>NC_065447.1:61599144-61938964 GCF_917563875.1 Diabrotica virgifera virgifera
ATACCCGTGTTGAGCTGCCCCCCCCCCCCCACTTGCAAAAATTAAAAAACAAATAGCCCTGATTTATGAGCTATTTATGAGCTCTCATATTCCGCAAACTAAAAATTTTGAGCTCGTTCCACTGAGCAGGAATTTAATACCCTAGTGGGGGGGGGCTGAGTCAGCCCCCCCCCCACTACTTAAAAATAGGAATATTGAATCGGTTTTTGCGGCAGAATTACGAGCTATTTATGAGCTCTTGAAATTATATAGTTTCGATTTTTGAGCTCATCCCCTTCACCCCCAAACAACCCTTTAATTGATTTAACTTAAGAGAAAGATGCTGAGAAAACTTAAAATATATCGTATTGCGGATATAATTCCTATAGCTTATATACTCTAAGAATAAACTATTAAATCAAGGGCATTTCGATTATTGAGCTACAACCCCTTCGCAAGAAAACCACCCTATCTTCCCGGCTTAAGAGAAAGTTGTACTTAAAATGCGTTAAACTAATTATTTGGCGACTACATATCATTTAATAATTTATAAGCTTCCAAATTACGCGCATTTAGATCAGTAAATTGCAATTTATTTTGTATAGTGCAGTCACTGAAGGTAAAAATCAACGATTACCTTCAATTTCGGTGAACCTTCATCGATTTTCACGAAAATTGGTCAGTGGTTAGAGGATACGTCAAGAAACAAAGGTGACATGGTACCACCTTGCGCCTTTACCCTGAGGGTGGATACCGCCCCTTCTCGGGGGTGAAAATTATTTTATAAAAAATAACTGCACAAATCAATAAAAGAACAAATTAAAAGCAAAATTTATTATACAAAGTTAATAAAATAAGTCAATACTTTTTAAGTTATTAAAGATCAAAGATTTTAATTATTTGTGAAAAAAATGCATGTTTTGAAGAGGTTTTTTGTAAATCACTGAAAAACTGTAAGTTTTTACAAAAAAGTTAATAGTAGTTTAATTCGTATAGCTTATATTCTAAGAATAAACTCTAAAATCACGCGCCTTTCGATTATTGAACTACAACCCATTCGCAAGAAAACCATCCCTTATTCCCGGCTTAAGAGAGGGTTGTACTTAAAATAATTTAAATTAATTATTTGTCGACTATATATTGTTTAATAATTTATGAGCTCGCAAAATATACGCATCTCAATTATTGAATTGCCATTTTCTTTCTATAGTGCAGTCACTGAAGGTAAAAATCAACTATGACCTTCGATTTCGGTAAATCTCCATTCATTTTCACGAAAATTGGTGAGCGGATTTTGATACTATCAACTTTTTCTGGATCTTATTTTTGATGGGTATTTCTAATTACTTTGACAAGTATTTAGTACCTAAGTGTTATAAAATGCATCTTTTTCCCGTTATTTAAGCTTGAACCCTTAGATTTGAACAGTCGCGGAAAAAAATATACATTTAATTACCAATAACTTACTTTAAATTAACATTAAAGGTTTTTCAAGTAAGCAATTTATTATATTTTTTATTAGCTTCAATTTTAGTGATGAAAACTTTTTTGTAAAAACTTACAGTTTTTGAGTCATTTATGAAAAATCGCTCTAAAGCATGCATTTTCTTTCCAAAAATTAAAATATTTGATCTTTAATAACTCAAAAAGTATTGATTTATTTTAATCACATTATATAACAAATTTTGCTTACAATTTGTCCCTCTCTCGATTTGTGGGGTTATTTTTAATAAAGTAATTTTCACTCCCGAGAAGGGGTGACATATACCCCAGGCTAAAACCCCAAGTTGTTATTGTCAATTCGTGAAAATAAATGGAGATTTACCGAAATCGAAGGTAATAGTTTATTTTTACCTTCAGTGACTGCACTATAGAAAGAAAATGGCAATTCAATAATTGAGATGCGTATATTTTGCAAGCTAATAAATTATTAAACGATGTGTAGTCGCCAAATAATCAATTTAAATTATTTTAAGAACAACTCTCTCTTAAGCCGGGAAAATGGGGTCGTTTTCTTGCGAAGGGGTTGTAGCTATGTAATCGAAAGGTGCGTGATTTAAGAGTTTATTCTTAGAATATAAGCTATGCGAATTAAACTACTATTAACTTTTTTGTGAAAACTTACAGTTTTTCAGTGATTTACAAAAAACCTCTTCAAACATGCATTTTTTTCACAAATAATTAAAATTTTTGATCTTTAATAACTTAAAAAGTATTGACTTATTTTATTCACTTTATATAATAAATTTTGCTTTTAATTTGTTCATTTATTGATTTGTGCAGTTATTTTTTATAAAATAATTTTCACCCCCGAGAAGGGGCGGTATCCACCCTCAGGGTAAAGGCGCAAGGTGGTACCATGTCACCTTTGTTTCTTGACGTATCCTCTAACCACTGACCAATTTTCGTGAAAATCGATGAAGGTACACCGAACTTGAAGGTAATCGTTGATTTTTACCTTCAGTGACTGCACTATACAAAATAAATTGCAATTTACTTATCTAAATGCGCGTAATTTGGAAGCTTATAAATTATTAAATGATATGTAGTCGCCAAATAATTAGTTTAACGCATTTTAAATACAACTTTCTCTTAAGCCGGGAAGATAGGGTGGTTTTCTTGCGAAGGGGTTGCAGCTCAATAATCGAAATGCCCTTGATTTAATAGTTTATTCTTAGAGTATATAAGCTATAGGAATTATATCCGCAATACGATATATTTTAAGTTTTCTCAGCATCTTTCTCTTAAGTTAAATCAATTAAAGGGTTGTTTGGGGGTGAAGGGGATGAGCTCAAAAATCGAAACTATATAATTTCAAGAGCTCATAAATAGCTCGTAATTCTGCCGCAAAAACCGATTCAATATTCCTATTTTTAAGTAGTGGGGGGGGGCTGACTCAGCCCCCCCCCCCCACTAGGGTATTAAATTCCTGCTCAGTGGAACGAGCTCAAAATTTTTAGTTTGCGGAATATGAGAGCTCATAAATAGCTCATAAATCAAGGCTATTTGTTTTTTAATTTTTGCAAGTGGGGGGGGGGGGCAGCTCAACACGGGCTGTTTCTATTTTAAAAATAAGTGTTTTTTTGCGTAGCACCTACAGACTTTGAAAATAATTAAAAATTTACTTATATTTGGATAGAATCGGACGCAGGTCTTATTGAAAGTTTGATTAGTATAGCACAAGACTTTTCGAGTGTAAATATTTCCCCCATCTATTTGGCTCTGCTAATTATTAAAAATATATGGAATAAAACTTTTATACAATGAAGTTTTATCCATAAAATATTTTTTGTTTCTTTATGTGAGAATGAAATTCAAATTTTAAACTAAATATATATTTATATATTTTAATAAAATATCCGTTCTTTTTATAAGTAATTTTTTAGTACTATCTATGTACTATGTACATACTTACATAACTTAATAATATAATTTGGCATTTGAGATAGTTTGTAAAATAAAAATGTATTTCCGTAAACTAAAAACAATATTATAAATGAATGAAGATCTTTAAAATGTCAAAAAATTGTCTTCACAGTGCACGTCTGCCACTAGCCAAACGAGCAGAGTGTAAACATCATGGTTGGTGACGTCAGACCCAAGCGCACGCTTTTGAAGTTGTTTGAAAAGGTAAATTTGGGCGCGCAACTATTATCAGATATTGTACGTAAACTATTAATTATTAAGACGTAATATTTTAAATATAATATTTTTAAACATAAATTAACAATTGTATGCAAAAATATTTTTATGTGCAAGTTCCCTATTAAGGATGATCGCCGTGTAACATACCGGGAGATAGAGGAATCTTTGGGCATTTCAAAGACCTCAATCTAAAAGATCCTACATGAAGAACTGGGTGTTACGAAGTTGGTTTCTCGTCGGATCCCTCATTTGCTCACAGAAGAGCAAAAATCAATTCGCGTCAATAATTGGTGTCGAAAAACATTGGAACAGTTCAACAAAGGAAGCTCGAAAAACGTTTCTAGTATTTTTAGTGGCGATGAATCTGGAATTTATTCCTACGAACCAGAAAATAAACGCCAATCCGCTGTGTGGGTGTTTCACGATGAGGAAAAACCAACAAAAGTAATCCGTTTTTGAAGTGTGTCAAAGAAAATGGTCGCAACTTTTGTGTCAAAATCTGCTCATGTGACAACAATTGCTTTAGAAGGTCGACGAATGGTTACTTCTTATTGGTATATGACCGTTTACAAGAAGTTATCGCGACACTCCGACAGATCAACACAACACACGGAGAATTATCCTATATCAGGACAACGCAAGTGTTTACACTGCCCAAAAGACAACAGAGTTTTTGGAGCTTAAAAACATCGAATTGTTAAACCATCCACCGTATAACCCCGAACTAAATCCCAAGGTCTAGATTTATTTTGATTTCTTTGCATACCTTGATAGTTTTGTGTCACTGCAGGTTGATGGTTTCTTCTATAATTTTGGTCGTCATAATTTGAGTGAGCTCTGGTATTTTCATGTTGTGTATTTGTACAGTACTTCTTAATGTGTCCGGGGAATCCACATTTGTAACAAGTTACATTCATAGTATTAAACGCTGCCTGATTTTCAACTGGTTCATAACTCTTTCTTCCTAACTGTCTTTATTCTTCTTCGCGCTGTAATTTCTTCTTCACATTTTCATATGTTAGGTGGGCATCTTCTATATTTCCAATAACTGTGAGCACTGTTTCATAAGATTTCGGGAGTGCCATTAGTAGATTACATATTAAGTCTTTTTCTTCGATCTCCACTCCGGATGATTTTAGTTGTCTTAAAATATCTTCAAATTGGGTTAAAAATTGTTGCAGAGATTCGCCTTCTTTTAATTTCATGGTAAGTAATTTCCTTTTTAGATATAATTGCCCGTGCAGCCCTTTCTTTTCAAACTTTTGTTTTAAGACATTCCACATATTATATGCCGTCTTCTGTTCTCGTAATACTTCTAAATGGACATCAGAAACACACTGAACTATTATAGACTTTGCTTTGTTATCACTGCTTTTATGTGCTTTCTTCTGAGGTTCTGTCAGGGTGTTATCTTCTGCATCTATACATTTTTCAATATAATCAGTCACTCCAGCTTCTGCTAATATCATCTCCATTCGGAACTTCCAATTAAGATAATTATCGTTTGATAATAGTTCAATATTCAATATGAGATAACCTCAAAACTTTTTTATTCCTTCTATTATTTTTGTCATCAGCGTCTTGGGCACATAACCTTTTGATATCTATAGTATTTTCCGTTGAGATTATCTGGAGCAAATAATATTTTCTTCCTATTTTTCGTAGGAAGCTCGTAGGAAGAGGGGATAATTAAAAATTCGCGAGCGCCAGTAGTGACAATTTTGTAAACCTTTACTGTAAATTTGCTTTTTGACGTTCTGCATTAAGAGTTGCATATTATAGCTTTTAAATGTCTCACGAAAGTTGTTGTATTAACGAGTGTCAACTTTCCTGTCGCTAAGCATAAGGTGATTCAACGACAAAAATGGATTGATGCAATTAGAAAAAAGTAAGTAAACACAATTTTAATTTTAAAACGGTAGAAAAATTTGAGCTAAAGGATCAGTTAGCACACTCTCGAATTTTGACGGTTTCAATTTTACAATCCAATCCTGAAACAAAATTTGAATGCGTGAAGATAACGACCAATTACAGCAAACGTAGGATGCCGTTAACTGTCATTCATAAGTTAATATTTAAGAAGTATTATACTACAATTATATTAAATTATTATACTTTTTTGCAGAATAAATTTTTTCTAATATTAGTTGTCAACGTAAACGTCAAAACGATAAGCAAAATCTTAGAAATAATCATAATGAATAATAAATTCTGTACTTACTGCTATTAATTATCGATTACAATCCAATTACTTCTTTACGTTGTAAATATTACACGATAAGAATTACATAATAAGTTTGAAACAAATATTATTTGCTTTTCTACTGTCCTCTTTAAAATTCCGGCCGAAATAGGAACACTAGTCAACCGTTAGATGGCGATAGCAGCCATACCAGCGAAACTCACAGAGTATAGGCAACACTTTTTTCTTTCCAGAAAATTTCCGGTGAAAGTTATACTAATAATCCTGTAGGTAGGTGGCGATACCAGCGAAGCTCGGAGCGGATACAATACAAATCTTCCGTCTAATATTGACATGACAATTGACATTAACCAAAAATAGCCTTCTTCTTCTTCTTCTTTAGTTTATTGGCCTCCACCTACTTGGGTATTTGGCCAGCTCATCGTCGCGGAATAAGGGAAAAATCCCTTATTCACTTACAATTTGGAGTTAGTACATTGTACAATTTGATTCTTCTTCTTCTTCTTCTTCTTGAGTTAACTGGAAATTTTGGTTGGTGTGGGAAAAACATGACAAGATAAAAAAAATTTCACGCTAGGGGTAACTGTCTATCAATAAACAATCTTCTTTTTCTTCTTTGATTTAGTAGAATTTTTGAGTTGGCATGGGACAAATACAACAACTAAACTTTTTTTCAACGACATTAAACTTTTTTCTCTCAGGGGCAACTGTCGACTACTACACGATCTTATTCTTCTACTTCTTTTTTAGTTTACTGGCAATTTTGAGTTGGCATGGGACAAATACAACAAAGACAGACTTTTTGCTTTTAGGGGCAACTGCCCCTATTAAATTAAATATAAAATTAAATTAAATTAAATTAAATATAAATACTAAATTAACTACAAAAATAGCCTGTATGACACAGAATGGAACTAGGAGGTTTTTAGCGATTCACTCAACACCAACGACTTCTTCACGTTCCCAAAGATCAAGAACTCAATGCGTGGGCAGCGATTCCAGTTGCCCGAAGAAGCCATCGATGCCTTTAAAACAGCGATTTTGCAGGTTTCAATTGAAGAATGGAATAACTGTTTTACCAATTGGTTTGAACGTATGCAAAAGTGTATCGATCCTGGTGGGACATATTTTGAAAATCAATAAAATACTTAAAGTTTATATATTTTTTGTCTTTATGGATATATGCTAAACTAAAAAGACAACACTGGTAGATACAGTTTCTATCGCAAACAGAAATTTTAACCAATAGTATCAATATTATATTGCCACTTTTGAAAGACTTACCCCAATGTCCAAAATGGTAACTATTCCTTTATGAGAAACATCCGACTGACCACCAGCTTGGGGACTATTTGGAGACGTTCCTGGCTTAAATGTATTATTTCCCGTCAAACTACTGGCGACAGATTCTCCTAAACCTCTTAGTCCTCTGCCCAAAGACTTCGCAGCATGGATTACAGTTGCGGTATAACTCTAAAATGGGTTTTAACAAGTAATTTTCGGATTCCGATATGAGTTGGCTAAACTTACTTGTACACCTTCTCCATCCATCCCTCCATTGCTCCTTTTCGACATATTTATCTTTTTCTCAGCATAGGCTAACCACCTCGCTCCAAGAGTTACTGGATTGGGGTTCAAGCCAGGACTCAAGAAACAAGTTGTAACAGTCATGTGATCTTCCAGTGTGAGAGCATCGAATATAGCAATTTTCTCTTGAAAACTTACCACAACAAACTGTTTGTTGGCTAGCACATCAATGACAGAATTTTTGAACTTAATTACTTTAACCTAAAAAAAGGGAGAAAGACAATTACTCTCCAACTAAACAGAAAGATTAGAGGATATTTTTGGGGAAAATTAACTACTAGAAAACTTGCTTAAATAAAAAAAACCTAGTTTAAAATGGGGGGGGGGGGGGGGTGAAAAAATTGAAATTTTCGATTTTGTTTATTATTATAAATGAAAGTACATAATGTACACCCACCGACTATCGCCGGCGATATCGAATGTCCATTCCAAGTAGCATGTAAAAACATCAGTGATTTTGAATAATATCAATGTCAATTTATTTGATGGCCTAATCTTTTATTGTCTGTTTATTTCACCTCTCTCCTACGAAGTGCGAGGATTGTTCAAATACGTTTGAAACATTGGGTGGAATGCATAAAACGTAGTACCTGCTAATGCTTCAAGTATGTACTACATTTTTGAAGATTTTACTACACTTACAAAGCATTGAATGCTTTATATGCTTTATAGTAAAACACTTACAAAGTATTTGTAAGTGTAGTAAAATCTTGAAAAATATAGTACATACTTGAAGCATTAGCAGGTACTACGTTTTATGCATTCCACCCATTGTCGCGTTTTATTTATAATTTAACTTGACTAAAGGTAAATGTGATATTGGTCTGTACTTATAAATCGCGTCGAAATGAAATGTTTCAACTAACATTATAAATGCTACAAATTACTCCGCGATTAAAAAACATATTACGGTGTGCATCATTTTACGAATTGACAGTAAGAAATTGACAAAAAGAAATTGAAAGTAAAAGTTGTCAAAACTTAAAACGTGTTTTTCTCAAAACTGCTTTTTTCAAAGCAAGTGGACATGGTAGCTCAAAAACTACTTGGCCTGGCCTGGAATTTTGCATAGACTTTATTTAGACATTTCGTGAGGTAACACTGTCGAGATATTTTTTGTTTCATGCTTATTGTTTGGTTAACAATAATAAATATGTTTATATTTATAAAAAATATTTTCACCAAGCAAGCTCTGGAGGAAAAAGGTTTAAAACTTAGTAGGACAAAAACAGAGTATTTGGAATGTTCATTTAAAGATGGAGTTACTACAAATAAAATGGTATCTTTGGATGGTGAACTGATTGTAAAAAGCAATAGTTTTAAGTACCTGGGATCGGTATTACAGAGTAATGGAGAAATAGATGGAGATGCATGCAGTAGAATTAGGGCTGGATGGATGAAGTGGAAAGAAGCGAGTGGTGTGTTGTGTGACAGAAAAATTCCAATGAAGCTGAAGGGAAAATTCTATAAAACAGCCATAAGACCGGCTATGATGTACGGAACTGAATGTTGGGCAGTGAAGAAGAAAGAGGAACAACGAATGCATGTGGCGGAAATGAGACTGCTTAGATGGATGAGTGGAGTGACAAAGAAGGATAAAATTAGAAATGAGTATATTAGGGGAAGTCTAGGTGTGGCACCAATTGATGCCAAAATGAGAAAGCATAGGTTAAGATGGTTTGGTCATGTTCAACGTCGAGACGTTAATCACCCAATACAAAGAATAGCTGAAGTGCAGATTCCTGGAAGGAGTAGGAGAGGAAGACCAAAGAAGACCTGGGGGGAGACGATAAGGCAGGACATGTTGGTAAAGGGGATTGACATTGATATGACCCAAGATAGAATTGTGTGGAGAAATGCAATTAGGGAAGCCGACTCCGCATAGGGATAAGGCAAAGAGAATGATGAAAAAATATTTTCATCCTTTTTAAAAAAAAAATCGTTATTTTGACTGAGTGAGACCAAAAACTCAAAAAATCGTTAAAACTAAAAAACTCAACAGCTTTACCTCGAGAAACTCATAAGTTAATAAAATCTTTTTAATTTTTTTTACATTATCCAATGATGAGTTCTGATGTCCACCACAAAATCCATTTTTTGGAGGTGTCTGTATATAATTATTTAATTTAAAAATAAAATAATTCTACCATAGTTTAAAAAAAATCACACAAATGTGCTTGAAATGTTAATTTCAAAGGATGCCCCCTCCTCCTTAAAAATAATAAAGTAATAAATGGTGATTCAGACAACTAGTTTACCAGTTTTACACTATTATAGTAACATATTAATTTTCAAAACAATGTAATAAATATTGATGATTCAGCAATTTAGAAATAATAGCCATGTCATACCTGTTCTCCTGTTTTTAATGAAACAAAATTTAAAGAGCTAAATTTAGGTCCAGACGATGAATTATCACAGATCGCAAGCAAGGGTCTCTTCGAGGAATACAAGTCCTTTTTGGTTGTATTACCAACTATATTCGGCACAGGTAAAAATTTAAGTAGATTAACATAACCATGCCTCCACGATAAAATTTCAGTGGCTTCACCATTAGCTGGAATGGCCCAGACCTACAAAAACAAATTTAATTAATATATAGACACAAAAAAATCATAAAGACCAACAGATATCCGTCCTCAATGTACACCTGCGGTCCCTGAAAAGTTTACACCTTCATTTTTACTTTGTAATACTGTAAATTCCTAGTGTCGCAGGCCGTACGGATTTGCTAAATGTTAAAAATTTCTCGTGTATTGAAAAATAAAATAAAACAGGTATTAATGCATCCAAAATGCCTAGAATGCATTTGAATCACGCGCAAAAACAAAAACAATTGCTAAACTCGAAGAAGGTTGGTCACTAAAGCAAGATGCTGCAGATTTGACCGTGAGCCATATGTACATACATATGATTCAATAAAATTGTGTTTTGACTAGGAAAGTTTTGGAGTAGTTCTGATTTCTTTCATTATGTATGGATTTTGGGCTGCTGAATCCGAATATGAGGTTTACGGAAAAAATTTCTTGCCGGAACATTGAAAAACTTGCGAAAAAAGCGAAAAATTTCAGATTTTTTCCACTTTTTTGCTCAAATCTCGAAAACTATCAACTTTTAGTAAATGGGCTGTTAACAGAAATTAAAGTACTTAAAATTATCTACAAATATCACTATTTACTTTTTTTTTTTCAGACGAACCGTTCGGTCTAAAGTACAAGTTGAAAATTGCCAATATTTAACGGTCTCGGCAAAACCCACTTTTTACATTCCAAAGCTTTATTTTTTATTAGAATGCTGTCATTTGATAAATTTCTCCTAGTTTTCTGTACAAATAATAAATGGTAGTTCATAGGTATAGTATGTCTCTTGTGACAGCTTCCATGACTCCATTCCGTCGTAAGAGGCCGGGAATGTCTCTGCTTTTTCCTTAGAGCCACAGAAGATCAGGCACAGATGGAGTCACTGTTTCAGTTGGTGTGAACATTTCCCTCGGATCTGTTATCTTGATTTCTGATAAACCTTCAGGTTTTGTCCTTTCAAAATGAATTAGTTGAACAGCTCCCTGACTTCCATAAACCTCAGGCGCGGGTTTCTTTTTTTATCCGAGGAATGGATTGCTTAGGAGCTACTGCATGTTTTGGTGCAATACAAGAAATGCCACATATGACGTGAAAAGTGTGGTATTCGTCGATTGTATGTACGTTAAAATCAGCGTTATCGTACACCTGCTGTGTAAAGCACGGCAGACGCCAGGTCAATTTTCTGCGGATCGCCTGCGAATGCTGACACTTCCAGGCGAACAGCTTCTGTATAGGATGAACAAAACCCCAAAGAGGAAACTACATCAACCTATTTTCTGGAGCCGTACTTTTTGTAGAGAAAAACGGCCAACCCTGCAAGGAATGGTGAGACCACCTATCTGGGCCTTACTGCCGCTACAAAACATTGAGCAAGCGCGTTGCTTATCTGGAAGTGTCAGAAATCGCAGGCGATCCGCAGAAAATTGGCCAGCCGTGCTTTACACAACAGGTGTACGAAAACGCTGATTTTAACCCTTTCTATGCCAGGTCTTAATTTGCATGTTGGTCCCTCAATCCCAAACAATTATTTAACATAATTTATTTCAAACGACCCGTGACGTCACATAGTTGAACTTTATGGTTATATTTATATTTATGGTTATATTTAGGTATATGCTTCTTCTTATTCATTAGTTTATTGGCTTCCACCTACTTGGGTATTTGGCCAGCTCATCGTCGCGGAATAAGGGAAAATATTTATATTCCAATGACATTTATCGTATGTCATTGTAATAATACATATATATTCTTAAAAGGGGGTAGTTCCCTGGATTGGCTGTATACCTTATAGTTAAACAAACTGGAACATGAAGTAAAAACCACTTCTATGTAAAAGGTATATTTACTAAAAATTTTTAGAATCCCAATGGATTCAATAAAATGAGTTCATCAGAACGTTTTCAAACCTATCGGTCCATCATCAGTGATTTGAATACTTGCAAAATAGCCCCAGAACCAAACAATGGTTGTGATTATAAATAAATCTACATTATGTTGAAATAAATTTAAAATGGCTAAACGCCGATGTTAAAGGATTAAACCTCTGGGAACATGGTGAAACTCTACCCGAGGACCCAATCAACCATCTTCGGTCAACGATGACTACTAAGTTTACTTAGTAGTCACTTAGTAGTCATCGTTGACCGAAGATGGTTGATTGGGTCCTCGGGTAGAGTTTCACCATGTTCCCAGAGGTTTAATCCTTTAACATCGGCGTTTAGCCATTTTAAATTTATTTCAACATAATGTAGATTTATTTATAATCACAACCATTGTTTGGTTCTGGGGCTATTTTGCAAGTATTCAAATCACTGATGATGGACCGATAGGTTTGAAAACGTTCTGATGAACTCATTTTATTGAATCCATTGGGATTCTAAAAATTTTTAGTAAATATACCTTTTACATAGAAGTGGTTTTTACTTCATGTTCCAGTTTGTTTATATATATTCTTGTTCTCATGATCATTTTTCAGTGCGTCACAGTTTTTCGATTTCTCTCTAATGCATTAAGTTTGATGAGACGGAAAAAGCGGTAGCTCCTTGATTAAACACAAAAATAATGCAGCATTACAATGGTTATATACATAAGATGTCTATTCCTAACCTACGTTTGATTCGTTGATATTTAGAATGCGCGTTTTTTCTAGCCAATCAAATACACGTATTACGAACATTTGACGAAAACTTCGTCCATTTTGGCCAATTTTTAGAAGTGTCAAAGAGTCAAGTGACGGTTATTATTCAGGTCAGTATTTTGTGTACCTATCATTTTGAAATTTCGAATTCGACTTCCCTTGTGTTTCACAACGTTTTTGTGCATTATTTTGTGTTTTGGTTTAGAATTTAGTTCGTTAAAAGTTAGTTTTGTATTTTGGTTTAGAATTTAACTCGTTAGAAGTTAGTTTATACTCCAGGTTATTATGCAAGAAAAATATCCATAGTAAGGAGACGTAACTCATGGCTGAAGAACCTTAGGAACTGGTTTGGATGTAATAACAATGAATTATTTAGAGCCGCGGTTTCAGAAATAAAGATCGCTCTGATGATTACCAACTTTTGAAGCGGAGACAGCACCTAGAGAAGAAGATAAAAATACAGTTTATGGATAGTTTTGTGTCATTTTTGAATGTTTCCATATTTATAAATTTAATTAACAATATTGTTTACTTTTTAATTTTATTCCCCTTTATAAAAAATACCTACATGTTAACATATTGTGTAAAAATAAAATCTACTAAATTACTAATTAGTTTAATTCCACAAGCTTTTCACCTATGGCGAAGTACGATTCTGGCATCTGTCAGATTCGTCAATAATTACATGAAATAAGTCTCGACACACCCAATACAGTATATGACGTCATAATTAATGACGCACTGAAAAATGATCATGAGAACAAGAATACCAGTTTGTTGAGATTGGAGTTTGATACAGTTTTTGAAGGAAAGGAAAGAAGGTTTAGTATGGAAAATAAAAGAAAACACTATAAGTGTTGTTTAGTGTCATTTTGTAAAAGTACAAGTTTTCTATGAATTTAAAATAGTTCAAACGATCAAACGTATTTTCTACTGACGTTTATAATGTAGAATGTAAAATTATATAAAATTTTGTTTACTTTGTTGGTGCAGAATGTAAACACACAACCATATGACGTCACGACACGTTTTGGGCTAGCTGCAATGATTTGAATTTAGAATCATCTTTAGAGGCCAAACGGAACACAAAAACAACTTTTTTATCTTTGATACATGATTTAAATTCTGTTCTGTTGTAATTTAAAACATTTTTTTCGAATTTAAAATTTTATGCAATTTCCCTATTGTGGAGGATTCTCGGTCAACGTATGGGGATGGATACGTTCTGAAAACCCGAGCGTTCGTTCTCATATAGAAGAAAATTGAACAGGATTATTTACAAACATATTCTTGAGAGCATAATGTTGAAATAAGTGATCCAGAGATTTCCCAATAACAACTTCATCTTCCAACATGACAATTGCCGATGCCTACGAATAGAATTGTTCGAGAATGGTTGCAAGAAACTCATGTTAATGTTCTTCCGTGTCCTTCCCGTAGTCCAGACCTTAACCCTATGGAAAATATGTGGGCAGAGCTGACAAAGAAATAAAATGAAAGAAACGTTAGGCCGCGGAATAGAATTTAACTATGGGAAGCAATTGAGCAGGCATATGAGGAGATTGTTGAACATAACATGAGGAGATTTGTGCTATCTATGAACAGAAGATTGCAAAATTGTATTGACAATAATGGGACTTTCACCAAGTATTAATTGTGTTACTGTTTATCATTATTTAATATAAAAAAAGATTTAAAATAAAATGGATATTTTTAATCCAGACTTCCTTACTTTTGTTATTAAGAACATAATCTTAGTCCATTCTTTCACGGCTTTTGCTCTAAATTTTAAAGAACCGCTTGGATTGACTTGAAAGTTGGCATACGCATAGCTAACAAGTCAAAGAAAAAAAGTGATATTGTGCCGATGTGTGCTTTTCCCCTGGGGGTGACTTTCACCCCCTCTTGGGGGTGAAAAAATATATGTCCAAAATAGGTCTGGAAATGGATAAACTGACTAATTTTAAGTAACTTGTGTTCTATAGAGCTTTTTCGCCAAGTCAACACTTTTCGAGTTATTTGCGAGTGAATATGTTCATTTTTCAACAAAATAACTACATTTTTAGACGGTTTTTCGCAAATAACTCAAAAAGTAAGTATGCTATCGAAAAAAACGTTCTTATCAAAAATATAGCATGTAAAAAAGTAAAAAACATGGTGTACACTTTAGGTCTCTGGACCTCGTAAAACCAGAGTTATAACCAATGAAAAATAGATTCATATTCACCAAATTTCAAATAGAATATTTCGAAGTGAAATATCCAAAAAATTAAGAAATTTTTGGGGAAAATCCATTATAACTTTTTTAAAGTGTTTTAAAAAAGCTTTATTTTTGTTTTTATAAAAAGTTTCTAGCATTAAATTTAAGCAAGTTACGCTCAAAATAAACTTGGTCCCTTTTGTTTTGGCAAAAAAAAATCGGGAAGACCACCCCCTAATTAGCAACTTAAATGAAATTAATCGTTACCGCTCCACAAATTATTTTACTTATGTTGTGTTTATATAATCTGTAAGTTTCATCGATTCAAAGTGCTTATTTTTTTAAAAATTTGGTTTTAAAGTAAAATTTTCAAAAATTTTAATTTTGAAAAATATGCTTTTTTCAAAATAACTTAAAAATTGTTAGAGATACCAAAAATCTCGAAAAACAAAAAAAGTCAGCATTGCTTTTCTGAATATCACGTATTTTTTTGTTTTTCTGTTAGACAAAAATTGATTAAGATTTGGTGTTTCTAAATTTGCATATATTCGTGATCAGTGACTCGTTCAACCCCTTTTAACTACAGCCCTTTCAAAAATAAGGTCTTTGAACCGATGAAACTTATAGATCCTATAAACAATACATACACGAGTCAAGAAACTTGTGAAGTCGTAACGATTAAGTTCATTTGAGATACTAATTAGGGGGTGATTTTCCCGATTTTTTTACCAAAAAAAAAGGGACTAACTTTATTTTGAGCATAACTTGTTTACTTTTGATGCTAGAATTTTTTTTATAAAACAAAGATGAAGCCTTTTTTAAACACTTTAATTAAGTTGTAATGAGTTTTCCCCGAAATGTGCTTCATTTTTTATTATTTCACGTTAAAGTATTCCATTTGGGATTTGACGAATATGAACCAATTTTTAATTAGCTATAACTCTGCTTCTACTAGGTACAGAGACGTGATATTTACACCATTTTTTAAATTTTTTACAGGCTATATTTTTGCTACAATTGTTTTTTCGACAAAATACTTATTATTTGAGTTATTTGCGAAAAACCGTCTAAAAGCGTGGTTATTTTGTTGAAAAAATGAACATATTCACTGGCAAATAACTCGAAAAGTATTGACTTAGTGAAAAAAATCTATAGAACGAAAGTTACTTAAAATTAGTCAGTTTATCCATTTCCGGACTTACTTTGGACGAATATTTTTTCGCCCCCAAGAGGGGGTGAAAAGTACCCCCGGTTCAAAAGCACATATCGGCACAATATCACTTTTTTTCTTTGACTTGTTAGCTATGTATATGCCAAATTTCATGTCAATCCAAGCGGTTCTTTAAAATTTAGAGGTTTTGCAATATTTTACCGTTAAAGAACGTACTATCTGTAAAAAAAAAACATTTTTCTATAATTTCCATTTTCTTACGTGTTGTAAAATAGATTTTTTTAATTTAATTTAAATCAACCTATATTGGGTACGCCATTAGTAACTTCGACGCAAAATTGTGCGTAACGAGGTAAAAATTCAAAAAATCGGCTACTAGATATGTACGGGTGTAAACTATTCGATGGCCACAGCTGTACATTACTTCTGGGACCATAGCAAGAAAAAAATTATTATCACAAATAACTTACCTGTATTCCTGTGTTATAACCCAAAATAAGAATAAGTGTCGATGGTATAAAGCTGGCATAACTACCAACCTCAACAACCGCCGTTTTGTCAGTTTCCGGTTCTTCAAACCTAGCCCAAAGAATCTGATTGTTGATGTTATGAAGATCCAAGTGGGACGTAGGAACTACTTCATTTATAAAGCCAGCAACACTTTCAAGAATCGTTGGATCATTGACATGTCTTGGTAGGACTTTAGAGGGTCCACTTAATGGTTCAGGGCCTGTGTTTACAGGTGATTCTGACATTTTTAAAATAAATTTACTTAACTATAAATAGTCTGGAACAAAGAAAAACATAAAATAGTGTAATTTTATTCAGGTATCTATAATGAAAGATACAAGACAGTCAGCCATGTGATGGATGACCGAAGTTATTAACGTAAAGTTATCCTGTAGTTAAGTTATAATCCTCGAATTGGTGTGATGTATCATATTTAACTTAACTACTGGCGTTATTTCTTGACAGTTCTTGAATTATCTGACATATCAACTGTCACTTTATAACGCGACGTTAAACCTCAAGTTATGAGATAACTCTGTAGTTATGTAAGGTTGGGTTCATCTTTTGACTGGTTTTTAGACAGAAATCAAGTGAATTTAGAAGCTAATAATTGAATAATTAAGAATAGAAAGGTAATACAATTTTAAAAATTATACAAAAATCAAATCGAGAGATATAAGTTAAGTTTTAACTCAAACGTTAAGTTGAAATTTTATTTTAAGTACCTACTGAGCTTTCTATCCAGAGTTGCCAGATGATAGTTTATAAATACCCCACTTAGAAACTGAAATTCCCTCAAATTGAAGCTCAAATAGCCCAAATTTAAATTTTTGTCGAATTTTAATAAATTAGTAGTCAAATAAAGAGAACAGTAAACCAAAATTATACTACTTATCAACGAGAGCCCTTAAAATAATTCATAATTCCTATCGTCTTCGATTATGTATATGGGAGTATAATATACAGTTCTTCGTACATTCGCAAATTTAATTTAGCATGACCCCGTAAAATCCCCCATAATTTTCCGCCCACAAAAAATCCTACTACAATTTCTGCTTAGAAAAATTTCCCTAGACGCTTTCAAATTACCCCAAAATTGTGGGAAAATACACCAATCTGGCAACCCTGTTTGTATCTATCGTTTGAAACACCACCGAACCCAAACAGCTGTTTGCTGTTCGGTCATCGGCGGTGGCCGATAACGGGTATTTACTTTTACGGTCATCTACCCATCCTGTAGCATGTTCCGAACAATCTCTCGCTCTCACTTTAACTTGTACTATTTCTACATAAGGTTCTCTTTGTTACTTCAAACTTTGTTCCTCAAATGTTATTTCTAATATAACGTTGACGAAATAACTATCTCATAACTGTGAGGGATACATCACACCGAATTTTACCTAAATAGTTATGGGCATCGTTATTCCTGAGAGTAATCTTAACTTTAACTCAAACGTTAAGTTGAAATTTTATTTTAAGTACCTACTGAGCTTTCTATCCAGAGTTGCCAGATGATATTTTATAAATCCCCCACTTAGAAACTGAAATTTCCTCAAATTGAAGCTGAAATACCCCAAATTTAAATGTTTGCCGAATTTTAATAAATTAGTAGTCAAATGAAGAGAACAGTAAACCAAAATTATACTACTTATCAACGAGAGCCCTGGAAATAATTCATAATTCCTATCGTCTTCGATTATATGGGAGTATAATATACAGTTCTTCATACATTCGCAAATTTAATTTACCATAACCCCGTAAAATCCCCCATAATTTTCCTCCCACAAAAAATCCCACTACAATTTTTGCTTAGAAAAATTTCCCTAGACGCTTTTAAATTACCCCAAAATTGTGGGAAAATACACCAATCTGTCAACCCTGTTTCTATCTATCGTTTGAAACACCACCGAACCCAAACAGCTGTTTGCTGTTCGGTCATTGGCGGTGGCCGATGACGGGTATTTACTTTTACGGTCATCTACCCATCCTGTAGCATGTTCCGAACAATCTCTCGCTCTCACTCCAACTTGTACTATTTCTACATAAGGTTCTCTTTGTTACTTCAAACTTTGTTCCTCAAATGTTATTTCTAATATAACGTTGACGAAATAACTATCTCATAAAACTGTGAGGGATACATCACACCGAATTTTACCTAAATAGTTATGGGCATCGTTATTCCTGAGAGTAATCTTAACTTTAACTCAAACGTTAAAGATAACTTCGGTCATCCATCACACGGCTTAATGTTGGAGAAGATATACTCGTATAATATATATTTAAGGAGAATAATATTACCTACACGAGATGGATGGGATATATAAATAGGTTTCGTAACATATTAACACGATGGTACACTAACTACTAATTCTAAAATATAATAATGATGGAAAGTGTGAAAAAAATGTCAGTAGGCGTAAAAATATGTTCAATCATCATCATCAATGGTACTACAAGCCCTATAGTAGAGCTTCGACCTTCCCAAGTCTACAGAAGTTTCTGGCATCTTCGTCTACACTATCTTTTCATCAAGTTTTGGCCTACCTGTCCATCAACTTCCCATTAGCTGTGACATGACGATTTGTCTAGGAGGGTAGTTCTACTGTGACCTTGTTAGATGTCCTGCCCATCTTAGCCTTCCTATTTTTATGACAAATTTCACGTATTTACGAATCTTTATTAATATTTTTATAATAATCTTTATTAATATTCCTCTTGGGATTCTTCGTTCAAATATGAGCAAGAGGTTTTCATATGTCTTAGAGATGGTCGATATTTCCAATCCATATGTTAGCACTGGCGCCCAAAGCACGATTTAAGGACCAGGTGGAAGACGACTTACTAGCATTAAGAGTGCGAAATTGGAAAACAAAGGAGCGAAGGATGGAAAGAAATGGAAGCTGATTCTGGAACAGGCCAAGACCCACCATGGGTTGTAGAGCCAATGATGATAATGAGCACTGGCAATATAAGGGTTCTGTATATCATTATTTTTTTTAAAGACTAAGTTTTCTATCCAATAGCACATAAAATACCATTAAAAATATTACTCTACATCCCACCAGATTGAAAACAATGGGAACCTTCTCTGGTTACACCTCCGAGGCTAAAATTTTGAAGCCATAACGGATGCTGAGACTAAAGAAGATAAGGGAATTTTACAATTTATAATTCACGTCCCATCTGCTCAGCGCGGTTAAGTTCCAAAGAGAATGGTTCCCTTCGTACTCCAATCAGAGTAAACATGTATCTTCCGTTATGGCTTGCAAATTTTAGAATCCTCGCAGGTGTAACCAGAGAAGGTTCCAATTGTTTTCAACCTTGTGGAATGTAGAATAATATTTTTAATGTTATTTTATGTGCTATTAGATTGAAAACTTAGTCATTTGCTAGCAGTTGCCGCTAGGGCATCCCTGTCATTTCGTTCGTTACAATCCGTAACTGCACACCGGGGTTTATCCTGGTTGGGTCAGAGAGAGCAGCATATGTGCCTCCTGATGAGAGACTAGTAAGTTTCGAAACCGGTTGAGGTGCTTGCTACACTCTCTGATTGAACTAGAATATGATGCGGCTGTAGTTTCGAGTTGCAACGAAATTGAAAATGGTAATTCATTTTTGATATTATTTTTGTCTTCTGGCTTAAGTTTGTAATTTTCATATGTTTACGCAGACCAAAATAAAAGTTGATGACTAGACTAATTCTTCGTTTGATTTCTTCAGTTATAGGGTTTTCATTGATCATCAGGGAGCGTAAGTATGTGAATTTGTCCAGCCCTTCAAAACTAGAGTTATCAACAATGAATTGGTGACCAACAGTAAATTGTTGCTGGCCCTGTTCTAGGGTGTTGATGGCATTATTATTATTTCTTCATTTATTTGTAGGCACATATTTTTTCAGATATTTGCCAAAGTAGTGTACATTTCTTCTAGCTTGCCTGTTGTATGAGTAATTAGGTTTAGATAATCTTAGATAATCTGTAGAGGTCATAGTTTGTGAGGATTTATTAAACATATTTCCTCTGTTCTCTATTCTGGTGTCTCTAACTACCTTTTCCAGGACTTTGTTGAAAAGGTAGGGCTCCAGCGCATCTCCCTGTCCAGTCCGAAATGTGTTTCAAACGCTTATGATTGTTCACGCTGTATTTCTACGTTGCATTAGTACTTTACATATTCTAGCCCTTACAACTCTTATTAGTTTATCGGGAATGTATAATTCGTCTTTAGCTTTATAAAATAATTTACTTCGTAGCATACTATCATAAGCTCATTTAAAATCTATGAAGAAGTGGTAGGTATCGACATTGAATTGGATGGGTGAAGGCGAGTCTCCACCGCTTTAAATCTGGATCACCTTATATATTATTACCCAAGGTTATGCAACGGGTTAGTCGCCGCCCCATAAAAAACCTTTCATTACGGAAACTTCGGAGCAATCAGTCGGAAGGATCATATTTGTCGATGATTTGGCAAATGAAACGATCTGATTTTAAGCCGTGTGATTCATAGTAAATAAACGATTGAAATTAACGGTCATAATTTTCGATTCAATAAGTCCAAAGATATGTATAATTAGACTAAAAGAATAGGTTTTTCAACCACAGCATAAGTGTCATCACCTCGGATGGTTAAGATAAAATCAGTGCAAAAAAAATAACTGACATGAAACTTCAGCAGTGCATAACGTGATCAACCCTGTAAGGTTTTTAAAATCTTAAGTGAGTAAAAAAGGAGAACGTTCAGAAAAAAAAAGAAAAAATAGTCATTCACCATTTCAAAAAACACCCACAAAATTCTATCAACAGCTGTAGAAAAAATTCAAACATTGAACAATAGCCTATTAGACAGGGCGAAAAGCTTGGGTTCGTTCGAAAAATATTCCCAGGAGATTTTTTTTTCATAATCACTTTTATGAGATACCAAAGAATGAGGTTCAAGAGGCCATGCGAAAAGTTGTCCTAATTTATTTAAACAAATTGTAAAAAATCAGAGAGACTGATAAATTTCATGTGAAGGTAGGATTGCACCAAGGCTCTGTGCTTAGTCCGTATTTATTCTCATTAGTTTTGGACCAGATAACAGCGAAACTACAGGGTAACATTCCATGGTGCTTAATGCATGCTGATGATGTCGTGTTAGTAGGAAATAGTGAAAGAGACTTAGAACAAAAACTGGAACAGTGGAGACAAGCTCTGGAGGAAAAAGGTTTAAAACTTAGTAGGACAAAAACAGAGTATTTGGAATGTTCATTTAAAGATGAAGTTACTACAAATAAAATGGTATCTTTGGATGGTGAAATGATTGTGAACAGCAATAGTTTTAAGTACCTAGGATCGGTATTACAGAGTAATGGAGAAATAGATGGAGATACATGCAGTAGAATTAGGGCTGGATGGATGAAGTGGAAAGAAGCGAGTGGTGTGTTGTGTGACAGGAAAATTCCAATGAAGCTGAAGGGAAAATTCTATAAAACAGCCATAAGACCGGCTATGATGTACGGAACTGAATGTTGGGCAGTGAAAAAGAAAGAGGAACAACGAATGCATGTGGCGGAAATGAGAATGCTTAGATGGATGAGTGGAGTGACAAAGAAGGATAAAATTAGAAATGAGTATATTAGGGGAAGTCTAGGTATGGCACCAATTGATGCCAAAATGAGAGAGCATAGGTTAAGATGGTCTGGTCATGTTCAACGTAGAGACGTTAATCACACAATACGAAGAATAACTGAAGTGCAGATTCCTGGAAGGAGTAGGAGAGGAAGACCAAAGAAGACCTGGGGGGAGACGATAAGGCAGGATATGTTGGTAAAGGGGATTAACATTGATATGACCCAAGATAGAATTGTGTGGAGAAATGCAATTAGGGGAGCCGACCCCGCATAGGGATAAGGCAAAGAGAATGATGATGATGTAAAAAATCAATTTTTTCGCACTGGAAAATTTTTTTAGGTTCTTTGGATCATTCTGAACAAAAAAATGATCGTTTTTGAGTTATAAACAGTTTGAATGTCCTTTAAATTTTATTGAAATATCAAATTTCTATACCAATCTAAACTTACGTGCATAGAAATCGACCCACTTAAAAATTTAGTCGTTTTTATGTCTCGTATTTCCTAAACCTGTTGGCCGATTTAAGTGATTTTTGTAGTATGTTATAGCCTGATCCTTTAACAATGTCGCTGTAATAATATTGTTGCTAAACAGGTAAATTTTTATTGTATACCGGGTGTACGAATCAAACTGTGTTTTTTTCTCAAAGTTCGCATCACTCTGTGGAATATTCTAGCATTTATAAAATACTGAAATTAAAACCGAACTACAGCTTCAGGTTTTCTTAACATTCTGTTTTTTGATAGGTACTTTAACAACTAGACATATGTTCTTCATCAATACACGTGTTTCTAAATAAGTGAGACAAACTTTAAAGGGTAATTCTGCACGAAAAAATAATGACAGTTTGCTTTATGTTTGCAAATGTTTCGTTTCCGAGATACGGGATGTTGAATTTTTTCTTACAAAATGACGATTTATTTATTGTTTTAAAACCGGTTGAGATATGCAAATGAAATTTGGTGGGCTTTAAGACGTAGTTATTGCACATTTTTTGACATACAATTAAGAATTTAATATTCACCATTAGCGCGCATACGGGTAATATCACCGATCATATTACCCGTATGCACGCTAATGGTGAATATAAAATTCCTATTTAGATGTCAAAAAATCGGCAATAACTATCTCATAAAACCTACCAAATTTCATTTACATATCACAACTGGTTTTATAGCAGTAAATAAATCGTCAGTTTGTAAGAAACAATTCAACATCCCGTATCTCGGAAATGAAACTTTTGTAAACATACGTTTATAAAGCAAAATGTCATTATATTTTCATGCAGAATTACCCCTTAAACATGCCTAGTTGTTAAAATACATAACTTTTTATTTTCCATCATAAACGAATGAATCAAAAAACAAAATATTAAGAAAACGTGAAGCTTTAGTTGGGTTTTAATTTCAGTATTTTATAAATGCTAGAATATTACACAGGGTGATGCAAAAAAACACAGTTTGATTCGTACACTCGGTATACAATAAAAATTTACCTGTTTAGCAACAATTATACATAGTATGGTATAGTTAGACCCAAACCCAGACATCCAAAGTGAAAGTTATCCTCCAACACCAAATTGTTCTATATGGTCCACATAATGTTCAGAAAAAAGTCACACCATTTTGAGCGTGGGGTTTGGGGGGGAGAGAGGGGAGAAATCTGCAAATTCGTAGTTTTTTACGTTTTTCGTCAATATTTCTAAAACTAAGCGGTTTAGCATAAACAACCCTCTACACAAAATTGTTCTACATTAAATTTGAAATAAAAAAGGCCCTATGCATAACCCTTCTAAAATGAACGGTTCCAAAGTTACGGAGGTAGTATAGTATAATTGGTCCAAAAAAAGGCCTAACCCAGACATCCAAAGTAAAAGTTCTCCTTCAACTCCAAATTGTTCTATATGGTTCACATATTGCTGAGTAAAAAGTCACACCATTTTGAGCGTCCGGTTTGGGGGGGAGATGGGGGAGAAGTCGGTAAATTAGTAGTTTTTTTAAGTTTTTCGTCAATAATTCTAAAACTGTGCTTTAGCGTAAGAAATGTTCTATAGAAAAATATTCTATATAAAATTAAAAACAAAAAAGGTTATATACATAATTGTTATAAAATCAACGGTTCCAGAGTTACGGAGGGTGAAAAGTGGAGGTTTTCGATACTTTTTATATTTACCGATATCTCCCCCCTCTCCCCCCCCCCAAACCCGACGCTCAAAATGGTGTGACTTTTTTCTGAACATTATGTGGACCATATAGAACAATTTGGTGTTGGAGAATAACTTTCACTTTGGATGTCTGGGTTTTTGGTATAGTTATATCATAAATATTGCCCAAAAAATATAAAAAGTATCGAAAACCTCGACTTTTCACCCTCCGTAACTCTGGAACCGTTGATTTTATAACAATTATGTATAGAACATTTTTTGTTTTAAATTTCACATAGAATATTCTTGTATATAACATTGTTTAAGCTAAAGCATAGTGTTAGAAATATTGACGAAAAACTTAAAAAAACTACTAATTTACCGACTTCTCCCCCATCTCCCCCCCAAACCGGACGCTCAAAATGGTGTGACTTTTTACTGAACAATATGTGGAGCATATAGAACATTTTGGTGTTGGAGGAAAACTTTTACTTTGGATGTTTGTGTTAGGCCTTTTTTTGGACCAGTTATACTATATTACCTCCGTAACTTTGAAACCATTCATTTTGAAAAGATTATGCATAGGGCCTTTTTTATTTCAAATTTAATGTAGAACAATTTTGTATAGAAGGTTGTTCATGCTAAACCGCATAGTTTTAGAAATATTGGCGAAAAACTTAAAAAACTACGAATTTACCGATTTCTCCCCCCTCTCCCCCCCCCCCCCAAACCCGACGCTCAAAATGGTGTGACTTTTTTCTGGACATTGTGTGGACCATATAGAACAATTTGGTGTTGAAGGATAACTTTCACTTTGGATGTCTGGGTTATGCCATCTTTTGGATTAACTATACTATACTAACAGCGATATTGTTAAAGAATCAGGCTATAACATATTAAAAAAATCGCTTAAATCGGCCAACAGGTTTAGGAAATACGAGACATCAAAAATGACCAAATTTTTAAGTGGGCCGATTTATATGCATGTAAGTTTAGTTCAAGTTAATGTTCAGTTACCTTTTAATCTTACGTATCTTTTACAGACAAACAATCTAGATGTATATAAAATTTTATACAGCCATATTAATTGTTTAAAATTAAAGCTCTGATAAAGAAATAAATAAAAACAAAACAAGAAAAACTAAAAAAATAATAAAAAAATATAATAAAAAAAATACATAATTGTAAAAAAATATGATAAAAAAAAATAATAAAAAAATAGAGTAAAAAACCTAGTAGTAGTAATAGTTTTAAAATTAGATACTAAGCACAAATTGTGTAAAAGAGAGAACTCAAAACACATTGACTGGCCAGTTGGTTGCTAAAACCAGTGCCAATAAAACACAAACACACACACAAAACTGAAAAACAAACGAAAAATGATTATTTTCAAGGCCTCAAGGCACTCAAGTCAAGGCTCAAGGCACTCAAGTCAAGGCTACAAAATATTATTTTTAAATTTATCAGTGCCTAAATTCAAGTTCAAATCCTGTTCTATCAGTTCTTGATAAGTATTTTGATTATAGATTTATGAATAGACCGCTGCCGTGCTTTTCTCCTTATCTAATAAGCACTTCATTAACAATTAAGGGGATGGGTACGTATTTTCGGCTGCAATGCTATTCAAATGGGGATTCATTTTTTTCGAATCCTGAGAAAACTAGTAAGTATTTTTGAAAAATTTAAACGCAGAATGAAAGATTACGTTATTAGCAAGGGCCGAAAGTCCCTGAGAACTTCTATAATGCTTATGTTAATAAGTTACAGGGGTGAAAAACTAAGAGAAAATGTAGTGTGATTTTTTAATTTTAAATATCTTATTCGAAATAAACTTTTTATTTATTCTAAGGCACTTTCGGTTCTCGGCAATAGTTTAGTCTTTCATTCTGCGTTTAAATTTTTCAAAAATATTTATTGGTTTTTTCAGGATTCGAAAAAAATGAACACAATGTTCGTGGTAATATTTTTCAAATTTATCTTTGTCTTACAACGCACTCAGTCGAATAGAATATTGTCAGCATATTGTCAGTCAGACAGTGACAATCAGTGACAATTTTAAATATTTGACATGGCATCGGGAATATTTTAAGTTGTTGATTAACTAATATTGATACCTATATAGTGTATTTGATAAAAATAATTGATTTAAGACGTGAACTTAATAAAAAGTTGTTTGTTGTTTGTTTGGGTTTATATGACTGCGGACACTAAATCCATTCGCCAAATAAAAAGTTATTTATTGTGTATTATTTGTGGAAGATCCAAGCTGATAATACATCAGGATAATCTATTCTGTGGTCCAAGTATTTTGTTGTTAAAGATGTTCAAAATTGTAAGAATTCCATAGTAACCATATTATTAAAAAATCACTTTAACACTTTTCCTCTTTTCTCGATTGAGTATTAGTTTTTGTTGTACATATAAATTATTACAATTACTGAATACATAGTTAGTGAAAAAATTATCACATTCACATATTAACTGAATTAATAATTTGCAATTATACAAATAACAGTTATCCAAGAACATTCAAAAGCCATCTCTTTAAGTTAATGATGGCATTTTCAAGTAGAATGACATTCTAGTAATGTTTACATTCATACCAGTGTAAATTTTACTACACGTAATTTGCCTGTAAAGACAGAAAAATTAAGGATAGCCATAAAATATTTGCGAATTATGTACCGATGGCCTTAAAACACAATGTTTTAAAATAAAATAAGCCCAAAATACTAATAGGGAGCTGATAGAAGAAGGTTTGAACTTAAATTTAGGTTTTTAATGGCTTCAAACATAATATTTTTTACACGTGTTTTACAGCCATGAAAATCGTCAATTTTCGTTTTTTTTTTAAATTGTTTATAACTCGAAAAAAATCAAATTTAGAAAAAAATTGCAATAAACCTTTTTTGTTCAGAAGGATACAAAAAAAAAACAAAAAATTATTGTCCGAGGCAAAAAAGTTTATTTTTAGGATTTTGTCAAAATAAACTGTTTAAATAAAAACGGAACCATTTTTTGCATGACTGACTTCTTGACCCTTAAATTGGGGTATCTCATGAATATGATTATGCATAAATATCTCATCGGAATATATTTTTGAACGGACCCTATTTTCTCGCCTTATCTAATAAGCGCTTCATTAATAAATAAAAACAATGTTCGAATATAAAATAAGTCCAAAATACACATAGGAAGCACCAGAAGGTCTGAGCTTGAATTTATGCACTTTGTGAATTCAAAAATAATATTCTTTACTTATGTTTTTGAGCCTTGAACATCATAGTGCGGCAGATTCGTGCAAATATTGAAAGAATTTCATATTTACTGATACAAGCATATAATTTGGTTCACATATACTGCAAATATAAAGGTTCAAATTTAGATATGAGGCCATCTCAGATTTTGCCTTTTACAAAAATGGCGGTCATTCAAAATGGGCGACTATACATATGTGACTAATAGCACGATATCTTTTGAACGAAAAGTCCGATTTCAACCAAATTTGGTACATAGGTTCTTTTTGTGATTTACAAGATCGATGTCCTGAACTGGAAGAATCGGTTTACCAGAAGTTGTGTTTTTCCTGGCTTTTTATGTAAAACTGTTTTATATTATGTAAATAATTTATTTTAAATTTTTTCACCCTGTATGTATTAATTTTTAAAAATGGTAATACCACCATTAAAAAGAGCGTAAGAATATATTTTAGGAATATTTTGAACTTTTTAGTTATGTTAATTACCATTTAATAAATGCATAACGTATCTTCACATGTACCTATGTGTGACAGATTCGTGCAAATATTATAAGAATTATTGTGCATTTAACAGTAGAAGCATATAATTTGGACCACATATTCTACACATACAGACGTTCAAATTTAGATATGAGGTCATCTCAGATTTTGTCTTTTACAAAAATGGCGAGCATTCAAAATGGCGGCTATTCA
Organism: Diabrotica virgifera virgifera; assembly: GCF_917563875.1. Lineage (NCBI taxonomy): Eukaryota > Metazoa > Arthropoda > Insecta > Coleoptera > Chrysomelidae > Diabrotica > Diabrotica virgifera. The sequence goes on from NC_065447.1 coordinate 61,627,361, forward strand.
TATGTGACTAATAGTACGATAACTTTTGAATGAAAAGTCCAATTTCAGCCAAATTTGGCATCAAGGTTATTTTTTTGATGAATAAGATCGAGGTCTTGAACCGGAAGAGTCGGTATACCAGAAGTTGTGTTTTTGCTGTTTTTTATGTAAAAATATGTTGTTGTTTTTTTCAATTCTTTCACCCTGTATATATTAATTTTTCAAAAAAATAATACCGCCAATGAAAAGAGTGTAAAAATATTTTTTAGAAAAGACTTTCAACTTTTTAGTTATGTTAATAACCGTTTAATAAATGCATAACGTATCTTCACATGTACCTATGTGCGACAGATTCATTTTGAATCCCGCCATTTTTGTAAAAGACAAAATCTGAGATGGCCTCATATCTAAATTTGAATCTTTGTATGTGTAGTGTGTGGTCCAAATTATATGCTTTTACCATTAAATGCACAATAATTATATTATTTTCACGAATCTGCCGCACATAGTTCCATAGGTACATGTGAAGATATATTATGCATTTATTAATTGGTAATTAACATAACTAAAGAGTTCAAAATATTTCCTGAAAAATATTTTTACGCTCTTTTCAACACCGGTATTAACTTTATGAAAAATTAATATATACAGGGTGAAAGAATTGGTAAAAAAACAACATGTTTGTAAATAAAAATCAGGAAAAACACAACTTCTGGTAAATCGATTCTTCCGGTTCAATACATTGGTCTTACACATCAAAAAAAGAACCTATATACCAAATTTGGTTGAAATCGGACTTTTCGTTCAAAAGTTATAGTGCTATTAGTCGCCAAATGTATAGTCGCCATTTTGAATGCCCGCCATTTTTGTAAAAGGTAAAATCTAAGATGGCCTTATATCTAAATTTGGACCTTAATGTGTGTAGTATATATGGTCCAAATTATATGCTTCTACCATTAAATGCGCAATAAGTCTTATAATATTTGCACGAATCTGCCACACATAGGTACATGTCAAGATACGTTATGCATTTATTAAATGGTAATTAATATCACTAAAAAGTTCAAAATATTTTCTACAAAATATTTTTACGCTCTTTTCATTTGCGGTCTTATCTTTTTGAAAAATTAATATATACAGAGTGAAAAAATTGGAAAAAAAACATATTTTTCCATAAACAAGCAGTAAAAACACAACTTCTAATAAACCGATTCTTCTGGTTCACCACATCCATCTTGTAAATCAAAAAAAGAACCTATATACCAAATTTGGTTGAAATCGGACTTTTCGTTCAAAAGTTATGGTACTATTAAACACATATGTATAGCCGCCATTTTAAATGCCCGCCATTTTTGTAAAAGGCAAAATCTGAGATGGCCTCATATATAAATTTGAACCTTTATATGCGTGGTTTATGTGGTCCAAAGTATATGCTTGTATCATTAAATGTGCAATTGTTTCACATATCGGCCGCACTATCACCAATTTTGGTTTTTTCAAGTTTTGAATTGTTCATAACTCGAAAACGATGAACTATAGAAAAAAATAAACTAAATAAAACTAAAGAAAATAGCAATACAAACACCGAAGAAATGCAAACTCATAAAATTCATCAACAAAATTGACACTGCAAAACAGAGCAATAATTGAAAAAAAACACGATTTGGAGGCGCCATTTTGTTTATAAAAAAATAGCACACTATCTGCGGACTGTGCATACCTCCTATTATTAATATATACAATCATAAGATTGCAGCAATAAAATTGCTGGTAAATAACTTTTCCTTGTATTTTGCTAATTTGCCAAGAGTAATAATGTGTCCAATTAAGTCGGCACCATATTTTATTTTTAGTTTTCTCAAAAAAAAAGGTATTCTTTATAAAATGTTCCACATGTTTGTCAAAAAATATGAACATAAAATTCATATTTATTGACAAACCACGTATATGACTGAAAAAATTTAATATCTTATGATTGTATTCTAGGTTTTAGATCATTCAGAACTATTTATAAAGAATAAGTTTTTTCATAAAACTAAAAATAAAAAAACTTTCTCATATGGTGCCGACTCAATGCGACACACTGTATGTTGCATATAAATCATTTTTTTAAACTGAGCTAACTTTTATAAATTTTAAATAATACTTATTTAAATAATAAAAAGTGTATCATTCATTTTTAATACCCATTTATTATATACACTAAACATAGACCAGTAAGGATCTGTTTTAAGGTGGATGTGAGAGCTGGCATTCCGATTTTTGCGGATAAAGTTATGTGATAACTTTGTTAATAATAATTGATTTATGCTCCTTCTCAGATATGCCCGGAAGATTAATAAAAAAAATAAAATATTTAAAAATTTCAAAAAAGTTCGTTTTTTTTTTCTACTTTTTTTGCTTATAACTTTAAAACGATTCATTTTGGAACAAAGTCGTATTCGCGGTGTGCAAGTACTTGGAAGGGATACAAGAGACGATCGTGCGAGAGTAGCGGACAAATATTGTAACTTTCTTAAATAATTCATTGTCAATTGAAATTGTCAAATTGACGTATATTTCATATCTACTGTCAATGAAGAAGAGAAATTATATATTGCTCCACAATATTGATATGATATGCAATTATTATATAAAGGTAAATTTAATTAATTGTATTTTGCTTGCAGTACTGCATTTTAATAACTTATTTTATTTACTACATACAATTGTTTACGTTTTAATAACATAACCTGAATCTTATTTTTTCTTCTTATTATTTTTTTTGACTATGGCCTTGACAATTATCCAGTAACCAGGACCATATGATTTGCCAATATAATTAAAAGTGCGAATAAAAGTGCAGAGCGTAGAAACCAGGTGTCGCTTTTCCGAACTTGCACGGTCCCAATAAGAATAAAACAAAGATAATTAAATTTTCTATCAGATGCGATTGGTTAAAAATGTCTTAATTTATCACCCTTGCTGCAAAATAGCAATAAATATAAAATAAGGGGGCAAAACAAGCCTGTCCTTATTCAATGATTTTCCATCACCTAGGTTACACTTGGAACCTTCCTTAGAAAATTTTTGTAATGTGCTAAAACCGTACACCAAATTTCATTAAAATTGACTTACTAGATTTTGAATAAAAATTTTGTAATCTAAACTTTTTTAAAAAATTAAAATAACTTTTTTAAAAAATTAAAATTTTTTAAAATCTTGCACAACAAAAACTAGAACATACAAAGATTTGTCAATTTTTTTACATATAAAGAAGCACTCCACCTATCTAATGCACTTTACAGAATTGAAATCGGATTGTTTAAGCAGCCTCAGCAATGTTTTAAAGTTATAAACAATTTTTTGGCTTATAAACAAATTAGTCCTGTGGCCAGGAGGGGGTGCTAGGGCTACTTTATTTAGATGGACTTACCCAAGATTTTTATGTATTTTTTGACCCGTAGAACACGATTTTTTTGGGTAACAGTTGATCCGGATGTCGATAAGATTGTTATAAACAAAGAACTTGAGGAATTATATTATAACATCAATTTTTCGCAAAATAAAACATTTTTTTGTATTTCTTGGGTAATTCTATAAGCAAAAAATGTTCTTACAAGTTTTTTCGTAGGATGCATAGTTTTTGAGATAAACGCAGTGGAACTTTCAAAAATTCGAAAAATTGCAATTTTTGAATGCGAATAACTTTTGATTAAAAAATAAAATAGCAATTCTCCTGACAGCATTTGAAAGTTTAAGTCAAATTATACCGGTTTTAATTATTTGCATTGCTAAAAATTAATTTTTTTATTATTAAACAAAGCTATTTGTTTATAAGCCAAAAAATTGTTTATAAGTTTAAAACATTGCTGAGGGCCCTTAAATAATCCGATTTTAATTCTGTAAAGTGTATTAGATAGGTAGAGCACCTCTTTATATGTAAACAAAATAGACAACTTCTAAATGGTCTACTTTTCGAATATAAACAAAACCTGCCTTGAACCCTTTTTTATCTTTTTCATTTTTACTCAATTTGTGAGTATTTAGAAACTGTCTTTCGGTCCTTTTCCTAGACGAAGAGAAGGTAAATGCGTGGCCTAAGTGTCCTCTATTTGCTTTCTCCTATTTCGTCGTCTCTATGTGATTATATATTGTAAAATCCGGAGATATGGGATGCAGCCAGAAAGCAGTTTATTAACGAAAAGTCTTGGATTTAAAATATTGTTTATTATATTTTTATTTCAATTATTCTAATTGTTTAAAAAGTAGTAAACTTTGTATCTAGGGCTTTTCGTTTTCCTCGTAATACGAGAGATGTCGCTGTATTGCGTCTCAAAAGGCGGGTTCATCGCATCGCGATGGTTTGCTTTAAAAGAGGCAGAATGTTTGTATTCCCTTCAGAGTTGTGACTGCATAATCTTCACTGATGATGCATAAGGATGCTGAAATAGTTACTATATGGAGATGGTAGTCCAACTCTGAATCGAATATAAACAAAACCTGCCTTGAACCCTTTTTTATCTTTTTCATTTTTACTCAATTTGTGAGTATTTAGAAACTGTCTTTCGGTCCTTTTCCTAGACGAAGAGAAGGTAAATGCGTGGCCTAAGTGTCCTCTATTTGCTTTCTCCTATTTCGTCGTCTCTATGTGATTATATATTGTAAAATCCGGAGATATGGGATGCAGCCAGAAAGCAGTTTATTAACGAAAAGTCTTGGATTTAAAATATTGTTTATTATATTTTTATTTCAATTATTCTAATTGTTTAAAAAGTAGTAAACTTTGTATCTAGGGCTTTTCGTTTTCCTCGTAATACGAGAGATGTCGCTGTATTGCGTCTCAAAAGGCGGGTTCATCGCATCGCGATGGTTTGCTTTAAAAGAGGCAGAATGTTTGTATTCCCTTCAGAGTTGTGACTGCATAATCTTCACTGATGATGCATAAGGATGCTGAAATAGTTACTATATGGAGATGGTAGTCCAACTCTGAATCGAATATAAACAAAACCTGCCTTGAACCCTTTTTATCTTTTTCATTTTTACTCAATTTGTGAGTATTTAGAAACTGTCTTTCGGTCCTTTTCCTAGACGAAGAGAAGGTAAATGCGTGGCCTAAGTGTCCTCTATTTGCTTTCTCCTATTTCGTCGTCTCTATGTGATTATATATTGTAAAATCCGGAGATATGGGATGCAGCCAGAAAGCAGTTTATTAACGAAAAGTCTTGGATTTAAAATATTGTTTATTATATTTTTATTTCAGTTATTCTAATTGTTTAAAAAGTAGTAAACTTTGTATCTAGGGCTTTTCGTTTTCCTCGTAATACGAGAGATGTCGCTGTATTGCGTCTCAAAAGGCGGGTTCATCGCATCGCGATGGTTTGCTTTAAAAGAGGCAGAATGTTTGTATTCCCTTCAGAGTTGTGACTGCATAATCTTCACTGATGATGCATAAGGATGCTGAAATAGTTACTATATGGAGATGGTAGTCCAACTCTGAATCGAATATAAACAAAACCTGCCTTGAACCCTTTTTTATCTTTTTCATTTTTACTCAATTTGTGAGTATTTAGAAACTGTCTTTCGGTCCTTTTCCTAGACGAAGACAAGGTAAATGCGTGGCCTAAGTGTCCTCTATTTGCTTTCTCCTATTTCGTCGTCTCTATGTGATTATATATTGTAAAATCCGGAGATATGGGATGCAGCCAGAAAGCAGTTTATTAACGAAAAGTCTTGGATTTAAAATATTGTTTATTATATTTTTATTTCAATTATTCTAATTGTTTAAAAAGTAGTAAACTTTGTATCTAGGGCTTTTCGTTTTCCTCGTAATACGAGAGACGTCGCTGTATTGCGTCTCAAAAGGCGGGTTCATCGCATCGCGATGGTTTGCTTTAAAAGAGGCAGAATGTTTGTATTCCCTTCAGAGTTGTGACTGCATAATCTTCACTGATGATGCATAAGGATGCTGAAAGAGTTACTATATGGAGATGGTAGTCCAACTCTGAATCGAATATAAACAAAACCTGCCTTGAACCCTTTTTTATCTTGGTCTACTTTTTGTTCAGAAAGATTTTAAAAAATTTGAACTTTTTTAAAAACATTTAGATTGCAAATCTATTATGCAAAATCTATTAGGTCGATTTGAATGAAATTTGGTACACGGTTTAAACATGTTACAAAGAATTTTCTAAGCGAATTATTAAGGTTCTAAGTGGTACCGAAGTGGTTAAAAACATTGAATAACAACAGGCGTATTTTGCCCCCCTATTTTGTATTTATTGGTATATTGCAGAAAAGGTAATACGTTAATGCCTGGTTGCACCATCAGATCTTAAGCTCCAGCTTAGCTAAGCTCTACTTATAGATAGGGCCTTCTTGAGTATCACTTACGTTGCACCATAATTTTAGATTCTTACCTTATTATCAATTATATCTATTATTATATTATGGTATTCTTATTGTAATATATTATAATTATATTATATTAATTCTTATGATATTCTCGACTTAAGCTTAAGATCTGTTGATGCAACCGGGCATAAGACATTTTGACCAGTCGTATATCATAAAAAATTAAATTATCTTTATTTTATTTCTCTACGACTTTGTTCCAAAACGAATCGTTTTAAAGTTATAAGCAAAGAAAGCAGAAAAAAATCGACGTTTTTCGAAATTTTTAAATATTTTAATTTTTTTATTAATGTTCCGGGCATATTGGAGAAGGAGCATAAGTCAATTATTATTACTGAAGGTGTCACCTAACTTTATCTGCAAAACTCCGAATGCCACCTTTCACATCCAAAAATATACGTTTTTTCACAGATCCTTACTGGTCTAACAGTGATATTATTAACATTATACATAGTAATATACTAGCCAGCGTGTTATTTTTAGTTTTATGGGAACAAGTTATTCTTTATAAAAATTTCTGAATGATAGCTCGATCAAAGAACACAAAACTTTACGAAAACCTCAACAAAAATAAAAGAAGGATGAAAATTTGGGAATAGGTACATAGTTGAAATTGTCTATTATTATTAAGAAAAAGTTTACAGTTCTGCATTCTACATACATTCAAAATAGGTCCGGAATCGGATAAAATGACTAATTCTAAGCAACTTTTGTTCTGTAGAGTTTTTTTCACTAAGTCAATACTTTTTGAATTATTTGCGAGTGAATATGTTCATTTTTAACAAAGAAAAACATGTTTTGGACGGTTTTTCGCAAATAACTTAAAAAGTAATATTTTATGGAAAAAATGATTGTAGCAAAAATATAGCTTATAAAAAGGTGAAAAAAATGGTGTACGCATGCAGTCTGTAGACCCAGTAGAAGCAGGGTTGTAGCTAACCAAAATTAGGTTCTTTTTCGTCAAATTCCAAATCGAATATTTCAACGTGAAATAACCAAACACGGAGCACTATTTGGGAAAAACTCTTTACACTACTCTTAAAACACTTTAAAGTGTTTTAAAAAAGGTTTATTTATGGTTACGCTCAAAATATTGTTGGTCCTGTTTATTTTTTGGTAAAATAATCGCAAAAATCACCCCCAGCATCCCAAATAAAATTAATCGTTACCTCTTCACAGGTTTCTGTGCTTATGTATTCCTTATATGATCTGTAAGTTTCATCGGTTCAAAGTGGTTATTTTTGAAAAGGCTGTAGTTAAAATTGCTTGATTGAGTCACTAATCACGAGTTTATGCAAATTTTGAACAGCCGTAGCATAATAAATTTTTGTCTAACAGGGAAACAAGAAATCCAAAATATTCAGAAAAACAAAACAATCATTTTATTACCCTTTGAAATTTTTGGTATTACTAATAATTTTTAAGTTATTTTGAACAAACTAAAAATTCTTTTCAACATTAAAAATTGTTTTTATTCTAAAACCAATTTTTTTCAAAAAGGAGCACTTTAAACCAATGAAACTTATAGATCATATAAAAAATACATAAATAAAGTAACCTGTGAAGCGGTAACTATTAATTTTATTTGGACGCTAATTAGGGGGTGATTTTCCCGATCCTTTTTACCAAAAAATAAAAGGAACCAATAATATTTTGAGCGTAACTCACTTACTTTTAATGCTACACGTTTTTTAAAAACCGTAAATAAACCTTTTTTAATAAAACACTTTAAAAAAAGTTATAATGAGTTTTCCCCGAATAGTGCTCCGTTTTTTGGTTATTTCACGTTAAAATATTCGATTTGAAATTTGACAAAGAACTTACTTTCCATTAGCTACAACTCTGCTTCTACTGGGTATACAGACTTCATGCCTACACCATTTTTTCACTTTTTTATAAGCTATATTTTTGTTATGAATATTTTTTCGATAAAATACTTACTTTTTGAATTATTTGCGAAAAACCGTCCAAAAACATGTTTTTCTTTGTTAAAAATGAACATATTCACTCACAAATAACTCGAAAAGTATTAAATTAGTGAAAAAACTCTATAGAACAAAAGTTGCTTAAAATTAGGCATTTTATCCAATTCTGGACTTATTTTGAATGTATATTTTTCACTCCCGAGAAGGGGGTATACCCATCCATTGTAAACTTTTTCTTATATAATAATAGACAATCTCAACTATTTATTGCCAAATTTTGATCCTTCCTTTATTTTTTTGGGTCAGATTGTTCTTTGATCAGGCATATTAAGTTTTATCGGGGGAATATTAAGTTTTTTTAGTCATATATGCCGTTCATAAAAAAATATTAATTTTATTTAGGCGTTAACAATATCCAAAATTTATATTTTTAACAAACCGCATATATTATGTAGGTACCTATAACTGAAAAAATTTAATATGTTTTAAATGTTCTGTTGGAGACGAATCCTACTAGATAGGACCAATAATTATTTCAATTTTAAGAGACCTAAAGGTTAACCAAAAGCTCTGGAGTAAAGTCCATCTCCAACAATTAAAATACTTTGGACATGTTATGAGAGCAAACACAGAAAACATGGAAAGACTCATTATACAAGAAAATGTGGAAGGCCGGAAATCATGAGGAAAATCCCCAATAAGATGGACAGATCAAATTACAGGAATATGCAAAAGACCATGAGTTAAAAGAAATGAGCAGAGACAGATATCTTTGGAAACAAACAATACACAACATCACATCAACCACTACACTCCCTCTGGGGGGTCAGGATTGAAGAGAGAGGTTTTAGCCTATAGAACATGCAGAACTTTTCATAAAGAATAGGTTTTTTGACAAAACTAAAAATAAAAAAAGTTTTCCATATGTTACGTAGTTGGATCATGTGAGAAACTTGTTATTTTTAGTTTTATGAAAAAAAGTTATTCTTTATAAAAATTCTGAATGATCTAAAATCTAGAGTACAATCATCAGTTATTACATTTTTTCATTCATGTATGTGGTTTGTAAAAAATATGAATTATATTATATCATACAATATTTGACAGACCTTGTATAGACTGAAAAAATTTAATATCTGATTATTGTATTTTACGTTTTTGAACATGCAGAACTTTATATAAAGAATAACTTTTTTCATTAAACTAAATATAAAAAGATTCCCTTAATTGGACACTCTATAGATTTTTTTAAATTAATACTACAATGTCAAATATGTGTACCAATAATCCTGACTTTTATCTATCTATCTATTGCCCTTTATTTGTCCACTTTTCTCAGTTCAGTGCTAATCCTGTCCATCTGGTACTTGCATATATTTTAAGGTCGTCCGACCATCTCATCTGTGGTCTTCCCTTTCCTCTTTTATGGTCCCAAGGTCTGCAGTAGGTTATTGATTCATTCCACCTTCCATCTCTTTGTCTGCTGTTGTGTCCTGCAAATTTCCATTTGAGAGTAGCTGCATGTTTGTTTACATCTTTCACTTTGGTTTCATTTCTGATGCATGTATTTTTCTTCTTATCACTTAGCTTGATACCCAGCCTTTTCATTGCCCTTTGAGTCTTAGCCATCTTTTCAATATTTTCCTTTGTGAAGGTCCATGTGTGTGCTCCATATTTATGTAAGTACTGGTAGGACACATTGATCATATACTTTTATTTATTTATTCACGGGCAAGCCCTATTCAGGTATAAATGTTACAGTGTTCTAAATTATCATAATATAACATAAATTATCATAATATAACATAACAAAGTGGTTTGAGAAAAAATAATTCTATGAGTAGTACAGTTACAAAAAAGAAAAAAGAATAAGATAACATATAGGTCAGTACAATTACAAACAAAAGATGACACATAAATCAATTCAAAAATGTTCCAAGGTATAACTGTTTTGAGTTATCTAATACATACAGGTCATGTAACATTAATCACAATACAAAAGCTCTGGCCGAAAGTATTAAAAAGTTAAAAAGTTAGGGAAGAAATATAATTTTTAAAGCAGGAAACAGATAGGTATATTAAAAATTTCGAGGTTATTTAATGAGTTAGCTAATCGAAGAGTTCTAGGAATAAATGTGTTGTAAGAATAATTGAATCTATGAAAAAAACATAAAAGGTTTGCACCTGCCTAGTCGAACGACTGGGGACAAAAAGAGATATTTTGGAGAGAAGCTTGGGGCAGTTACACAGCCCGTTGATAATTTTAAATAAAATTATTAAGTCTCTTTGTTTTCTGTGTTAAGTTCAGTATGAGCTCTAATGCAGAATAGTCGTAGTATACATGCATTTTAGTGGCAGTATATCTCAGAAAATTGTGTTGAAAATTGTGTTGCGACAGCCTCAAGTTTCAGTTTATGAGTAAAGTAATAGGGGGACCAAACTGTGGAACAGTAATCAAAATGAGATCTAACCAGGGAGAAATAATTTTGTACAGAGATATTGGGCATATTGCATTATTTGCCCTAGGTTTTTTGCACCCCTTGATTTTCTGTATCGTACTTGTTCCTATTTGCAGGGTTTTGTTGTCCTCTTCTATGTTTGTCATATATTTAGTTTTTGTGTAGTTCATTTTTAGACCTATCTCATTTGCTTCCTTGTCCAATTGTGTCATCATTTCGTTAAGATCTTTCATATTGTCTGATATCACCGCTATATCATCAGCATATCTCACGTTATTCAGCAGTTGTCCATTAGTGTTGATTCCTTTGTTGTTCCATTCAAGTTTTTTGAATATAACACCTTCTATACCGTATAAAATATTTATTGTCATGCATTTAATTTGGTGATTTGCAAAATATTGGAACAAGGTAGGGTCATCAAGATGTTCTAGCATTATACTTCTATAAAATGTAATTAATATTCCTAATGAAACAATTTAAGTATGTCCTGTAAAGCAAATAATGATAGCAAATGACCAACAAAAGCTCCAGACTTTTCCCCTGCAGACTTTTTTGTAAATGATTAAAAGCAATATAAATTATACATAATAATCTATCAATAGTTAACTAAGAAAATATTATTACCTGAAATAAAACTACAGGTTTTAATCAAATTCTCCTTGAAATGTCAATAAACAAGAAAAAGTGAGAGGTTTGAATACACTGACTGATAAAGGTTCTTAAACTGTTCAGCTGTGGATTAATGTCATTTATAATCATAATATTTAACAATGATAAAGAGTGAATATTTTAAGAAATCAAAACCGTGTAACAGTATTTTTCAAAAAGTGTATTGTTCTTGCTTGTATTGTAACTTATTTTATTTTCTTTCTGTTTCCTTAGTGTGGTATTTTTTTTAGAAGGGAGTATTAAAAGCCTTTACCCTTAAACAATTATCTAAATAATTACAGATATAGTAGGAATAATTAAAATAGACAGGAGGAAGTAAAAACGAGCATAGCTAATCACGATTGGCAATTTAAAACAATCAAAACATCATTACTCTCTGGATGTCGCAGCTTTGCACAATCAAGCAAAACAAAGCAACTGACAACAAAGGGGTGTGGATAAAATTATACAAAATAAATGATAATTTGGGGTGCATATGGAAATATAACATACCAAAAACAACATTAAGGTTTGTTTACGTTCAATTACATAAAAACATTTTCCTTACCTTGAAATACCTAAGAAAAAATTGCTTTAATATAAAACTGCGTCATTTCTCGATATATCAAAAGATCATCTTAATATAGTTTATGTCCGATTTAGATACGAATTAATACTTTTAAAACAAAATCACACATTTTAAAAACCGATATATTAAGTTAAAGTATAAAAACAACCAGTTTTTTAAGTTATTTACTAATTTTAAAATAATAGTCAACAACAACCTTCACAATAGTGACATTTACTCCAGACACAAATCAGCTGGTAGGAAAACAAAACACTCCCACTCCCACCCTTGAAAATAAAATCCTTGGAAAAGTAGAGAGGGACGTTAGACGTTGCCATCCAAACGAACGCTACATCGCGCCAATAATTAGGCAACTTTCATTGTAAGATTTGAATCACAGAATTATGTTGTTTTCAAAATGATAATGATTATTAATTAATAATTAATAATTATATATAAAATATATCACAAAATATACTAAAACAAGCTATTATCATCTTTATATTATCTAAATATTAGTGCTCCCGATTCATGCATTTTTGCATTTGAATATTGTTTATGGATAAAATTTTTGGAAATCTTAATTTAGAAGATATTAAAATTTTTGTAAATGTGTTGCATATTTGTAATTTTATCTAAAATTAATGTTTACAATATTTTTTCCAAATTGAAAGAATTATTACAGAAAATTTTCAGTTATTAGATTGAGTAAGATGGACATATGGCAACGATGTAAAGATACCTTTTGTATTTTTTTTAAAATATAGTTTTCATATTTATTTTTGTCAAAGGTGTTTCGTTCAAGAATTAATCTACTTTAGTACATTTAAATAATTGTAAATGGTTAAGATAAATTAAACTATTGGAAAGTTTGTATTTTATTTCGTATTTTCAACAATAGTGCATTTTTTTCTAATGGTTAACAGCATAAATTTGAAATAAAATCGACCAATGTATTTTTATAAATAATAGTATAATAAATTTAATAATTCGTTACAACTAATCATGGGAAGACCAACAAATTCGTCCAGAAGTAAAGGATCTCAAAGATCTTTAAGTCAATTAACTCAAGAGAGTTCCCAAAGAAATGGAAATGGAACAGATATTGAAGACCATGTTAATAATTTGGTAAGGTATTTTATCAACAGAGCGGGAGAACATGTATCTTTCAAAAGAACAGAATTAAGGAAAAATGTGTTAGTAAACGTGGGAACACAATTTCAAGAGATTATGAATAAAGCTACAAAAATATTAGAAGAGGTAAGTTTAATACGAAGTAGTGGTTTATTATTATCAAAGTTTTTTATAGCATTCTCTGCATTCCGGTTCCTAGTTTCCAGCTCCGTCGAATGTTTCATTTGCCAGGGTGAAGGGTCCTTTCCGATGTTGCCTTCTGAATGCTGCTCCAGGATTTTTTCGGCCTTCCTTTCTTCCTTCTTTCCCAAAATTTGTTTTGGAAGCCTGGCATCGTCCATTCTTTCTAAATGATCATACCAGATCAATTGGCTCCTTTGAATTTCATCCATGATAGTTGACTTGACTCCCATGATATGTACAGCTGGTTCCTAAAAAATCTGATATGACTCTTAGTAAGATTTGATCATTTTGAGCAGTGTATTTGATTTTTCTGACATTATATTATATTTATTATGACAGACAAATAATAAAATAAACAAACAAACAACTGATTACATAATATGTTAATTCATAAATTGTAATAATTATTAAATAAAACAAAAGTAAAAAATTGTAATAATTATTCATAAACAAGTAATTTTTGCTGCAGTTCGGTACCTAAGATGCGATGCTTTAATTCTGCCCCAAGTTGTTGTCTTTCTTCTCGGAAACTGTGACATGATTCTTGCAGTTTTCGCATCTTCAAAAGGATTCTCTTCTAATCTCTCCAAAAGCGTACGATCTCTATGAGCGGTAGATATTTTTGTTCTTCCAGATCCTTGCTTTCTTTAGAGAGTTTCTTGTTCTTTCCATATTTTATTAATATTAACAACTATTGTTTTGCTTATGTTAAAATGGTTCGCTACAGCAGATGGTGACCAACCATCTTCTAATTTCGTTACAATTCTTGCTTTTAGTTCTTTGCTAGCATGTGGAGCCATTTTTTGAGGTTGAACAGAATAAGCTATCTGACAAATTTGAAGATTTAGCAGTGACAGTGACAGTATGTAATTAATAAGTATTTATCCTTCAAAATACACTGCTCAATTTTCTACAAAATACGCTTTACGAGTCGTATCAGTTTTTTTAGGAACCAGCTGTACAAAATAGCCAGTCTTATTACTGTTTTATATAATTTTCCCTTCAGCTTCATTGGAATTTTTCTGTCACACAACACACCAATCGCCTCCTTCCACTTCATCCATCCAGCCCTAATTCTACTGCATGCATCTCCATCTATTTCTCCATTACTCTGTAATACTGATCCTAGGTACTTAAAACTATAACTTTTCACAATCATTTCAGCATCCAAAGATACCATTTTGTTTGTAGTAACTCCATCTTTAAATGAACTTTCCAAATACTCTGTTTTTGTCTTACTAAGTTTTAAATCTTTTTCCTCCAGGGCTTGTCTCCACTGTTCCGGTTTTTCTTCTAAGTCCCTTTGACTATATTTCCTATTAACACAACATCATCAGCATACATTAAGCACCATGGAATGTTACCCTGTAGTTTCTCTGTTATCTGGTCCAAAAGTAATGAGAATAAATAAAGACTAAGCACCGAGCCTTGGTGCAATCCTACTTTCACATGAAATTTATCAGTCTCTCCCACAACTGTCCTAACACTAGTCGTTACCCCCTCATACATATCTCTCACAATCTTTACATATTCACCAGGGACTCCTTTCTTATCGAGTGCTCACCACAGAATCTCTCGAGGAACTCTATCATATGCTTTCTCAAGGTCAATGAATACCATATGAGCTTTGGTTTCTTTATTCCTGTATTTTTCCATCAGTTGCCTTTTAATGAAAATTGCATCTGTTGTTGATCTGCCCTGCATAAAGCCAAATTGATTATCGGATATTTCGGTTTCTTCACGTATCCATCTATCAATTACCCTCTCCCATATTTTCATGGTGTGGCTAAGTAGTTTTATAGCGCTGTAGTTTGTACATTGTTATATGTCTCCCTTGTTTTTGTTAACAGGTACTAATATAATGCTTCTCCACTTGTCTGGCATTTGTCCAACTTCCATAATTCTATTAAATAGACCTGCTAGCCAACTTGTTCCAGTCTCTCCCAATGCTCTCCATACTTCCCCAGGGATATCATCTGGTCCGACTGCTTTTCCTTTCTTCATTTTTTGAAGCGCTTGAGCCACTTCCTCGTTTGTTATTTTGGTGACTATTGCTGTTACTGTCTCCGTTAACTCCACAGGCTGTCTGTCAAATTCTTCATTTAATAAACTGTCGAAAGTACTTTCTCCATCTCTTTTTGACATCCTTTTCGTGAATTAGTATTTTATTATTTTCATCTCGGATATATCTAATCTGATTAAAATCTTTAGCTTTCTTTGCTCTCTGTTTGGCTATTTTATATATCTTTGTTTCGCCTTCCCTGGTATCAAGTTGATCGTATAGGTTTAAATACGCTTCTGCTTTAGCTTTTGCTACTGCTACTTTCGCTTCCTTTTTGGCGACCATATAGTTTTGAAGATCTGTGTCGGCTCTGGTTTCTTGCCACTTTTTATATAATTTTCCCTTCTCTTTTATTTTTCCTTGTACTTCGTTTGACCACTTCTTGTCTCTTTATCCTCAAACTTCTTTTCTGACGTTTTCCCAAGTATTTCAATAGCCGTCTCTCTAATAATACTGGCCATTTTTCTCCAAATTGTATTAGGTATTGTATTAATTTCATGTTCCAACATATCTACTATTCTTTCCTTGAATAGGCCTTCTTTCTCATCTTTTAGCATCCACCACTTGATTTTGTTCAATGTGTTAACAATCGCCATATCTAATGCTGTTGTTTATTCAAGTGTCATCTCCAGCTTCATTTCTAGTTCCAAAGCCTAATCCCCCATGTATTGTTTCATATCCTGCCTTGGCTTGGCCCACATGTGCATTGAAATCACCTTATATTATAACTTTCTCCTCTGATGGAATATCATTCAGTACATCTCCTAATTGGTCATAGAAAGCTCTTCTTTCATTGTCACCCAGACCTGTTTGAGGAGTTATTTTTTATTTAATATTTTATTTATTTTAAATCATTTTTCACTTTTGTGGTCTACTTGCTGATACTTTTAACTATAAGGAAAGTAGATCCTTGATTGTAATTATCTTTGTGTTTATTTCATTATTTTTGTTGTAAATTACCATGTACAAGTGGGTATAAGTACCTATCTTAAATGTATTCTCCTTGTTGTAATATTTTATAAAATTATTTATTTTTAGGTATACGGTTATAAGATATTAATAGCAGATTCATCACAAAATTCAGCAAAGGAGTACCTGATTACTAATGTTTTACCATATAAACCAGATCCAACAGAATATATACCTCCCAATGGTTATCCTGAAGATGCAAATAAGGTTTTTACTCTATTGGTTTTATCCCATGTATTTATGAGTAATAATTCAGTCAGTGATAGTAAGTATTAAACTTAGGAGTCAACATCATCACGAGTCAGTTTTAAGTTCACTGCAGGACATAGGTATCCCTTGTTGAATAAAAAAAAAACTTTTTTTTTATTTCAGATCGCTATAGTGCACAAAAGTTGCCATTGGTATAGACGTGAAAAAATCACTAATTATTATTTTTTTATTAATTTGTCTTCCGGTCGCGCAATGCCATCGAAGTTAGCAAAAAATTGTGAAAAACCTTAATTTTTCATATTTTTCTTAAGCAGGCCAGATGGTTTTAATTGCGTTCCTATACCATGAATTAACTACTAAAAGTATGTAAAATCAATATACATATATATGCACTTATTATACATTTTTTTTCACATCTTCCGGTGGCGCAAAATAATACAAAATGAATAAAATTAGTAGTTTTTGTAAAATTTCAAAGTTTGAGTGTTTAGTACATTTTAATCATACGACTTTTAGAAATGCTATAGTTTAATTCTATTACAATAATATATTTAAAATCCAAGAATATAAGATAAATTTTGATATTCAAGTGGGATTCGGTCGCGCAGCGTCGTCAAAAACAGCAGACTACCAAGAGGCGAGGCGAAAGTGACGAATTCCAGCGAAGCGCGCACAGCCAGAAATAGAGATACATGTGAGAAGACCTCTACAATGGAGTACTTGTCTTCTCCATTACAAAGAACTGCCATTCCGCCACTTTTTCCAACACTTAGATGAAAATACAACAGGCCCAATAGGATATCCGGAACGATTGGAAAGGCCCTACCTGATTGCGAAAGACTACCAGTTGTAGATTTTAATCCTATCGATTGTAATATTCAAAAAGTTGACAAGCGTATCCTTAGTAAAGACCAATGGTACTTGCTTGAGATATCAGAAGTCGTCAAGTTAGAACATTGTTCAGAAGACTTTGTAGTACGTGATACTGGCCCAGTGTCAAAGTTGGCATCGCTGAGCGTTGCAATAATGTGGTTCTAATATAGCGTCTCTGGAACTGTGTCCACATATTTTACTTGAAGCTTCTGTCACTAGCTTAAGGCATCTTTACACTGCCTGTGTATGGCATGGGAAAATATCTATACTCATAACAGGTTTGAAGTCATTGCTCACATACTGTTTTATCTCTTCATTAGTCAATGGTCTTAACAGAGGAGGAGGAGTCAGTGTACTGGTGTTCCATTTGATAATTTCGTAATACACTTTAGCTTAAAGTTTAAGTTTGGTGGTTTAAAGATTCTGATAGTCACTTTCAGATATTGCTGCTTTGCCTTCATGATATGCCATTTCTTTCATCAGTTACCATAGCCAAAAGTAAATATTCGGGATGGGCAAAGTAAGCATTCTGTTGTAAAACGGTATCAACAACTTGAAGAAGCTCTTCTGGTAAGTACCTTGTAGATTCAATGATTTTGTAAACAGGCTGAATCTGTGAATTTGTAGTTTATTTTTATCGCACAAACCACATAGGCATATAACATTTGAGAATGAATGTGACAATCTCTCTCAGATTTTCAGAACGGCTGGACACACTGATGTAGAAACACAAAACTCGGTTTGCAGTAGTAAGCCATCTTGAATGTGACATTAGGCCAGGATCACGTAAGTCTTCTGAACAATGTCCTGACTTGATGATTTCTGATATCTCAAGCATGTACAATTGGTCCCTGCTAAGAATACGTTTGTCAACTTTTGGAATCTCACAATCAATAGGATTAAAACCAATAACTGGTAGTCTTTCACAATCAGGTATAGGGCCTTTCCAATTGGTCCGGAATATCCTATTGAGCCTGTTGTATTTTCATATAAGTGTTGGAAAAGGTGGCGGAATGGCAGTTCGTTGGAATGGAGAAGACAAATACTCCATTATAGAGGTATTCCCACATGTATCTCTATTTGTGGCTGCGCGCGCTTCGCTGGCATTCGTCACTTTCGCCTCGCCTCTCGGTAGTCTGCTGTTTTTGACGAAGCTGCGCGACCGAATTCTACTTGAATATCAAAATTTATTATTTTATTTTTAAATATATTATTGTAATAGAATAGCATCGTATAGCATCTCTAAGAGTCGTATGATTAAATTGTACCAAACAGTCAAACTTTGAAATTTTGCAAAAACTACTCATTTTACTCATTTTGTGTTATGTTGCGCGACCGGAAGAATGAAACAAATGTATAATAAGTGCATTTATATTGATTTTACATACTTTTAGTAGTTAATTCATGGTATAGGAACGCAATTAAAAACAATCTGGCCTGCTTAAAAAAAAAATATGAAAAATTAAGGTTTTTCACAATTTTTGCTAACTTCGATGGCATTGCGCGACCGGAAGACAAATTAATAAAAAAATAATAATTAGTGGTTTTTTCACGTCTATACCAATGGCAACTTTTGTGCACTATAGCGATCTGAAATAACAAAAAAAGTTTTTCGAATCACCCTAGTGCACAGTCTTGTGTAATATGCATCCCATTTTTCGTCATCTTTCACAGATCATCTTGCCATCGTGTAGGTGGTCTTCTGATAGTTCGTTTCTGCTCTTGTTCCCTATTCGGTTAACTTGCGTGTTCACCTTCCATCTTTCATCCTTGCCATGTGGCCAGCACCCATCGCTATTTCAATCTGCAAGCTCTCTCCACAGTATCTGTAACTCTGTTTCTGTTTTGTACATCCTCGTTTCTGATCTTGTCTTTTATTCTTATTCCTATCATCGAACGCTTCTTCCTTCTTTTTTGCGATTCTTAGTTTTGGGGCATTGTTTTTGAAGTTATACTTCTTTAGGCACGATTGAGAGTAACATTTCATAATACTGCGCGCATGCGCACACAGACAGTATGGCGTTTAATTGCTATCTTTCAAGTTATGTATAAATATATCAGTGCAAGAAAAGGTGTGAAACGAATATATTAGTGTTTTTAGTAAATATATTTATTATAATTTTTGTGTCTTTGAATTTGTCTTCCTCAGGAGTAAGATGAGTATTATTAAAACATTTTATTGTATATTTATTATACTTCACCGTGCCTGTTTGTTACCGTGAATTGTCATTAGGTACGTCCGAACCGATATAGACACAGTCCTCGTAGCGTATTTGGTATAGCATTCGGCCAGAGATCGAGAGGTCTTGAGTTCGAATCCGGAGCAAGCCTATACTTTTTTTTTTATTTTTTTGGAAGCGGTAAGCACAAAATTAGTTTGGTGTTTAAAAAAAATTAAAACAAACTGTTTAAAGTATATTTATTTTTAAGAAATCATATAAGGAAGTATAACTTCTTACGTGCATACAAAGTACACACACACACATTCTTTTTGAAGTTATACTTCTTTACGCGCGATATGAGGGTGAATTTTTATATGTTAAAACTTACGATCCCGGCGCATGCGCATTATAACTTTGTTCTGATTGGATGTTCAAATGACATGTCAAAAATTATCCAATATGGCAGCTGTAGCGCAACTGTGGTTTGGACGGTTGACGGTTTGGTTATGTATGGTTGTTGCGTTTTAAAATTTGTGGGAAGAGAAACAACAAAGGTTAGTTAATAGTTATTTTTAAATAGTTTTCATATTATATTTTTAAAGTTTTACTTCAAAATGTTTTAATTTATGTATGTATCAGTCCAGAAAAGGTGTGGAAAGAATATATTAGTGTTTTTAAATATATTTTTCTACAAACGTGTTAAAAATGCAATTTTTAGGACTCCATAGGAGCGTTAAAAATGCTACTTTAAGGCACTAATAGTGCTTTAAAATTTTTAAGGCACTGCAGTTAAAAGTGAATTGTCAAATTGTGAAACGTCAAAATATTTATATTTCATTTATTAACATTAATATTAATAATACAACTTGCGCAATTTGAAAAAGGTGGTTTAAAAGGTTTTCTATTATAATTTTGTGTCTTTGGATTTGTCTTCCTTGGGCGTAAAATAATAAAACATCTATTTTTATATTTCACTTGTCACCGTGATATATAATTATGTATATCTGAAAGGTAAGAAGCATGCGGCTTGATGGCCTTGTTGGTAGAGCATTGGACCAGAGATCAAAAAATCGCGAGATTGCGGGTTCAAATCCCGGACGATTCATATTTTTCTTTTTTTTTTTTAATATTTGGTATTGTTAAGTTTTGGTTCATTTTTGGTAATTATTGTTAATTTTTTGTATTGTAACTGTTAAGTAGGTATATTTATTTCGTTGAAATTATATTATAATAGAAGTATAACTTCTTACGTGCGTACAAAGTACACACACATTCTTTTTTTTATCAGGGACAGTTCATTACTGGCAGAACGCACTGATTGAAGACTTTTCTGTTCAGATGCATCGGTATGTTACTGTGTTAGTGGGCATAAAGTTCGTCATGTGTTTTGTTTTGGAAATATTTATTTTTACACCAATTTCTCTGCAGGTTCTTTCCAGTTCTTCTAACCTTGTGTTGATTTCTCCTAGATCATCTATAAAAAGTATGACATCAGTATAACACAGATGGTTAATCTTTCCTCGTCGATACGTATCCCTTTATAATCCCAAATAAAAGTGTCACCCTCTCTAACACCTCTTCGTAGTGAAAAAACTTCTCTTCTTCTTAAAAAGACTTCGCACTGGAACACCCACCAAAAAATTTACTAAGTTTCATGAGGCATCTTTTAACTTAAGGTGTTTCTAAATAAAATACTTTCATATTAATATTAAAAGGATGGCATGTAAACCTCAGAAGTCAAATAACTTATTTAACACATTCAAGTCTGCCACCGTCCTGGTTGCTAAATAATTGTCAAGGCCGTAGCCCAAAAAAAATTATAAGAAGAAAAAGTAAGATTTGGGTTATGTTATTAAAAGGTAAACAATTGTATGTAGTAAATAAAATTAATTATTAAAAGCAAAATACAATTAATTAAATATACTTTTATATAATAATTGCATATCATATCAATATTGTGAGCAACATATAATTTTTTCTTCAATGACAGTATGTATGAAATATACGTCAATTTGACAATTTCAATTGACAATATGAATTATTTAAGAGAGTTGCAAGATTTCTCCGCTATTCGCGCACGATCGTTTTTCGTATCTTCTCCAAGTACTTGCACACCGCGAATATGGCGAAACCGACATATTAACACAGATGAAGTCAAGAGTTTATAAAGCCAGTGTAAGGCCAATAATAGGTTTGTTCCAACATGAACTTTTGGACGGTCCATAAACCGTAACGACGATCACCGTCCTGCGCAGTACCATGGAACGTATTATTTCGTTCCCATAGAACGTTAATTATCTAGTAACGAAAGGGTAATCTGACGGTCCTTGGTCGTGTTGGAACAAACCTAATGACATATGACCCGATACAACCACAACACAAAGACTACTGTAAACGGCAGAGATGAGAGTACTGAGAAGAATTACAGGAAATACGCTGAGGGATTCAAAGATGAGTGCAGACATTAGAAGAAAATGTAACGTACAGTGTATAAACAAATGGACACTAAATAAAAAAGAATGGAATAACCACATAACCACAATGGGGGAGATATGTGTGGTCAAAATAGCAAGAGATAAATCACCAATCGGTAGAAGTATCGGCCGACCGCGCAAAAGATGGAGTGACAACATTTCATAGAGGTATCAATCCGCCAATGAACAAGCAGAATTGCTTCTAAAGAGGAAGAAGAAGAAGATATTTTAACGACAATTTATTTTTTAACCAACATCAGTTTCCCTTCCCTATTCTTGATTAGGTTCGTAATAGTTTGTATATGGTAGGTTTAGGTAGGCATTAATTTTAAAAAATGTTGCTGGCTAAATGGGCACATCTCTTAAAGGCAATAAAAGAAGAAGAATAACAATAAACAAACAAACATCTTACATAACCTTTTATAGGACAACATGACTTTGACACTTATATTACAGATAGTTATCTTTGTTTCACACTCTTAAAGACGAAGAGAAATAGTATAGCCGGTAGTTACTGTGGTAAATACATATATGTTTTTTATTTGGCAACCGCGATTTCCTGTAAAACTTGACGGTAATGAAAAAACTAATATATGAGAAAAAAATTGTTGAATTTGTTTGCCGTCAAGTTTGAACCAGTGGGTTATGATGTCATTAAATCTATGACGTGCATACCTAATTGTTTGACTTTTGGTTTACCTGATTTAATCTAGATACAGTTTATCCCAAACCCTTTTTTCAGTCCGTCATTAATTTTGACGTCATATAAGGTTTTAAGAATGTATAAATCTGTCAGTTGCCAGAATATTTTTTTACATTATCTATGTTTATATAAATATCAATCATATATAAACCAATCAATCAATATCAATATTTATATATAACAGCCCTACAGGCCTTAGAGGCCCTTGGCTTCGATAGTCTTGACTAATTTCTTCCACTTTTTGCGGTCCTGTACTTGTCCTCTCCAGTCTCTTGTACCCATTTCTTCTAGGTCAGTCCGGACGGCATCAAACCACTTCCTTCGTGGTCTCACTCTTCTTTTCTTCCCTTGTTCTCCTGCTGATAAAACTCTTAGGACGTTTTTTCTTGTGGCATTCGTAAAACATGGCCCAACCATCTAACTCTCTGTGCCTTGATTTTCTGAGTTATTTTAGGTTTCTTATACATCTCCATTATCTCCAGGTTTGTTCTTCTGCGCCATTCCCCGTTAGCCTCCTTTATACCACCAAAAATTTTTCTCAATATTTTTCTCTCCCAAATCTCTAATTTCTTTTCTACTTTCTGGTTCATTGTCCAAGTTTCATATGCATACAGCACCGTTGGTCTCACTATTATTTCATACGCTCGGATCTTGGCTGCCCTGGACACATTTTTTGCCTTCAACAGTGCGTTTAATGAACCTACTGCTTTACTACCTTTTAACAACCGTTTGTCTCTCTCTCTCTTCGTCTCCTCTATTTGTAACTGTGACTCTAAGGTACTCAAATTCAGTTACCTTCTCAAATTTATAATTTTTGTCATTTGTCCTTAGAGTAACTTGTCCTTAGAGTAATTTGTCCACTTATTTTCTTCAGCATTTTCTCTCATTTTCATGAACTTGGTTTTTCCTTGGTTTATTGTCAGGCCATATTTTTTTGCTTCTTCTTCAAATTGCTTGAACATTTTTTGAAGTTCTATTCTTGAACGCGTCAGAAACACCAAGTCATCTGCAAAACCTATACACTGTTGTCTTCTGTTAAGAATCGTGCCACTTGTCTGGATATTGGCTCCTCTAATTATATTTTCTAGTACTAGATTGAATAAGTCTGTTGACAGGGGGTCCCCTTGTTTTAATTCTCTGTTGACGTTAAACTGATTTGAAAAACTGCCTTCTATCATGACTTTATTGACTGTGTTGGTTAACGTCATTTTAACTAATCGTATCAGTTTCTCTGATATTCCTAGTGCTCTCATTTCTTCGTATAGCCCGTTTCGTGAGATTGAGTCGTAAGCCTGTTTAAAATCGATAAAGAGCATATGTAAGCCTAGATTTTGTTCATAACTATTGTTTTGTAATAACTTTAGCAAAAAAAATTTGATCGGTTGTTCCTCTTCCCTGTCTGAAACCAGCCTGGTATTCTCCTATTATCTCTGATTCATAAGCTTTCAATCTAGTTCTTATAATTTTTGCTAATACCTTATACACCACTTCTAACAGTGCGATTCGTCTGTAATTTTCACATATGGTCTTATCACCTTTCTTGTGAATTGGGCAGATGAATGCTGTGTTCCATTGCTCCGGCATTTTTTCGTTGTCCCATATTTTCTTTATAAGTCCAGCTATTTTTTGCTGCAGTATATTTCCTCGTAGCTTTAATATATCTGCTGGAACTCCGCTTTCTCCGGCACTTTTATTATTTTTAGGTCCTTTATTACTGTTATTATCTCCCTTTCTGTCGGTGCTTGTGTTTGTTGTGGTTCCGCTTCTTGTATTTGTTGTTGTTCGATTTCTTGCCCTCGCTGTTGCATTTCTGTTTCTGTTTGGGCTTTATCGTTTATAATTCTCCGAAGTATTCTGCTCATCTATTCAATTTTTCTATCTTGTCTCCCAGCAACATACCATCTTTATTTCTGCAAAACATTGTAAATTTATTTTGAGTCCCTCGTGTTTTTTTTACTCCTTGATAAAAATTTTTAACTTCTTTTTGGACATAGTTTTCTTCTATCATTTCTAGTTGCTTTTCCAGTGATTTTCTCTTTTTTTGCCTACATAATCGCTTAGCTTCTCTTCTCTTTTCTTTATAATACTCGTTACTTTTTTCTATGTTGTTTCTAATAATTTCCATTTTTGCGTTGTTTCTCTGCTCTAGAATTCTTTTGTTCTCTCTTTTCTTTTTCTACTTTCCCAATGCTAAGGTCTGCCGCTTCTATCACAGCTGCTTGTATTAGTTCCCATTCCTCTTCTATGTTCCCGGTCATGATTCTTTCCAATCTCTTGTTTATCTCTTCCTCTGTTCTTTTTGCTACCTCTTTATCTTGGAGTCGCTCTAATTGGTATTTTTTCCGTTGTGTTCCTTTTCTTGGTAGCTTGGGAATCTCTTGCTTAAGTTTGACTATTGTCAATATATGATCGCTATCCGCGTCTGCTTCTCTGTAACTTCTACAATCAGTCACAGATCTGTTGTGTTTTCTATCAATGAGGACATGGTCTATTTGGTTTCTCGTATTCCCATCAGGAGAGATCCAGGTTATTTTGTGTATATCTTTATGATCAAATTGTGTACTTACTATCTTAAGGTTATGTTCCATTGAAAGTTCTATTAGTTTTTTGCCATTGTCATTACTTTCTTTATGTAGGCTTCTACCTCCTGTTATATTCATATAAATTTCTTCTCTTCCTACTTTCGCATTCATATCTCCCACAATTATTTTTATATCATATTTTGGTATTTTCCCAATTAGCTCACCCAGTTGTTCATAGAACTCATTTTTTGTTTCCATGTCTTTCTCTTCTGTAGAAGCATGTGCATTTATTATGCTAATTTTTCTATACTTCCCGCGAAATCTTAAATAGCACAGTCTTTCTGATATTGCTTGGAAGTCAGTTACTACTCGTCTTATTCTGTCTGACACTATAAAACCAGTCCCCAGGTATCTATTTGGCCCTCCGCTTTTAAAAAGGGTACTTTTCCCAACTTTTACTATCTCACTTCCTAGTTGCTTAGTCTCTTGCAAGGCCATTATTTCGATTCTATATTTCTCTCGTATTTCATCTAAATTTCTTAATGCTCCTCAATAATATTTATCAATAATAATCAATATTTATATAAACATTTTATATAAATCAATCAATATCAATATTTATATAAACATTTGCCAGAATATTAATATTTAAAATATTTTAAGGAAAAAATAAATAAATATAGAATACAATTTCACTATACAATGTCCGAATATACCAATGACATAAAATATTTTTTATATTTACGTCGTTGACACATTTCTAACCTAGAATTGCAATTGTCATTTTATTCGTTAACATTGTGAAAGTACTGTCACGATAGATTACTTTTGTTTCAACATTTCTGTTTCTATTTAGACATTTAGAGTATTGTAATTGTCAACCAATTATACATATATAAGTATAAGTCGCTTTAATATGGAAATACCCTTCAACGAATACATAATTTCCGAAGTTCTACATATAATAATCACGGACGTACGTTTTTTCTGTCACCTCGAGCTTAATGCTTTAGAACGAATTCGACAAACTATCACGCACTGAAAAAAGGGTTTGGGATAAACTATATTTCAAATTTAACGGTAACACTCTTTCCAGATTCTCTTTATTCCTTCTTAGAGACATTTGGGATAGACGTGCAAAGGCGACACGAAATTTTTGGAAGCATTAAGGATTGTTTAAATGTATTAAAGAATAAAAAGTATATAAACATGGAAACAGAACAGCTATCCAAAAAGGTCACATTTTCTTGGGGCAGCAGAGCCGAAAAAGAAATATCCAAACTGGAAGTATTAAAGTTTGTCTGTAAGGTAAGCTAAGACAATACACTCCCGGCCAAAAAAGCCGGACACTTACATGTAAGATTTTTTTTAAATTCTGTTAGTGTATAGTGTTTTTCATGTGGAGGAAGTAAACATGAATAATAATAGACGTTTATTCACAACAATAAAAACGGTTCTTTTAATATTTTAAATGAGGCGTCACCATAGAAACAAAACTTTGACATAGGAATAATAAACGTTTTTCTACGACCGTTTAATAGTATGCTCGTTATTCACTATTTTTGAGTAGATAATAACACCCATTACTTTACCCGTGAGTAATAATTCATTACTCACGGGCTGAAGTTACTCACGGGTTGGAGTTAGATTCAAGTGGTGCATGGCAGTTTAATATACTTATTAGAAAATAAAATTACTTAAACGTGTTGTTTGATTGAATTGACTTCGAAAAATGTTTAAAGGATTTTTAGCTGTAACAATGGGTTAGTACCTATACGAACAGGCGGCCAAACTATCTAACGATCTCCTGGCCAATACACAACTGCAAACATGAACGCCCAACCAAGAAATGGTTCTTATGAGAACCAAGCGACTAGAACTCTGGGACCCATTGTCCGGATTTGTCAGATAAATATTGAAGGCATTAGTCGATCCAAAAGCGAAATGCTGTCAAATATACTACTTTCTAACGACATCGACCTGGTAGTCATACAGGAAACCCATGCTGCGAACGAACAACAACTCGCAAGTAGAGGTAAAATTCCAGGCTATGATCTTCTGGGAGCAACCTATCACCATGCTTATGGTACCGCCAACTACGTAAAAAACTCCGTAGAAAACGCTCACCTCATATCTGCCACCATGCAAGATAATATACATTTGACCGTTACCAAAATAGGTGAAATGGAAGTGACAAATGTTTATAAACCCCCAAGTATTACATGGCCAAGCCACGTCATAGACATAAGGCCCCATCCCGCCATCTATTTAGGTGATTTTAACAGCCATCATCAAGAATGGAAATACAGAAATAACGATGAAAACGGGGAGACACTGCTAGACTGGGCAGAGAGTAACCACCTGCATCACGTCTTCGATGCCAAAGACCGGGGCACTTTTAAATCGGCGGCATGGAAACAAGAGTACAATCCAGATTTATGTTTTGTGAGCAAAAACCAGAAAAGCTACCCCTTACCAACCAAGAGAAGAGTACTTCATGACTTCCCGCATAGCCAGCACAGGCCGATCATTATTGAGATTGGTATCCAAATCCCACTAGTCACAACCATTCCACGACCACGCTGGAACTTTAACAAAGGTAACTGGCCCGCCTTTACCAATGAACTCGATAAGATCCTACGATGGATTCCACCAACATACAAAAATTATGAAAGGTTTAGAGGGGCAATAATTGCTACAGCAAAGAAACACATTCCCAGGGGCCATCGTAAGCAATACATACCAGGATGGAGTGAGGAAAGCCAAAACCTCTACGAAGAATATCTTGAAACCGGTGAAAGTGACATTGCGGACGAACTTCTCCTGAGCCTTGATGTAGCAAGAAGGAAGAAATGGACAAATGAAGTCAAATCGTTAGATTTCAAAAAGTCTAGCCGTAAAGCGTGGTCGCTCCTAAGAAAACTCGGAAGTGACAAACTGGCAACACGACAAATCCACGACTTCAACCCTAATAAAATTGCATCACGTATAGTTGCCACCTCCAGAGGAGCATGTGATAAAAAGTTTACCACTACTATAAAAAGGGAGATTAAACATCTAAAAGCTGCCTGTCCATCAGATACAGAGTACTCCGCACCGTTCACTCCAGAAGAAGTCTCAAACGCCATCAAAGACATTAAACCTAACAAAGCTCCTGGTATAGATGGTATACCTCCCGAATTCCTGATCCATTGTGGGAAATTTGCAAAAACCTGGTTGTCTAAATTCTATACAGATATACTCAAAACAGGTAACCTACCAAACATCTTTAAACAAACAAAAATCATAGCCATTCTAAAACCTGGAAAACCAACAGACAACCCAGCGAGTTACCGCCCCATCGCTTTACTCAGTTCAGCTTACAAGCTCCTCGAAAGACTGGTCCTGAACAGAATCGGCCCAAAGCTACTTCAAAAAATACCAATTGAACAAGCAGGATTCAGGCCTCAACGAAGCACCACTGACTAAGTGCTCTCTATAACTACCTACATAGAGGCAGGTTACCAAAGAAAACTGAAGACGTCTGTGGCATTCATCGATTTATCGGCTGCATATGACACGATTTGGAAAGATGGCCTCATCTATAAGCTCCTGAAAATAATCCCCTGCAAAGCAACCGCCCGACTCATAAATACTATGCTGAGCAGTAGAAACTTTCGTGTAACCATGGGAACTACAGTGAGCAAACAGAGAACGCTTAACAACGGCCTCCCCCAGGGCTCCGTACTTGCACCGCTGCTATTTAGTATGTATATAGCTGATATGCCCCCTACCAGATCTAAAAAATTTGGATATGCAGACGACTGGGCACTTGCAACTCAAAACTCCTTAATACAAAACTCCGAGGCATTCCTAACGGAAGATCTGGAACGCCTGGTTAAGTACTTTAAACAATGGAGACTTAAACCTAACCCCAAAAAAACCGAGGTTAGCTGTTTTCACCTGAACAACAATATGGCCCACACAAAACTTAAAGTGTACATTGATAACCAACTGCTCACGCACAACTATAATCCCAAGTACCTCGGCGTCACCCTGGACAGAACACTCTCCTGTAAGAAACATCTTGAGAACACCGCAGCAAAGCTGAGAACCCGTAACAACATCATACAGAAGCTTTGCGAGACTACATGGGGCTCAACAGCAAGTACACTTCGGTGTTCAGCCCTTGGACTCGTATACTCCGCAGCTGAATACTGCTCCCCTGTTTGGCTGAACAGCGTTCACACAAAAATTATAGATACTCAGCTCAATGTCGCCATGCGTCTCATATCTGGAACGATCAAGTTTACACCTGTGGAGTGGCTTCCACTACTGAGCCACATACCTCCACCTAACCTTCGTCGTCAGCATGCTCCGCTTAGAGAATTCCAAAAGCTGCTTAACAACCCGCAGTTACCTATACACACATATGTCGCCGACGCTAACTCACATCGATTGCGCTCCAGAAAACCTCCGACTAGAGATGTAATAAACTGGAGTTCCAACAATTTCCAAATGAACTCCCAGTGGAAGAACATGCAGAGCGACAGACCGAACCTAATAATGAGAAACACACCATGCATCACAGAAACTCCACCAGGTCTTGACCTCCCCCGAAAATCATGGTCAACTCTTAACAGGATAAGAACGGGTCATGGAGTCTGAACGGGTCTGCGCAGATTCCCTTTATAAATGGAAAATGAGAACCTCTGCTGAGTGCGACTGCGGCGCCGAGAAACAGACCATCCAGCATATGATTGCCGAATGCCCTCGGAGAAAGTATGATGGAGATCCTCTGGACTTCGCCTCTGCAACACCAGCGTCGATTGAATATATTAATACATTAGATGTTAGACTATAACATATGTGTGATAATGTTGTGTATCAAATTGCCATACGCTAAATAAATAAATAAGTACCTATATTTTTTACGTTTAAATTTCAACATTTGACATTTTAAGATTGACGTTATTAAAAGGTAAACATAAACATTTGGGTACTAATTCCGTAAAAGGGTTTACGGATGTGAAATTTATATCAATGAATTCTGTTTCACTTACTGTTGATTGTACAGTAGATTTTTATTGGGAACAAACGTTCTTTTTCATGTAATTGTCTTAAAATATGTCTTATTTTTAAAAGCCACCGCCATTATATACCATGACATTAATGACAACTACTACTGTTTCATACACTCAAGAAGGGTAATTCTAACAGTGTTGCCATAGCTATATAAAATATGTTTTCGTATGAAAAATAAAATCTTTCGATTTTAAATAATGTTAGTAGTTGAAAATTATATTTGTCTACTAGTCCAAATAAAAAAAGGTCGTAGAAAAAGTATAGTATTCTACTCGCATGTAATGGCTATTACTCACTCTTATGAATTACGACATTCGCCTTCGGCTCGTGTCGGAAACTTTATCATGGTGAGTAATAGCCATCATTACATGCTCGTTGAATAATATACTATTATTCACAACAATAGACACGGTTCTTTTAATATTTTAAATGATCGCGTCACCATAGAAACAAAACTTTGACATTTAGCAAAAAATTATACTTTATCTTGTTTACTAGGAACGTATAGACCTGGATCCCGCGTACCAAAAAAAAAGTTGATGAATAGCAAGCTGAAAATTTGTTAATAGCTTAACGGTGTCTAGTCGGACAAACTTTGATGTATGGGAACACTGGAACAGGGGAAGTTTTAATTGTGGAACAGGTTAAAAATTTGGAACGTCAGACTACGAAAACGTGTATTTTTATTCCAACTGATTTGTTACCATTTCATTAAACTGTCATGCAAAAATCAGACTGGTGTTTATCACCAACTGGGCATTTTAATGAGTGGAACATGAAGAACATGTCAAATGACAAGAATCATGTTGGTTAGTAATAGCAGTCTGATTTTTTCATGAGAGTTTAATGAAAGGGTAACAAATCAATTGGATGTTCTGTCTGACAAAATACATGGGACGTCTTCGTAATCTGGCGTTCCAAATTTTTAAACTGTTCCACAATTAAAACTTTCCCTGTTCCAGTGTTCCCGTACATCAAAGTTTGTCCGACTAGACACCGTTAAGCTATTAACAAATTTTCAGCTTGCTATTAATAGTAGGGGAGGAAAGTATGTTAAATGTGCAGTCACTCGAGCGCTTTGGGGACCTATTGGGTAGTGAAGAGTAGGTTCTAAAACCAAAAAAGGTTAAGTAAAGTTTTCTATTTTAGTGGGGACTTTCCATTTTTAATTTAATTTTCCATTTCCAACAATCGTTTTTCCGATTATAGCGCCATTTATGCATAATTCGAAAAAATGTTTCAGATAAAAGTGACTTATTTTTACTTAAGGAATCCGAATCTGCAATAAAAAATAAGGGCTCCTATTTAAGATTTTAAA
Organism: Diabrotica virgifera virgifera; assembly: GCF_917563875.1. Lineage (NCBI taxonomy): Eukaryota > Metazoa > Arthropoda > Insecta > Coleoptera > Chrysomelidae > Diabrotica > Diabrotica virgifera. The sequence goes on from NC_065447.1 coordinate 61,659,007, forward strand.
GTAACCCCCCACCCCACATCCATGGGGGGTCGTGTTTGGTGTCATTCGATAGATTTTTCAAACATATTGAATAAGTGTATTTTTCAGTTTTTCGATCTGATGTTCATTTCGCGGAATATCGCGCGATTCGTATTTAAAATTTAAAATTTACCCCCACCCTCTCCGTGGGGAGTCGTGTGGTATCATTCGATAGATTTTTGACAAATATTGAGCACGTATTTTTTAGTTTTTAGATCTATCGTTCATTTCGCGAAATATTCGCTTTTTTCTTGTGTAACTTTGTGACACCCATTTCCCCCCAAATCGTCAGATTTTTGAAATGTACACTGTTTTGCATGTACTTAACTTACCTTATCTTAATCTGATGATTTCGAGTTTTTCTAAGGATACATTTTCTTTTTCGGCCCCCCCCTTAACGAACTCCCCTGTGTTTAGAGCCAATATATGGTAGAGGTACATCTACAGGGTACCAGGTTTCTCCCCATATGATAATCTGACGCGCTCGAGTTACTGCAAAAATCCCCGCTTGGGCTCCCCTACCGTAATAAACTTTTTTTTGGTACGCGGGATCCAGGTCTAGTACTTTTTGCATTTTTTATTGAATTTACGATAAGTTTCACGTTTATTCTGATAAATTCAGATCACTGTTCATTAATGCTTTCAAATTGTGTTAATATGGCTCCCGAAAATAATGTAAAAGTTTTGACATTACGTGAAGATGGTCGTAGTATATGTTATACTGCCAATCATTTGAATATTGCGAAAAGTACCGTCCATGATGCTCTTACGAAGTATCGTCAGACTGGAGAATACACTAGAAGACCAGGATCAGGAAAAAAATGGTACATACGGAACCTCTCTTTAACGTCAAATTCCCTCGCTAGTCGTTTGTTAGAAGCTCGAGGAACTCATAGAGTCCTGCATAAAAATAGTTTACATTCTCATAAGCCAGTAGAATGTCCTAAATTAACATCAGTTCATCGAGCTAACAGGATGAGATTTACGAATGATCAGAGAGACTGGACTATTCAGCAATGGAGTGTTGTAATGTTTTCTGACGAGTCCTCTTTTTGCTCTCTATCTCCAGACGGACGCGAACGTGTATGAAGTAGACCCGGAAAACGATTTGAACCTTGCTGTATTTCGCTTAGAACGCCTTTCGGTGGCGGAGGTGTTATGAAGTGGGCGGGATTTTCTTTCAACCGACGCACCGAATTAATATGCATTGAATTTGGAAGTCTATCAGCTGACATATACATACGACAGTGTCTGGAGGACAATGTTGTCCTCTACCCCTCTTTCGTTGGGATAATTACTTATTTATGAAAGATAATGCGCGTCCACATACTGCGCGAATCGTCATTAACTACCTAAACTACCTAAATGCTTTTTTTGGTTTTTGATTGACCCGGTTCTAGTCCTCTCATGAATCCATTAGAACATTTATGGGACATTTTAGGGAAAACTATTAAAAATAGGCAACCATTACCAGAAACTATTCAAGAGCTAAAAATGAAGCGTTAAATGAAGAATGGGAACATATACCGCAATAACAGATTCGGCAATTTATTGCAAGTATGGCTAGGCGTATTGAAGTTCTCCGCAGATGTACAGGAGTCAATACCCGATACCATATCTACCTAAATAACAGCCAACTGTGGGCAATTAAAATTTTATTTTATCTTTTCACAATTACGTTCCAAACATATACAGAGTACTCCTCAATAAAAAATGGAGTACATGTTTCCTCTTTTTGCACAATATTTGGACAGTTCAGACATACTGTGAAGATTGCACAACTACACTCTGGGAAAAAATTAACCGGCCACCTTAAAAATGGGTCATTTTTGATCATTTGATGTTGTCCGATTTAAGTGATTTTTTTAATATGTTATAGCCTTATTCCTTGGCAATATCGTTTTAATAATATTGTTGCTAAACCGGTAATTTACCATTGTATACCGGGTGTACGAATCAAACTGTGTTTTTTTCTTAAAGTTTGCATCACCCTGTGGAATATTCTAGCATTTGTAGAATACTGAAATTAAAACCTAACTATAGCCCCATGCTTTCTCAACATTTTGTTTTTTGAATGATTCGCTTATGTTGGATAATAAAAAAGTTAGGTGCTTTAACAACTAGACATGTTTTTATCAATACAGGGTGTTATTAAAAAATGTTGGCAACGTTTAAGGGGTAATTCTGCATGAAAAAATAATGACAGTTGGCTTTATAAACTTATGTCCGCAAATGCTTCGTTTCCGAGATAGGGGATGTTGAAATTTTTCTGACAAACTGACTATTTATTTATTACTTTAAAACCGGTTGAGACATGCACATGAAATTTGGTGGGTTTTAAGACGTAGTTATTTCACATTTTTTGGCATACAATTAAGCATTTAATATTCGCCATTGGCGCGCATACGGGTAATGTGATGGCTCATATTACCCGTATGCGCGCCAATGGTGAATATTAAATTCTTAATCGTTGTCAAAAAATATGCAATAACTACGTCATAAAACCCACCAAATTGCATTTGCATATCTCAACCGGTTTTAAAGCAATAAATAAATCGTCAGTTTGGCAGAAAAAATTCAACACTCCCTATCTCGGAACGAAGCATTTGCGGACATAAGTTTATAAAGCAAACTGTCATTATTTTTTCATGCAGAATTACCCCTTAAACGTTGCCAAAATTTTTTAAAAACCATGTCTATTGATAAAAAACATGTCTAGTTGTTAAAGCACGTAATGTTGAGAAAGCATATGGCTATAGTTAGGTTTTAATTTCAGTATTCTACAAATGCTAGAATATTCCACAGGGTGATGCAAACTTTAAGAAAAAAACACAGTTTGATTCGTACACCCGGTATACAATGAAAATTTCCCTGTTTAGCAACAATATTATTATAACGATATTGTCAAGGAATAAGGCTATAACATATTAAAAAAATCACTTAAATCGGACAACAGGTTTAGGAGATATAAGACATCAAAAATGACCCATTTTTAAGGTTGCCGGTTAATTTTGGCCAGAGTAAATTAGTATGTAAACACAGGAAAAACTATCGAATTTTTGTTCAAGCCATTGTTTTATACATAGTTTCATTTTTTAGAGCAAACTTTATATATAAGTGTCTAATATATTAATAAATTATGTTTTAGATGTACAAAACAACTACACCGACTGCATGGATAAAACAGTACCAATCTGTTCAAGAACAAATGCAGGCAAATGAAATTAATAATGTTGATGAGGATGGACTTACACAAAACACACAAAGTTGATGATATATATTTATTTTACGTATCTCTTACTGGTTTTTGCTTAATAAAAATATTTTTTTTGAACTAACAGATTCTTTATAACATCTTTTCACAAGGTTCCATCTTCCATCGTCAGTTCAAGAATGTCCTTAAAAATATTCCGACGTAAAACTAGACATATCGAAGATAGAGCAAAAGTCCAGAACTGAAAAATCTAAATATGTATATGGATTTTATAATGCACTTTAAGGCCATGAGAGCCAGAGTAGAGTGGCATAACTGATTTTAACATTACTTTACATAATCAAAGAAAATTATCAGAAGCTAACAATGTTCGATTGTTTTAGTAGTTTTATGTTGACCAACAATCATTATTGGCCAACATACAATTACTAAAACAATCGGACATTGATAGCTTCTGATCATTTTCTTTGATTATGTAAAGTAATGTTAAAATCAGTTAGGCCACTCTGGCTCTCATGGGCTCATTTCTACAACTACGTCTTCTCTGTTATGTTTACAATTAAATCTCGAAAAGTACAGTAGGTAGTTCGGATACGTTAAGCGAAATGAATTTAGATATTTGCTCCTACAAGCCATGCTGCAGGGAAAAATATTTGGACTGCACCTAGCCCTCTCCTGCGGGAGATCTTAGAAAAGTATCATAACAAATAAAGTGCTCTGCATCTTCCTCAACATCCGACTCTTCCTCACCTAGGTCCTTTTGTTTATTTTTTATAGCTTTAATTGAACGTGATTTCTTGTTTTTCCCTTTTGGCTTTCCATTAACTGCAGCTTTATTTTTTAATTTAAGGTGGTATTAGCGTCTCTTTGCAAAGACAATGACGTCGACTTTGTAAAGTAACAAGACACTTACTCAACACACACACTACACATTACTCCCCTGACTTAGTGATAAGTTTATACAATTACGTGGCTAAAGGTTCTAATTCTAAACCAAAGCCAGAATCAGAGAAAAAAAAAATTTAAGGTGGTATGACACAATGTTAAAATTTATATAGTTTTTAGGTACAGTTATCGTCACTATTTCAAAACCAATCTTCAACTTAGGAGTATGTACGTGAACTGTAGACTTTCTATTTTAATAGTATCTAGTTAAAATTTCCAAAGAAAGTAGTATATTTTTTATAACTGTACTTAAAGGAGTCCATGTCATAACTTACTTAGTAACTTGTTGTAAAAATTCGTTTTGCATAATAATTTTTGAACTTCGGTAGAAAATAACTATCAGAAACGATTAACTACGCAAAAAGCTTTATTTTAAACAAAATTTCATTGTCCGTACTGCCATAATTTTTAAATTAACTGTACCTAAAGGTAAAAATTATTGTTAAAAGCTGCAATCTGGGGATTTTGTTCATATTACAGCATTAACCCCAGTAAGCACAAGTACGTACATAAGACATACTAAGTACGTACTGATGGGACATAAAGTACGTACAATGTACGTACTTTGCTGTACGAAGTACGTACTTAATACGTACATAAGACGTACATTTTCCAAATTATGGTACGTACCTAGTACGTACTGAAGGTACGTACCTAATACGTACTGACGGTACGTACCTAGTAGATACATATTGAAGGTATGTACGTAGTACATACTATACAGTGATGAGCGCACTAATAACCGACAAAATAACGCAAAAGATGGAAAACATAGTAAATTGTGAGATAAAAAGAGATTAACCTAGTGAAGGTGTTAAATTTAGCGATAGTAACTTCTAGATTGACATTATATTGATTGTTTCCCACCTTTAGACGTATCGGACGATTTTGAGAAATGTCACAGTGACAGTTTTAGTTGACATACTCCTCTGATACGTCTAAAGGTGGGAAACAATCAATATGATATCAATTTATATGTTACTATCGCTAATTTTAACAACTCTACTAGTTTTATTTCTTTTTATCTCACAATTTAATATGTTTTCCATCTTTTGTGCTATGTTGCCGGTTTTAGCGCGCTCATCACTGTATATACATAATATTATGTACATACTATACACACTTATGATGATTTATGTAAATAAAAGTAAATATAGGTGAATATATCTTTATTATTTAAAAAATAAATAAATTCAATTTTTATTCTGATTCCTTTTCCTTGAAAGTTTTTAAGCGATCCCCGGCTCTCCTCAACCATCGTCCAATTTCTTGCTCCGCCACCTTCTTATCACTACATTTTTCACTTTTTATTGCAGCTTCTATAAAGAAAGAATATCAAATTATAAAACTGGATACTTTTGATAAAGAATATTTTATCACAACCATCATCAACTGAAGCATTAATTAACCCATGGAAATACACCCATATAAATAAATAATACTGATAAATGTATGTCTGCCTTGTGTGTCTCCGAAAATCAATTCATATTTGCAACTGCTCTAAATATTTATAAATTTAGAAGTGGGTTGTTTTTTACAATAATTTAAAAAAATCTGTTTTAAGACTGATGTCCCTCTAGTACGATTAAATGCTTTATTTTAAGCCCAATAAATTGTAGTTAACTGTACAGTACATATCTTTGTTACATAATGCATTTAATTACAGTCAAATGTAGTTTAAATACAGTCAAATTTATGCAGTGCGCAAATGAAAATTCTTCGTGTCAGGAAAACAAATCCTATTAGTGTAAACCCCTTCAATGTCACATTTACTGCAGGACATGTAACCAGAATGACCTTTAGTACATGTAATGTATGCTTTAGCAGGAGCATCACAAATAAAATCTTTAATTTTAATAAAATAAGTTCTACTTTCATATTTCATACCATTATTAATTATTTCTATGACATCTTCTACAAATTTTTCTAAAAATAAATTAGAATCTTTGGGTTTCTCATAACCGTGATATATACCAACTATATCAACTGGCCCCTGTTTCGGATATAAACTGCATAAAATTGGATACACCTGACTGGATGAACTTTTTGAAAGTGGAAGACCATCTATATTAATTAAAATTTCTACAGTATCAAGACACTCTTCTCCAGAATACTGAGACAGTAGTTTTTGCAAACAATTTCTCAATCCAAAATGAATATAGTGACCTGAGTTTATTGGTTGTAGAATAGTTTTCCTTAGAGTGTGTAACAGAGTTCTAGCATCTCGGGGTAATTCAGGATGATATGGTTTTAAAATATTTAACAGGTCATTAATAGCCACATGTGTAATATTATGTTTACAGCACCATTCTGATAAGCTACTGGTAAGACTTTTATGTAGTATCCTCCGTATTAGGGAATTATTCATGTTGTCTTTTGCCCATCACAAGGCATTTTAAGTAAATACGCATCTGTAAAGCATACATTTTATATTTGAAGGGTTATTACCCCTATATTTCTTTGGTGGCTCAGCTAGCATCCAGACTGTCTTACACTGATGATGATTTTGTAATAAAATCGAAAACGTTTTGGTCTGATGTAGCCCTTTAGGGATTTTAATAAAGTTTATACCTTTTACAAAGGATTTATTCCAATTTTTTTGAAATCAATTGGATGTTCTGTCCGACAAAATACCTGGGACGTTTTCGTAACCCCCTGTTACGAAGTTCCCCTGTTCCAGTGTTCCCTCCCGTACATCAAAGTTTGTCCGACTAGACACCGTTAAGCTATTAACAAATTTTCAACTTGCTATTAATCAAGTTTTTTTGGTACGCGAGATCCAGGTCTAATAGACCATTTTTTTATACTTTTTTAGAAGCTACCGTAAAGCGGGGTTACTTTGCATCATTTATTATTATTTTTTTTCTTAGCGTGGATATAAAGTTACTTGAAAGAAGATCTGAACTTTTTATTATATACATATCTATTGAACAGGTCGTAATATAGCTTTTATTTTAGCTACTTTTTAGGTATATTGCATAATTAAAAGAAAAACCTAGTTTAACTAGTGGTGCAAAGTATACCCTAGAAGAGTCATACTTTGCACCATTCGATATTTTAATAATATTTGGCTACAAGATGCTTGCTGGTGCATAGTAATCCTACAGAGTTTTAAACTTTGCACCAATTAAATGCAAAAAAATGTTTATTTGCCAATTTTTTGAATTTAAACCTACCTACATTTATAAAAGAAACATAAAAGGAAAAAACATTGCTACATTTTAAATGAATAACCTTTATTATAACGACAGTAGTGAAAATACAAAGTTTGAAACTAATCCCACCGCAATTTGTCGCATTCTGGAACAATGTACAATCCTCGTCTAGAAATTTTTTTTGGGAGGTTTTATGGCACCAATCACATTGTCCCACGAATACCATATTTCGTCGAGCCTTTCTGGCCGTTTCCAAGACTTTAACGATTTTGCCATGTCATTGATCATCGCTCCATCATTTTCTATTGCTGTTATTACGCCGGGATAAACATGATCTTCATAGAAAAATAAAACGTACTCACCAATATTTTTTTAACAACATCTAATTCAGAGTTTTTAACTTTTTCAGCAATATTCCTTCCAAGCGAACCAGAGGCGAGTTTTTCATTAAATTCGCTTTCTTCTTCCATCTCTTGTACCTCATTTATTTCATCGTCTGATGAATCCCTGCCTAGTGGAAAGTGGTCGTCCAAAACATTGCCCTCCTCTGAATCATCTACGATTTCTGGCTCAACAGCTTTATGAGGTGTGGAAGTAGATGCTTCAGTTAGATCTTTTAAAGTAATTTCAGAATGGGCAATACTTTGTCCTGCCGGAACAGTTATTTTCTTTTTCTTCCCACGTGTCTTAAACTTTGTGGCTTCCTTTCTTTTATCTTCTAAATACTGAATGAAAGTGTTTTCGATATCCGACGAACTTGATTTATTATTTGTTGAATCACTATCGGTTATCACATTAGATCGCTTAGTTGTTTTTAACCGCTCCAAGAGCGGTGTTACATCACAAGGAAGGATACCACATTTCTTAAATCCGGACTTTAATATCTGATCGCCATTCTTTTGTATTTTTTCGATTAATGACCGTAAAAGCGTTGGAAAATGCTGTTTCTCAAGTACATTTGATCTACTGCCTACATGAGTTTCCTTATATTGAGATAAAATTTCCCTCCAGGCCTTTTTCATTGGAGCAAAGAATGCAACATCTAACGGTTGTGTAACGGGGGTGCTATTCGGAGGCAAACATATAAAATGAATGTCGTGTTTTCGACACAAATCCAGGACTTCAACATTAATATGAGAAGACAAATTGCCTCCTAAAACGACCTTCTTTCCCTAAACTTTTTTAAGCCTGGGCAATAGAATAGCGTTAAACCAATTTGCAAATGTCTGTGATTCGAACCAACCAGAGGCAGTATTTGCATAACGTGTACCAGGGGGGCCATTTTCAGTCCAGTTGTCCCACAAATGCTTGGATTTGTACACCACATAAGGAGGTAATAGCTCACCAGCTGCATTTCCACACATCATAAGAGAAATGCTACTTTTTGAAGAGTTACAAATTCGTTCAGGATATTTAACCCCACGTTTAGTTAATACCTTTTTTTTCCGGGATCATCTGTTCAGTTAGTCTCATCATAATTAAAAATAGCATGTGGCTCCACACCAGTTATGGTTTGTCTTAAATTTTCAATGTATTCAGTCATTGAGCGCTGCTCTGCTTCGTTTAATGTTTGAGGCTATCCTTGCAATAAGGTCCTTATGACGACTTAAAAATGATTTGACCCAATCGATACCTGGAGTATTATCCTTAAAGCGAGTAATATTTTTTTCTTGACGATTTAAATAGCTCTTTATTATTTGCCGTAATTCCATCCCAGTAACAGGAAAACCAGCATCACTAAGGCTCTGAATATATTGTACGAAGCACCTTTCCTCTTCGTACGAGAATATTGTTGGGTATCCTGGTTTTCCAGCGTGTAGTCCTTTTAATTTATAAACTCCTTGGGATTTTAAAGGTTTCAGCTGCAACTCTTGTGCTCATGCCATCTTTTATGGCTGACAAACATGCCTTCAGATCTTCTTCTGTGTAGTCTGCATATTTGCGAGATCCCAGTTTCCTTTTATAATGTCTGGGCAGTTCCTGAAACAATTTTTATATTTAACTTTTACTCCTGGGGATACTTTGCACCACTTGCAAGTTGGCGGTGCAAAGTATACCCAATTTCATGTCTAAGTGCACATGTCAACAATGTTTTTTTTTGTTAGTGCTATCCTGGTTTAAAACCGTTATTTTAACAACTAAAAATCGCAATTGGTTATGGTATATATCATTAGATGTGTACTTACCAATTTTTGACCGCTATGACTGTCTGTACTGTATGATTTTGCAAAGCCAGAAAATAATAAATTTTTAAGGTTGATATTCGAATCGTTGCTGATGAATAACTGACGACCGCAGGGACAATCGCGCGCGTCTTACTGATGTATTGCGATGTTGCCTATGTGTTCTAAAGGTAGTACAAATATCTAAAGAAAATTGAGCGTAGATTTACACAAAATATACTTTTACACGTTCGGTGCAAAGTTACCCTGCTCAGTGCAAAGTAACCCCGTTTTACGGTACATATTTTTGCTAAGAATGTTTTTTTCGGATAAAATACTTATTTTTTGAGTTATTTGTAAAAGCCGCCTAAAAACGTGTTTTTTACTCGCAAATAACTCGAATATTAATTTAGTGAAAAAATCCTATAGAACAAAAGTTGCTTAGAATTAGTCAGTTTATCCATTTTCAGACTTATTTTGAACGTATATTTTTTCACCCCCGAGATGGAATAAAACTCACCCTCAGGGCAAAATCTTACATCGGCACACTATCACTTTTCTTGTTTGACATGTTACCTATCTGTATGCCAAATTTCATGTTAATCCAAGCGATTATTTAAAATTTAGAGCAAAAAGTGTGATTCAATGGTATTTCAAACAATTGCAAATTTCTTTATCAGTTTAAAATAAAAATTTTTGATCCGGTAAAGAATTAATAATTGTCACAAAATTACAAATCACATTATTACAAATATAATCTAAATACAATAAGTGATAAAATATTTCCAAATGAAACGTTTTGTATCTATTAGCATTGTTTAAAAAAAGATAAAAATTTGTCTAGTTAGGCAGATGCCACATTATGCGTTTTGACCGGATGCGGTGAAAACGCATCCGTTTCCAACGCAACCGGAGCGACCTGTCACACTATGCGTTTAGTCTGGTGCAGTTTGTAAGCGCGTACCGATGACTCAAAACGCATCCGTTTCCAACGCAACCGGACCGATCTGTCACACTATGCGTTTTCACCGGATGCGGCGGAAACGCATCCGGTCAAAACGCATAATCTGACATCGGCCTTATACAATGCTATCTATTAATAGTAAGAATTTACCATTTCCAGGTAATAATTAAACACCCTCATCACTGTAAATACAATACAAGTACAATTGAAGGCGAACAGTACCGATCGATCGGTAACGATCATAAGTTCTATTTAGTACGTGGCAACAACTCCGTCGTTAATAGAATTAAAATTCGTCGTTATTAAAATGTTCGAATATATATACGTGCTGCCATCTACTGAAAGAATTGTTAAACGTTTAGTTCCTATGATCACCAACCATTTTGACTGTGGCGTTTACATACCCCCTTAAGATATTTCGTTCAATTCTTCCTCTTTTTGTTGCTCACCTAAAATCTGATCTTTAAAGGACTGTAAGGAGTGCTTGTAAAGCTGGGTACTCACTTGAGGACGAACGCGCATAAGGCAAGCCGAGGCAGTCAGTGAGGACGTCATCCGAGGTGCGGCAAATATGCTCAAATCGTTCGCCGCACGCCTCGGAGCGATTTGTTGTCGGTCCATCAAAGGGATTCGTGCCTCAGTGTGGACGTTTTTTAAGTATTTTTATTTAAATATGCGTTTGCGTTTCGATTCATATATAGATGGCTTAGTGTGAAAACCTCGTATCTCAATAAAATACAATTTTACAGGAGAGGCAAAAAACTGATTTACTGCATATTATAACATAAAAACAAAAAACTATCTTTACGTATTTTTAATTTGGACACATTTCGATAGTTACACATAAATTTTGAACATATATTATTATTATTTAATTTTTTACCTGACCTACGAGGTATTCATTCTTGGTTTTCATATTATATATTTAAAATATACGATTTTTTCATATTAATTATTGATTCATGTATTACGAGGTATTCATTCTTGGTTTTCATATTATATATTTAAAATATACGATTTTTTCATATTAATTATTGATTCATGTATATCTGTCTAACATAATTTTGAATACTAAAAGGGTTATATAAAACAATAAAAATAAGTTATTTATTTAGTTTATTGACATATTTGACAAAATTAACATTAAACGACGAAATTATTATATATTGATTTTTGAAACAATAAAATCATTGACTTTTAATCTAAATAACAAACTCAATGCTATAATAAAATGTCTTAATTATCTCAGTCTTTTAATTATTTCTTAATTATGTCAGTCTGTACTTTGTTTAGGGTCCACTCTTACCTGAAGAATACAGGCGCACTCATTATTTTTTTAGCCCTACATAGTAGGATTGATTTTCTTCGTCTAAAACAATTAAAAACCTATAGTAATAATAATAAGGAATATAATTATTCCGTGAACCTTCCGATGACCAACCTTTTTTGTTACACGGATGACCAACGGGGGTAAAAAATGACCCCCAGTAAAAAATGACATTTGCCAAAAAAATTAAGTTGTTTTAAAAAATAAAATAATGTATCTATTCGTAGTTTTTATGTTACTATTGTATCAATAAATCATAAATAAACATTAGTAAAACATATTTTTAATTACAATTGAAAAAAAAACAGGAATCATCATTCTGAACTTATAACTAAAGAAGTTTTAAAATATACACTAATTTACGTCGCCACAGGTTTAACAAACAATTTTTTTTTTCAATATTGGAATGTTTCTTACATACAATTCCACATAATAGGTGGTATTTACTTAATATAAAATTGGAACATGGAAGGCCAAAGGAGTTCGTTGCCCTCAAATTCAGAAAATATTTTTTTTTCGTAAAATATAGAAAATATTTTTTATTACAAAATATGAGGGTATCTAGAATGATATTAAAGTCAAATAAAAAATAATGAGTTTAAAATTGAAAATATGTCTGAATTAAATAAAAACATGCATTGGGGTCAAAATTCACCCCCTTGGTCATCGGAAAGTTAAGATGTAACAAAATAGCCTATGATTTTTTTTTTTTTGGTAACATCATACACATTTATTATAGTGCATAAGTAGGCTTAGTACTGGGCCTATTAGTTTGTAACTTACGTTGAGTAAACTTTTTGTTAACTGGAATGTATTTAGAACTGCTACGAACACGATCTGCGTTGACTGTTTTCCCTTTGAGGGCAAGGTTTAACATTAAGCTTCCTCTTGACATTATTACCTATAAAACAAAAATATTAGATTAGAGCATATAGATTTTTCTGGTAACAAGTAACATACCTTCATATATTATTACTCCCTCCTGAATCTAGGCTATAAATTAATCTAATTTCTGAACGAACACAAGTCAACTGACAGCTCCCGTATTCTTAATCAGGTACTATCGACACTGAGATAAAGCTTACGTTTTAAAAATGTTCCAATTATTGTAAAATGGGATTATTGTGAAAAGGACGTTATTATAGGGTCGGAGATTTAGCTTAGGTATTGAATTATATCGAATTGGTGATGGTTTTTATATTACTGTATTATATTGAGTTTCCGGTTGTTTGAAGAATATAATTGTTTTGTCAACATCTGAACCATCCAAATTAAATTTTATTTCTTTCTGGTCGGTTAATATTTAGTTACAATAAATGCGTTTAAATTTCTAGGGTTTATTAGGTACCGTAAAAAGCGGTCTATTACAGAAAAAATATTGTTATATGGTCCGTTGTCAATTTCAGCTGCACTTAGACCTCTAGCGTTTATTAGGCGCTGTAAAAATTGGTCTATTGTAAATAATAGTTTGTTATGTGGTTCAAATATTGCTTTCAAAATGAAGACACAAATATTAACTATGAAAAACTCGTAACTATTATCCTTGCAGTACATATAGACGTTGTTCAAGTAACTATGATGACCTAGTATATCTTGATATACGTGTTTTTCATAGATAGTTATGCTGTGTTCATGATTATTTACGAGGTTTTCATTTTTAATATCCTAGTGGACACCTCCAAATACTAGGTTAATACAGTACAAATCTTTTGAATTAAGATAAATACAATGTTTCTACTTGCATGACAACTTATCATTGTTCACAAAAAAACACTTATCCAAGTCAAAACTCTCAAACAAACACTCCAAATTAAGTACCACATTCTTGATTATATACGTGGTCTTCACACTAAATCAAGAAATCACCTGATATACGTGTTTTCTTTTTATGGCTCTAGAAAAAAACATGGTGTATTTGGATTTTTTCTAACAGCTGTAAACCGTGAGAGACAGTTTTCAAACTAAAACCACAAAAATGTCATTTTCGAAAAAAATTGAGATACGAAGTTTTCATACTAAGCCATCGATATACATTTTTAAACAAACAGTGCAAGCAATGAATGTGTCCTATAATGTAATAATCCAAAAGAGCGTTAAAATTTTGGTTTTTGTTGAATTCTATTTCTTATCTTTAAATATTAAAATTAAAAAAAAAAATGATGCAATGAATCGTAGATATATAGCTAGATATATAGCTATATATAGCTAGCTAAAATTTAATTGTAATTTATTTATGTAAGTACAAAGTACCATTAAACACACAGTTTTTATAAATATAATATGACGATTGAAAGTCATCACTTTTATAATTTTTAAAACATTAATTGTCATTAATGTCACTGAATGTATTTTTTCGTAGCAACGAAGGGCATCTGACGTAATATGCTTAACGACGGGATATTATCAAAAATTATCACCTTAATTTGCATTTCTGTAGCTTTCTATTGGTCAGAATCTCCTATGAATGAAATAATAAAAAATTATCGATGTAATTTAGATTTCTGTAGCTTTCTATTGGTCAGAATCTCCTATGAATGAAATAATCAACATAATTCACGCATTTTACTCTTTAAAAATTTATAAATAATTATAAAACTAGAACAAGCCACATATAACTGTTAGTTCGATACGATCGCTGCTTCAAGACGAATAAATGGATTACTACTGCGACAAGCCTCATGCGGGATGCGTGTTTTCATACATTTTTCCCGACTCGAGACATTCGGTACAGCCTCGGCTTGCCTCACGCGTATTCGTGCTCAAGTGAGTACCCAGCTTAAGAATAAGACAGTCCGCACACGGGTTGACGCTCGAAGTGGTCTATTCGATTCCAGTCGCATATATAGGTCTCTCCCCGCCACTCAAGTTCCTTCGTTGTGGCGTTGAGCTCCGTAGACGAGGCGTTTAGTGGTCGGCAGCACATGAGAAAGTCTGAGTGACACGCACGTTTCCAGTCATTGAGGTAAGTTTATTTTAGGCCGTCCGCACATGGGTCGATCGAAGACACATCTCGAAGTTCGCGCGTCTTGCTCGTCTTGTACGAACCCTGCGGCACAAGCGATTGCTCTTCGCACACTGGTCGATTCAGTTTGCTCACATATTCCAACCAAGAAGAACGCATTTTTTATATATCGACCAAATGAACTATTTCGATCTGTGAAAAGTACGGTATTGTTACATTTTTAGTATAATTTGTATAAAATGAGCCTTAGGCCGTCCGCACATGGGTCGATCGAAGACACATCTCGAAGTTCGCGCGTCTTGCTCGTCTTGTACGAACCCTGCGGCACAATCAATTGTTCTCCGCACACTAGTCGATTCAGTTTGCTCGCATCTTCCAACCAGGAAGAACGCATTTTTTATATATCAACCAAATGAACTATTTCGATCTGTGAAAAGTACGGTATTGTTACATTTTTAGTATAATTTGTATAAAATGAGCCTTAAGCCGTCCGCACATCGGTCGATCGAAGACACATCTCGAAGTTCGCGCGTCTTGCTCGTCTTGTACGAACCCTGCGGCACAATCGATTGTTCTCCGCACACTAGTCGATTCAGTTTGCTAACATCTTCCAACCAGGAAGAACGCATTTTTTATATATCAACCAAAACGACTATTTTGATCTATGAAAAGTACGGTATTGTTACATTTTTAGTATAATTTAAATACAATGAGCGTTATACTGAGGACATTTTTCCACTTCCCCAACGAATTTTATATTAAACACCTAGAAACAGAAGTTCAATGTTTTCAGAATTTTATATTACAAACAATATATTTCCACAAAGTTAGTATGTAGTACTACAATCAACGAACGTAACATGCACCGACCTTTAAATAAAAGTAAAATTTCATTCAGCGCAAAAAACAACAAAAAACGAAGGAAACAAATAGTCCTGTCGCCAATGGGGGTACAACGGCCTCCTTAATTCAGATGGACTTACCCAAGTTTTTTTTATATATTTTGACCCGTAGAACACGAATTTTTTGGGTAACAGTCGATCCGGATGTCGATAAGATTGTTATAAACAAAGAACTTGAGGAATCACATAACAGCGATTTTTCGCAAAACAAAACATTTTTTTGTATTTTTTGGGTCATTCTAAGCAAAAAATGTTTTTACAATAGTTTTCGACATAAACGCGGTTGAACTTTCAAAAAATCGAAAAATTGCAATTTTTGAACCCGAATAAGTTTTGATTGAAAAATAAAATAGCAATTCTGCTTACCGCATTTGAAACTTCAAGTCAAATTCTATTGGTTTTGATTACTTTCATTGCTAAAAATTAATTTTTTTATTGTTAAACAAAGCTATAAACATATAGTGATTCAATGATGTTTTCAATGCATTTCTCATTTGAAATCGAACGAGTAGGCGCGCATACAGAATTTCTACGTAGATTACGTACATTAAAACGCATGCATTGGCACGGGAAACACTATGTGTTTATGGCTTTGTTTATCAAATAAACACTTAATTTTTTGTAATGCAAATAATCAAAACCGATAGAATTTGACTTGAACTTTCAAATGCAGTAAGCAGAATTGCTATTTTATTTTTTAATCAAAAGTTATTCGGGTTCAAAAATTGCAATTTTTCGATTTTTTGAAAGTTCAACCGCATTTATCTCGAAAACTATGCATCCTACGAAAAAACTTGTAAGACATCTCCAGTGTTTTTGCTGAGAATCACCCAAAAAATACAAAAAAATGTTTTGTTTTGCGAAAAATCGCTGTTATAAAATTCCTCAAGTTCTTTGTTTATAACAATCTTATCGACATCCGGATCAACTGTTACCCAAAAAATTCGTGTTCTACGGGTCAAAATACATAAAAAAAACTTGGGTAAGTCCATCTGAATTAAGGAGGCCGTTGTACCCCCCCTGGCGACAGGACTAAAAGAAAATAAACTACCTATATGACTGGAAACGTGCGTCTCACTCGAACTTTCTCGTGCACTACGGATCGCAAGCGACGAGAGTCGTACAAGACGAAGAGATTTGCAATCCTAAACGCTCTGTGTACGGAGCTCAATGCCACAACGAAGGAACTTTACTGGCGGGGAGACACCTACGTGACTGGAATCGAGTCGAGTAGTTCGTGCGTCGCCGCATGTGCGGACGGTCTTATGCAATTCAGGGTATTTTTCTATTTTCCCAACGAATTTTATAATAAATACCTAGAAACAGAAGTTGAATGTTTTCAGAATTTTATATTACAAACAATGTATTTACACAAAGATACTAGTTAGCCCGATCAAAGAACAATCTGACCCCAAAAAAATAAAGGAAGGCTGAAAATTTGGGAATAGGTATTTAAAATTGTCTATTATTATGTAAGAAAAAGTTTACAATTCTATATCCCCTCCATTTTACAAAAATGGAGGGGAATACCCCTTCTCGGGGTGAATAATATACATTCAAAATAAGTCCTGAATTGGATAAAACGACTAATTCTAAGACTAGAACAACTTTTGTTCTATAGAGCTTTTTATTCAAGTCAATAGTTTTCGAGTTATTTGCGAGTGAATATGTTTATTTTTAACAAAAGAAACATTATTTTGGACGGTTTTTGGCAAATAAATCAAAAAGTAAGTATCTTATCGAAAAAATACTCTTAGCAAAAATATAGCTTATAAAAAAGTGAAAAAATGGTGTATGCATGAAGTCTAGCTATATAGACCAAGTAGAAGCAAAGTTGTAGGTAATGAAGAGTAGGTTCTTTTTCGTCAAATTCCAAATTGAATATTTCAACTTGAAATAACCAAAGAACGGAGCACTTTTCGGGGAAAATCGCTACAACTTTTTTAAAGCGTTTAAAAAAAGGTTTATTTTTGTTTTTTAAAAAAACTTCCAACATTAAAAGTAAGTGAGTTACGCTCAAAATATTGTTGGCCCCTTTTATTTTTTGGTAAAAAGAATCGCGAAATCACCCCCTAATTAGGTAGCATCCCAAATAAATTTAGTCGTTACCGCTTCACAAGTTACTTTTCTTATGTATTTTTTTATATGAGCTGTAAGTTTCATCGGTTCAAATTGCTCTTTTTTGAAAAGGCTGTAGTTAAAATGGCTTGAACGAGTAACTAATCACGAGTTTATGTCAATTTTGAACAGCCATAGCATAACCAATTTTTGTCTAACAAGCAAACAAAAAATCAAAAATATTCAGAAACGCAAAACGTACATTTTATTATCTTTGAGATTTTTGGTATTACCTACTAATAATTTTTAAGTTATTTGAAAAAAAACCAATTTTTTTGAAAAAAATACCAATTTTTTTTAAAATGTGCACATTGAACCAATGAAACTTATACATCATATAAAAAATACATAAGTAAAGTAACTTGTGAAGCGGTAACGATAAATTTTATTTTGGGATGCTAATTAGGGGGTGATTTTCGCGATTTTTTTACCAAAAAATAAAAGGGGCCAACAATATTTTGAGCGTAACTCACTTACTTTTAATGTTAGAAGCTTTTTTGAAAAACAATATTAAATATATTTTTAAACACTTTAAAAAAGTTATGAGTTTTCCCCGAAAAGTGCTCCGTTTTTTGGGTATTTCACGTTGAAATATTCGATTTGGAATTTGACGAATAAGAACTTACTTTTCATTAGCTATAACTTTGCTTGTACTGGGTCTACAGACTTCATGCGTACACCATTTTTTTTACTTTCTTATAAGCTATATTTTTGCTAGGAATATTTTTTGTAGAAATAAAATACATACTTACTTTTTGAGTTATTTGCGAAAAACCGTCCAAAAACATGTTTTTTTTTTGTTAAGAATAAACATACTCACTCGCAAAAAACTCGAAAAGTATTGACTTAGTGAAAAAACTCTATAGAACAAAAGTTGCTTAGAATAAGTTATTTTGTCCAATTCCGGACTTATTTTGAATGTATATTTTTTCACACCCGAGACAATATTTTTCACCCCGTATTTCCCAATTTTTGTAAAATGGAGGGGATGTAGAATTTTAAACTTTTTCTAATATAATAATAGACAATTTCAACTACCTATTCCCAAATTTTTATCCTTCCTTTATTTTTTTGGAGGTTTTCGGAAAATTGTTTGTTCTTTGATCGGGCTCAAAGTACCATAATCAATGAACATAACATGCACCGATCTTAAAAAAAAACTAAAATTTAATTTAACGCAAAAATCAACAAAAACCTAAGGAAACAAATAAAATAAACTTACTTCCATGACTGAAAACGTGTGTCTCACTCGAACTTTCTCGTACTTTACGGATCGCAGGGGACGAGAGTCGTACAAGACGAGATTTTGCAATCCTAAAGGCGCGTTTTCACGGGTCGATCTGGGTTGAACGATTTGGATCGTTCGACCAGAATTCGATCTGTGCCGAATGCAAAAAGGTTTACACGACAGTCGATGAATGTTGAATTAATTGTAGTACAAATGGCGTCACGTAAAATTCCTAATGTAGGTGTGCAATTAATTTGTTATGCAATTCGAGAAGAAATCGCCAAATCAAACAAAAAGACAAATAAACGAAGGTGGTGGACCCGACCGTGGATTTTATGACGAAATACTCATGGTGCATCACAAGGCCTGCTCCAAGAAATGGTTGTGGAAGATCCAGAGGCTTATAGAAATCATCTAAGAATGGATAATGCACAGTTTAAAGAACATTTAGAAAAAAATGTTGGGAAAATTCAAAAAAACGATACAAATATGTTGTGTTTCAGTTCGACGAGGTGTTTACACATTCGATTTCAGTCGTTCGACATCGATTCGGCGACAATCGCCTATCAAAAGTATCGTCGAATCGACTCATCACTCCGCCGAACGGCCAAGTCGATTTATGGTTTACATATTCAATTTGCTTTCGATTTAATAATCGATCTATATCGTTCAATCCAGATCGACTCGTGCAAACGCGCCTTTAACCATAAAGTTGGATTTATAGTTTGACGTAGCGTAAACGTAGACGCAACGGAGACGGAAGAAACGGACTGGAAACGTAAGAAAATAATATGCCAATTTATAATTCGACGTAGCGGAATTTTTACGCATGAGTAGAAAGAATGACTTAATTTAACAACATTTGTTACACTTTGTGTTAATTTATTTATACTATTATTTATTATAATATATAGGTATCCGTTTTGGTGTTACATGGATTAGGAAATACACGAAGGTATGCTCCTTAGTGCCGTGGTATTTCCAACTATTTTGTTTCATTTCCTAGTCTTTAAAATGTTTAATGTTTATTGGATTTACCTATCGTATATGTGTGGATAACCCAGAATTAGACTAATAAACAACTCATATTTATCTGAAATATTGAAACTACACCATGATATATTTTTATTAAATTGATAACTTAAGGGCCGGTTGTTCGAACGCTAATCAACAATGATCACTATCAAATATTTAATTACTGTCACCAACTGTCAATATCAACTTTGATTGGGTTGCTGAAAACATAATTGATTATAATTATGAGATTAGGTAATCAATTAACATAACAATTATTAACATAATTGATTAAATAATTGCATAATTGTAATCCATAATTAGGTTTTCAGCAACCCAAATAAAGTTGACATTGACAGTTGGTGACAGTAATTAAATATTTGATAATGATCATTTCTGATTAGCGTTCGAACAACCGGTCCTAACTGTAACAAATAATTAACAAAATTCGAATATGTTAATAAACACCTTAACCTTACAAAATGGATGAGGGCGTGTCCACTTTGGGCTTTGGGTGACAGAACAAAATTCTTGATTTTGATTGGCCAGACATAAGAAACGTACTGTAAGAGATGAAAGTTGGTGAACTCTTCCGTTACGTTACGTTTCTCTTGCGTTCCGTCAGGCGCTTGCGTTCATTTATAAACAAGAGTACACAAAACTCGGTGTTGAACTTTTCCAGTGCGTCTACGTTACGTCTACGTCTACGCTACGTCAAACTATAAATCCAACTTAAATCGACTTGGCCGTTCGGCGGAGTGAGTCGATTCGACGGAAGTAGAAAGACTGTCTACTTTTGATAGGCGATTGTCGCCGAATCGATGTCGAACGACTGGAATCGAATATGTGTAAACACCTCGTCGAACAGAAACACAACGTGCCGAAAGCTGACTGAGTAGAGTACTTCTAGCGTGCAGTTTTTTCTAAAAGTTCTTTAAAATGTGCATTATTCATTCTTAGATGATTTCTATAAGCCTCTGGATCTTCCACAACCATTTCTTGGAGCAGGCTTTGTGATGCACCATGAGTATTTCGTCTTAAAATCCACGGTCGGGTCCTCCACCTTCGTTTATTTTTGTTTGTTTTGGCGATTTCTTCTCGAATTGCATAACAAATTAATTGCACACCTACTTTAAGAATTTCACGTGACGCCATGTTGTACTACAATTAATTCAACATTCATCGACTGTCGTGTAAACCTTTTTGCTTTCGGCACAGATCGAATTATGGTCGAACGATCCAAACCGTTCTACCCAGATCGACCCGTGAAAACGCGCCTTACGCGACTGGATCGAGTCGACTGCATCGAGCGTCGCCCCATGTGCGGACGGCCTTTTGTTTCCTTCGTTGTTTGTTTATTTTTGCGCTAAATTAAATTTTAAGATTTTTTTAAGATCGGTGAATGTTATGTTCGTTGAATGTAGTGCTAGTAGCTTTGTGGAAATCACTTTGCCGAGTACACTGGCGTTACAGCCACTAGGCATATTTTATTATATACGCGTAGAAATAATATTTAAAGATTTCTGTTAATGTTAACTTAAAGAAATACACAATAATATGTTTCATTTAATTTGTATAAATGTATTATAAAGCGTTTTTATGAAGCACATTTGTTCGGAATACACTGTAACTATAATCGAACGAAGGTGATATTTTGGCATAAATTGGTAACATTTATTTGACAGTTGCGGTGATGACACTTCATATTTGTTTATATTCTTTGTTCATTGCATATATATATATATATATATATATATATATATATATATATATATATATATATATATATATATATATATATATATATATATATATATATATATATATATATATAACAAGGAGAGGTTAGCGCGAGTTAATAGATATCGGCATGGCTCGCAATAAGTATGAAAAACAAAATATGCACAAGATGGAATGCAACCATAGACACGTGTTTCTGACTTATTAGTCGTCATCAGTATGATATAGCTAAACAGGAGCAATGCAACCAATTTGTGGCTGTAATGTTAGAAGACCCTCAGGATTCGAGAGCAACAACTAACAAATCCACGGAGGAAGCTACAGCTACCTGAGGCAAGGAATGCCAAACGTTTAGAACGTTTTAAACAATCAAACAAGGAGAGGTTAGCGCGAGTTAATAGATATCGGCATGGCTCGCAATAAGTATGAAAAACAAAATATGCACAAGATGGAATGCAACCATAGACACGTGTTTCTGACTTATTAGTCGTCATCAGTATGATATAGCTAAACAGGAGCAATGCAACCAATTTGTGGCTGTAATGTTAGAAGACCCTCAGGATTCGAGAGCAACAACTAACAAATCCACGGAGGAAGCTACAGCTACCTGAGGCAAGGAATGCCAAAACGTTTAGAACGTTTTAAACAATCAAACAAGGAGAGGTTAGCGCGAGTTAATAGATATCGGCATGGCTCGCAATAAGTATGAAAAACAAAATATGCACAAGATGGAATGCAACCATAGACACGTGTTTCTGACTTATTAGTCGTCATCAGTATGATATAGCTAAACAGGAGCAATGCAACCAATTTGTGGCTGTAATGTTAGAAGACCCTCAGGATTCGAGAGCAACAACTAACAAATCCACGGAGGAAGCTACAGCTACCTGAGGCAAGGAATGCCAAACGTTTAGAACGTTTTAAACAATCAAACAAGGAGAGGTTAGCGCGAGTTAATAGATATCGGCATGGCTCGCAATAAGTATGAAAAACAAAATATGCACAAGATGGAATGCAACCATAGACACGTGTTTCTGACTTATTAGTCGTCATCAGTATGATATAGCTAAACAGGAGCAATGCAACCAATTTGTGGCTGTAATGTTAGAAGACCCTCAGGATTCGAGAGCAACAACTAACAAATCCACGGAGGAAGCTACAGCTACCTGAGGCAATTACAGCCACAAATTGGTTGCATTGCTCCTGTTTAGCTATATCATACTGATGACGACTAATAAGTCAGAAACACGTGTCTATGGTTGCATTCCATCTTGTGCATATTTTGTTTTTCATACTTATTGCGAGCCATGCCGATATCTATTAACTCGCGCTAACCTCTCCTTGTTTGATTGTTTAAAACGTTCTAAACGTTTGGCATTCCTTGCCTCAGGTAGCTGTAGCTTCCTCCGTGGATTTGTTAGTTGTTGCTCTCGAATCCTGAGGGTCTTCTAACATTACAGCCACAAATTGGTTGCATTGCTCCTGTTTAGCTATATCATACTGATGACGACTAATAAGTCAGAAACACGTGTCTATGGTTGCATTCCATCTTGTGCATATTTTGTTTTTCATACTTATTGCGAGCCATGCCGATATCTATTAACTCGCGCTAACCTCTCCTTGTTTGATTGTTTAAAACGTTCTAAACGTTTGGCATTCCTTGCCTCAGGTAGCTGTAGCTTCCTCCGTGGATTTGTTAGTTGTTGCTCTCGAATCCTGAGGGTCTTCTAACATTACAGCCACAAATTGGTTGCATTGCTCCTGTTTAGCTATATCATACTGATGACGACTAATAAGTCAGAAACACGTGTCTATGGTTGCATTCCATCTTGTGCATATTTTGTTTTTCATACTTATTGCGAGCCATGCCGATATCTATTAACTCGCGCTAACCTCTCCTTGTTTGATTGTTTAAAACGTTCTAAACGTTTGGCATTCCTTGCCTCAGGTAGCTGTAGCTTCCTCCGTGGATTTGTTAGTTGTTGCTCTCGAATCCTGAGGGTCTTCTAACATTACAGCCACAAATTGGTTGCATTGCTCCTGTTTAGCTATATCATACTGATGACGACTAATAAGTCAGAAACACGTGTCTATGGTTGCATTCCATCTTGTGCATATTTTGTTTTTTATATATATATATATATATATATATATATATATATATATATATATATATATATATATATTAATGTGATATTCAAAGATCGGTGTGCTCAAAGCAATTGATTAGATAATTAATTAATTAATTAAATTTAATTTTAATGATGCACTTATGATTTAATCACACTATTTAATGCTCTAATCTCAGGGTTTTATATTCTCGTGCTTCAATATCTCCTTTGCTTTACATATGATAAATAAGGTCAAAGACTAACGGAATAAAACACATATATGGTACAAAAACATCTATTGAAATAAATTCACCCTCAAAATATCCTCTAAAAATAATATCTCCTATTCTGATTATTGAAATACTCCTACCACTATCTAAAGTACTTATTGAAATTTGCGTTATGAATAATTCTACAAAAAAAAATAAAACTGTCTCTCGGATGATGAGTTGTCCAAATTCTTGTCTCTGGTCGCCTACAATTTACTCTTAGCAGCCCCCTATGTAGTCAGCAATCTCGCAACAAACTATTGCAAGCCTATTGTCATCAATGACCCCCTACAGATGCACGTATCTTTCAAAAAACAATGCTAGCCTTTTCTCCTCTCAATAAACTGAATCTATTTCTCGTTCCGGCATGCAACGGTGACTCTTGGAATATAAGTAGAACAATATAACTTACAATGCTTTACGTGATGAGCCTCCGTCAGGACACTTATTTCAACAAACTCACAGCTATTCATTTATCTGCCTTACTACTTCAGGAGACTCTCAGAGATCACCACTATTCGACTTGACGATCATTTAACAACTATCGTCTAGAATCACATTCGTTTAAAGGCCAGCACTAAACAGTAACGTTGAAAAAATTATTCTACCGTAAAATTAAATTATGTAAAAAATTATGAAAGTCCACTGACAACGATTCCAAAGAATTAAATTCCCAATTGTCCATGTCAGATTCAACACCAACTTTTCCTACCATTAGAAATTTCCTAAAACTAATTACATGCCAATCGGTTTTTAAGGAGATTACATTCATTTAAATTTCTAAATACAATTGTTCCCTAACCCGGTCTCATTGTCCAAACACATAACCACTTCCTTATCATACTAACTGTACAAAGAAAATACTTAATCCCTATTTAAATTTTGTTTACCTACGGCCATCCAAAGATAATTGACTTTCATTTCTTCGAAATGAATTTTGGTATATTTTTATTATATGTTTTAACTTTTCTAAAATATTAAGATCGAAACCATATTAATTCAAATTTTACATATCTTAACAACTCCCCGCCATTTGATTTGCCGAAAAACTCTGTTATTTATTTAAATGACACAAGTTTTTTTTAGGATCAAATTATTCCATTATGTTACCAAACTCTACTCATGATACTTATAAATGTCGTGAATGTTAAAAATACCCCGTATCTTGCCTGTCTCTATATGCGCTAATTCATAACTATTTACCCCATTTTCCGTATTGACCCTATATGGACCTTCAAATACCGGCATCAATTTAGCACAAATACCATTTTGTAAATTGGACACCCTTAGTGCCCTCACTAAAACTTTATCCCCTTTCTGGAATGTAACCGGCCTTCTTCTTCGGGTCCTCTCTTGCCTTTGGAGATATTTCTCTCCACTTCGTCTCAATCTTCGTTGAACCACCTCGATCACTTCTTCGTATTGTCTGGGGGCGGTGTCTTCCCACGGTCTCGTAGGCATTGTTCCTTTCATTACATATAAAGGCGTCTCCTTGGTAACCGTATTTGGTGCACAGTTCAAATACGTCTCTATTTCAAACACTTTTCTGTCCCAATGTCGATGATGTTCTTCCGCAGCAATTCTTAGAAATTTTGTGACTTCTTGTATAAAACGCTCTGATGGGTTGCTCTGTGGATGTCGGATGCTTACAAATTTTGTATTTATGCCTCTCTCTCTTAATTCCCCTTTAACCCTGCTGTCCCGTTCGAGTCAACTACACAAATGTACTGTTCGGGTCAATATGACCCAACTATGGTTTACGCTCCTTAATCGAAATAAAATAACCCAATGGTGATAAATAAAACTTTATTAACAAGAAATTATGGTTAATTCAACAAAAATTATGTTGTTAATGTAAATTAAACTTTATTAACAATAATAAAAAGGCATTTTTTCTTTCAAAAAGCCTAGTAACAGATATCTACAAAAATTTAATTTAGTTCACAACAGGGACAGTAATAAAAATAATGGATTTTACAAATATGTTTGTGATATATACAACATAACAATTCGTCTTGTTATCGTTTTTAGGGCAAGTTTACAGCTTGTTCGTTTAGCAGGCGGAGTTAGATTGTGCATAGAAGGTTCACTAGCATTTCCATCTTATCTACTTGTTCCTGCTCGTGTCCTTTTTACCATTTCGTGAGAGACTTTAGTTATTGGTATATTTTTTCTGAAAATGATGACTGGTTTTATTAGTTTTTTTTACAATTCCTCAAGAAAAATTCGCCGTTTTCCCAATTTATTGGTATTCCATTGGATATTATTTATTGATGCCCATAACATGAACCCGTTGTAGGCAGAAATGTCTAGCAGAGTAGAAAAACAATCATTGGCCACCGATTTATCTCTTCTTACATGTATACGTGCCAACAAGCTAATCTATAGAGTATCCACTGCTCCGTTATTTGAATTGTAATCTAAAATAATTTGGGGCTTTTTCATTTGGTGAAAATGATGCATGCATCGATTCAAGATGCAAAGTACTCATAAGAACACCATTTCTATTATTTTTAAAAATATTGTCAACAACAGTGGTATCTTGCATGAAGCAAAACAGACGAGCTATGAATTTCTTTATTTGCGATTTTTGCTGAAAGCTCCGGTTTATTTTACTTATAATCCCCGGCATTGTATCTACTTTGTTTTAGAAGAAATTGTCCTAAATTTTACGACGTAAAAAAGTTTTACACGTAAACTGTGGCCTTCCAAATCACTACTCAAGTCACACATCACACGCATTCCTGTATAGATCTTCAATTTTAGAGCATAAGAAGTTTTTTTGTTCATAATTACAAAAGAACTCAAACTTTTGTGCCATATTTCGCTGGCTTGCTTGGATTATACCATTTGAAGAGAGAGCGGCCTCTAAAAGCAACTAGTTGCTTATCGACGGTGACATTTTCATCAGGGTTAAAAAATTTTGGTACATTTTCTAACTATGTTTCATAAATTTCACGTATTGCAGCAAGTTTATCAAAACGTCTCCTATCCTGTCTAGTAGTTTTGTTATCAAAACGTATTACTTGCAAACTTTTTGTAAATATATCAAGTGACATTGTTGATTGAAATATACTACGACCCGTTTCTTCATTCATTCCAAAAATTTTTAGTTGATTCACCATCGGACTTATAAACTCGAGCTAAAAATAAAAGACCAATGTATGCTTGGAAACCAACAACTTTCTTCATGTCTTTTCTGTTGGTTCCAAAGACCGTCTAAGGTCCGTCCATGTTGGTCATATTTATAATTTGGTTTGCAACTTCATACTTCGTCCTGCTATACTTCAGTTTATTTTACAAGTTTTAGCTTGCAGAGACCTGTTTTATTTACAGGCGTATCCGGCTGATAAACACACAGGTACTGCCAATATAGAATACTGCCAACTAAGCACACATACACAGGTAATTTTTAACGGTTTAAATACGCGGGTCACATTGACCCGAACGTACTCTAGGTAAAAATTTAATTTTTATCAAAAATATAAGGAAGTTGATTATTTATCTCATATGCAATTAAAAGACCTCATATTACGTAATAAAGTCACGAAACACCAAATCGTTATGCCGCGTAATAATTTGTAAAATAAGAAATAAATTATTTTTTGGGTCAAAGAGACCCGAACAAGACAGCAGGGTTAAAACGGTCGTTCCTAAAGTATGTTGCATTGTCCAACAAAATATTGTCTGGTCTTCCCACTGTTTCGATAAAATCGTCTATCTTCCGAAGTATTTCAGCTCCTTTCGTGGTTCTACATGGGTACAGTTTTAAATACTTTGAAAAAACATCCACCATAACTAATATGTGTTTATTCCTCTGTGTTGTTGTTATTAAATCGCTCAACATATCAATGGCGACAATATCCAGTTTCTTCCGAGCTATGACGTTTTTTGTGATGTTTTCGTTTTTGAAATTCTTACTTTTACACTTTTGGCATGTCTCGCAATTTCGAGTCATCTCTTTGGCTATTGTATAGTCCTTTCGACAAATGTAGTTCTCCCTGAACATAAGCCACACCTTCCTGCTTCCAATGTGTCCGTTGTCACAGTGTAATTTTGCTAAAACTTCTTTTGCCATCTGTTCCTTGATTACATATAGTTCTCTACCATCGACCCTCTTAAAATATAAGTTATCCTCTTGTTCGACCCTTTGCTTTTCTCTTTCATCCAGTTGTTCCTGATTTTCCCTGATCTGAGCCAAAGAAAATAAGCCTGCTTCTTCTCTCATTATGTTCATGCCAACGTGGAGAGTTTTGTGGTCCTCTTTGCGGAATTGTTCATCTCTCGTCAACGCATCAGCCAAGATATTGTCAGTTCCTTTGATATATTTAAATTCAAAATCATACTCTTGAAGTAAAAGAATGCCCCTATGAATTCTATTATTTACCAGCCTATTTTTCATTATATGTATCAAAGCTGCATGGTCTGTTTCAATGGTGAATTTTGCCCCTAGTAGGTAAAACCGTAATTTATTTACACAAAATAACACACTGGCGAACTCTAATTCAGTAACGCTGTACTTTCTCTCATATGTTTTGGTTACACGGGAGACAAAACAGATTGGCACCTCTACATCGTCTTGGATCTGTGATAACACCCCTGCGAATTTTGTTATGGAAGCATCGGTCCGGAGAATGAAAGGTTGATCATATCTTGGGTGGTGTACTCTTACAGCTGTGGAGAAAGCTCCTTTTAAATTTTTGAAAGCCATTTCTTGTTCCGTTCCCCATTTCCACCTAACATTTTTCTTAAGTAATGCTATCAACGGTATTTCTTTTGTGCTGATGTCTGGTATTAGTTTTTTGAAATAGTTTACCATTCCCAAAAATCCCCGCAATGTTTTTAAATTGGTTGGCCTAGCGTAGTTATTTATAATTTCGATTCTATCTTCTGCAAGACTAATCCCTTTTGTGTCTAATTTGAATCCTAAATACAGTATTTCCTTTTGGAAAAACTGACACTTTTTAATATTTAATTTCAATCCCGCTTGATCCAGTTCTTCTAGCACAGTGTGAATATGTCGTAGATGGCTTGTTATATCTGGTGAGAAAATTAATAAATCATCTATGTAATGTACAACAAATTCTCCATGCCTATTTAAGATTGTGTTCAATGCGCGAACCAAAGCAGCGCATGCACTCTGTAGGCCAAATGGTACCACCCTAAATCGGTATACCACTCCGTCGATCGAAAAAGCGGTATAATTTCGACATTTCTCTGCCAAAGGTATTAACCAAAAACTATGTTTCAAATCGATTTTGGAAAAAATGTGTGACTCTGTGATTCGTCCAAATATGGCTTCGATGTTCAAAGGCGCTTCGTATTGCGCGATTGTGTGTGAATTAATGTTTCTTGCATCTAAACATAATCGCAAATCACCACTCGATTTTTTAACGCATACTATCGGGTTGATATATGGAGAGTCACATCTTTCTATCACCTTGTCTTCGATCATTTTTTCAATTTCCTGTCCGACGCTTTGCCTGTATTTATACGGGATTGGATATGTCTTGGATTTAAAATTTTCTAAGTTTTTAACTTTAAAAGAATGTTCATAATTTTTAGCCACTCGGCTTTCTTCATTAATCAAATCTCCATAATTTTCTAGAATCTTCTCTACTTCCTTTTCCATGTTTTCTCCACATTTTAATTTTCTTTCATTTCTCTTATGAGAACTTCCTTTTCTTCCTGCTTCCTTTCTGTTTTATCGTCGATTGCCGACAATTCTTCCGTACCTTCGATTTCCTGTCTTTCTCTTGTATCCACCTTGTTTTCCTTCTTTCTTTTTGAACTCTTCTTCTTTTTCTTCCTTCTTTTTTTTTTTTTTGGTTGATTTTTTTCTTGTACTTTCTGTTTTTCCTCTACAGTCATATTGATTTCTTTATGTTTTTCCTGTTCATTTATCTTTTCAACAATTATTTTCCTATCTATTTCCATTTCTTCTTCTATGTTGTCTGGTTCTGCTCTGATTTCCAGTTTATTCTCCGAAAAATTTATGGTGATATGTTTTTCACTCAATTCATCAATTCCCGCTATCATATCATGGTTTAAATCTTCGATCACCACACATTGCATAATATAGTATTTGTCTCCCACTCTGATCCGCACTCCCAAACCTTCATTTACTGTCGTCAATTTTTTGTTGTTTGCACCCACTAAAGCAACCCTAGGAATTTTATACACAAATCTGTCCAAATTTAATTCTTTTACTAGTTTCTTATTGATTAACGATATCTCCGATCCAGAATCAATCAAAATTTTAATCGCTTTATGTTTTATAAATGCATCTAAGAATATTAAATTTGAATTAGAACTTTGTCTTTCATTTCCCGCCAACTGTATAAACTCTCTCGGATGACAAAATATACCGGAGAGTTGTTTATGTTTGTTCAGTGGATGCTTTATTGAAAATCCTGTCTGGATTCATTGCATACATCTTCTTCCTCGTTTTCTATTGTTACATGATTCATCTCCCTTCTATTTTGTCGTTGGAAATTCTGATTGTTTCTACCGTCCCTTTGTTCGTTCGTATTCCTAGTCGGAGGATTTTGTGCATCTCTGTTTCTGTTGTGATTTTCATATGTTCTATTTTTTGCGTGATTCCTGTTATCATAATTTTGTTGTCTATTGTAATTTTGGTATTCTCTCGGCCTATCTTCGTTTGTTGATTGGGCATGTCGGTTTCTCTGGTCATAATTTGATTGATACCTTCTTGCCGGTCCATTATATTGTTCATGTTGTCTTCTGTTTCGCATTTCTCTTCTTTTTGCTTCCCTTACTTGAAGGAATTGGCACAAACTATCAATATCTTGATAGTTTCTCAAAATCACGTGGTCCTCCAGCGTTTCTTCGAAATGTCTGCTTATCATTTCTACCAGTTGTTCGGTAGAGTATTTGTAGTCTAGATATTTGGAATTGTTATATATCTGCAAAGCATATCTTTCTTCCGATATTCCCATTTTCTCGTGATATCTTCCATTCTGTAGCTCTTGGTTGATTTCCCTCTGTTTAACTTTCCCCCAGAAATAGTTGAGAAATTTATTTTCGAAATCTGTCCAATTTTCAAACTCATCTTCTTTACTTTCATACCATAACGCTGCTCCTTCTTTCAGATGGTTTCTAATTGTTTCTTTGCAGTCGTCAAAATATCTAATATGTTGCAATTTGGTTTTCAAATTTTTAACAAATGGTACTGGGTGTGTTTTTCTAATATCCCCTCCAAATTGTATTTTCGCGTCGCTTGTACCAAGGATAATCATTTCCCTTCTTTCTCCACAATTCTGTTGATTCTTGAGTTCCGCAATTTGTTTTTCGTTTTGCTTAAATTTTTCTTCTATTTCTCGCCTGTCTTCTTGTATTGCATTTTCAAATTTGCTTTCTAACTGTTCTAATTCCATCTTCTGCACAGTCTTAATATCCTTCATTTTAGTTTCTATTTCTTCTCGTTGCATCTTCAGTTTCCTTTCTGTTTCTTCTCTAACTTTTTCTAAACAGGCTTTCACTTCATTTTCATATTTTTCCAAACGCTTTTCCAATTTGCCATCATTCTCTTCCAATTTCTGTTCTATTCTCTGTGATATTTCTCTTTGTGTTTCTTCCATTTTTTGTTGTGTTATTTCCATGGCTCGTTTTGCTTCCTGTTGATTTTTCTCTATTTTTTGTTGTGTTTCTTCCATGGCTCGTTTTGATTCCTGTTGATTTTCTTGCATTGTCCTTTTTGTTTCCTGTTGATTTCTATCCATTTGTTGTGATTGGAGTTGCATCAGTTGCAATAGTTTCTCTATTCCTGTTAATTCCTGTTCTTTTCTCTCCATAATCGTTGTATCTCCTTCATTACCCAATCCTTCTTCAACAATTTTTTCCTCTTCTCTGTTATTCTCTCTGCTTTCTTGCATTTTGCTTTGCCTCCTTGTGGTCGACATGTTGTTTCTTTTTGTTACTGTTTTCTTTGTCCCCGCCAAATGTGAAATTTTACAACACTCTATAAGTTGCACAACACGACAAATATTTCTCCCCAAATTTAATAAATTTTCGCCACAAATATCAAATATGCAATCAGTAAATTTCAAAATAAATATCAAATGTACGATTGGTAAAAATATTAAATAATTCAATAGCAGTAAATATCAACTACCTACGATCAATCCATAAATCAAAAATATTTTTACACCTGGAAAAATTGTCAAATTATCTCTGGATCACCTGTAGTTATTCCTTATCTCTTTCCCTACCATCAAATGCAAAGCTGCGATATTTTTTAAGCCACCACGTTCTGGGCTCCAGTTAATGTGATATTCAAAGATCGGTGTGCTCAAAGCAATTGATTAGATAATTAATTAATTAATTAAATTTAATTTTAATGATGCACTTATGATTTAATCACACTATTTAATGCTCTAATCTCAGGGTTTTATATTCTCGTGCTTCAATATCTCCTTTGCTTTACATATGATAAATAAGGTCAAAGACTAACGGAATAAAACACATATATGGTACAAAAACATCTATTGAAATAAATTCACCCTCAAAATATCCTCTAAAAATAATATCTCCTATTCTGATTATTGAAATACTCCTACCACTATCTAAAGTACTTATTGAAATTTGCGTTATGAATAATTCTACAAAAAAAAATAAAACTGTCTCTCGGATGATGAGTTGTCCAAATTCTTGTCTCTGGTCGCCTACAATTTACTCTTAGCAGCCCCCTATGTAGTCAGCAATCTCGCAACAAACTATTGCAAGCCTATTGTCATCAATGACCCCCTACAGATGCACGTATCTTTCAAAAAACAATGCTAGCCTTTTCTCCTCTCAATAAACTGAATATATTTCTCGTTCCGGCATGCAACGGTGACTCTTGGAATATAAGTAGAACAATATAACTTACAATGTTTTACGTGATGAGCCTCCGTCAGGACACTTATTTCAACAAACTCACAGCTATTCATTTATCTGCCTTACTACTTCAGGAGACTCTCAGAGATCACCACTATTCGACTTGACGATCATTTAACAACTATCGTCTAGAATCACATTCGTTTAAAGGCCAGCACTAAACAGTAACGTTGAAAAAATTATTCTACCGTAAAATTAAATTATGTAAAAAATTATGAAAGTCCACTGACAACGATTCCAAAGAATTAAATTCCCAATTGTCCATGTCAGATTCAACACCAACTTTTCCTACCATTAGAAATTTCCTAAAACTAATTACATGCCAATCGGTTTTTAAGGAGATTACATTCATTTAAATTTCTAAATACAATTGTTCCCTAACCCGGTCTCATTGTCCAAACACATAACCACTTCCTTATCATACTAACTGTACAAAGAAAATACTTAATCCCTATTTAAATTTTGTTTACCTACGGCCATCCAAAGATAATTGACTTTCATTTCTTCGAAATGAATTTTGGTATATTTTTATTATATGTTTTAACTTTTCTAAAATATTAAGATCGAAACCATATTAATTCAAATTTTACATATCTTAACAATATATATATATATATATATATATATATATATATATATATATATATATATAAACAAGCATTGTTTATATATAAACATTGTTTATATCCCTATATAAACAATGCTATAAGTATTTGTTTCATTATATTTACTGTTTTTTATTATGTACTTTAACGTAAGATTATAACTTAATTCTTGTTTTTTATTTCTAAAGTTTTTATTTATTTACATTGAATATTAATTTGTTTTGCTGTATAATTCACATCCGCAAACATTGTGTGATGTATTTGATTTAAAATGAATTCAAGAATTGTTTGCAATTGGGCAACAATGTCAACTTAGATCTCTAACGTAAATAATGACGTGCAACGGTAAGTAAATTAGACGGACTGTATATAAAAAATGTGTTCTTCCTGGTAGAAAGATGTGAGCAAACTGAATCGACTAGTATGCGGAGAGCAATCGCTTGTGCCGCAGCGATTATGTTGGACTTACAGCAACTATATCACAATTGAACATTCCTACAGCTCCCGGAGCGAACCATGGCAGGTCAGAGAAATCCTGTCTGCGTAAAGTTTAGGTGTGTACGAACGACGACAGCGTTTGTCATCGGCCATGGCTCGCACTTATCACTGTATACTATACAGTGTGTCCAGAAACTCTACCGACAAACGAAGACAGGAGATTCTTCATATAATTTTAAGTTATTTTAACGCAATTCACCTAATCCGAAAATGCTTCCTAAGCTAGAGCTCTTAGCTCTTTGAAGATGGCGTGTTATAATTAGCTTTTCTTAAATACCTCCAGAACGCTTCTATTTAGAAAAACGAAAATTGGTACACATACATATTTATCTTCCAGAGATAAATCTATTCCATCCTTTTCGAATTTCTAGTACCGGTCATAGGCGTCCGTTTTGGGTAGGGCAACGGTTATTTTATCGTATAACTTTTTTGTCTTTAACTTTTAAGCATTTTTGACACTGGATTATTAAATTGTGAGGTATTCTGGTTCGCCAAATATTGCCACTGTTCCTAATACTGCCACTCCCTATATCGCAGATATTATCGACGTTGCAAATAAGGTGACAACAGTAGCGAGTGTCTCTGTCTATTAGCAACCCGTTTTTTATTCGGCGGTTTTAGTCTATGGTAATCGTCGGATGAAGGAGCACGCTATTTGTTTTTGGTGTCTGCGGTATAAATAAACCTGTTTTTTTCGTTGACCCTACGCGAGACATATTAAAGTTGCCTGGATTTTTTTAATTACATTTAGGTAAGTACACTCCAGTGGTTCTTATTTTATGAATTCCATTAATTATTTCAAATGTAATTTTAAGTTACGGATGTTTTTGTCTGCATGCCATTTGTTCCTAATATTGCCATAGCTAATATTTCCTATTATTGCCAGTGGCAATATTAGGGACTAGTGGCAATATTAGGGACTAAATATTAAACTTTTTTGCAGAATGCCAAGAAAACGAGCTCAATGGTCAGAAGAAGATCTACGCTCGGCGCTGCAAGCTATAGCGGACGGAATGTCCATCAAAGGTGCTGCCAAGAGTTACAACATTCCTCGCTCAACGCTAGGTCTTCATCACAGAACGCAAAATCCAGTAAAAAAGCTTGGAAGATCACCGGTGTTATCTGCAGCACAAGAAAATGATCTTGTGGAAAAGATTTACAGATTAGCTGAGGTAGGAATGCCTATTACTAGCAAAGTTTTAATGAAAAGTGTGTTTTCTTTCGCTATAACAAATCGCATTCCAAATCCATTTTCTAAAGAGTCAAATAAAGCTGGTAGAAAGTGGCTTAAGTTATTCTTGTGCAGGCATCCAGAGGTAGCTAGGCGAAAAGCTCAACAAATGAATATGGCTCGAGCCCAAAAAATGAATAAAACAATTGTCGATGACTACTTTCATAAATTGAGAGATACCATAGAAAAGCTAAATCTATTTGACAAACCTGGTAGCATATATAATATTGACGAAAAAGGGTGCAGATTGACAATCCATAAGCAACAAATTGTTTTTGCTAGAAAGGGAGCAAAACGGGTACATTTAACCGCACCCGAACACGGAGAAAACGTGTCAATTGTAGGTTGCGGAAATGCACTTGGTCAAGCGATACCACCTTTTGTGCTATTTAAAGGGCAAAGGTTTAAACCTGAATGGTCTGATCACTTGCCCCCTGGCTCAAAAGCTATTGTCACAAATAAAGGTAGTATGACATGTGAAGCATTTATTTCGTGGCTTGACCATTTCTCTTCATTCAAAAACCCTGGTCCTACCCTACTAATATTTGATGGAGCTAAATGTCACCTAGATATTTCCATAGTTGAAGCAGCTAATCGCATGGACATAACTTTATTTTGTCTTCCTAGCAACACATCACACGAGCTGCAACCTATGGATAAATCAGTGTTTAAAAGCTTTGAGACATTTTGGGACCAAGAAGTCCTACAGTTTTTAACAACAAACCCTGGCATGGCTATCACCAAAATGAGATTTGGACACATTTTTACTCCAGTATGGCTAAAAGCAATGACACCATCAAACATTATCTCCGGTTTTGCAGCCACCGGTATTTATCCGTTTAGACCAGATGCTATACCTGAAGCTGCCTTTGCACCAAGTTTGATCACCCACAGAGAAGAAGACATAGTAAACCACAGTACTTCCCAAGATTTAGCAGATGTCGTTAGAAGTTCTAGCAAGTCGATTGAACCCACAGATAAAAACGAGGCGAGTACAAGCGGATATAAAGTACCAGAAAAAACTAATAACAAAAAAAAGAATCACAGAGAAGAAGACATAGTAAACCACAGTACTTGCCAAGATTTATCAGATGTCGTTAGAAGTTCTAGCAAGTCAATTGAACCCGCAGATAAAAACGAGGCGAGTACAAGCGGATATAAAGTGCTAGAAAAAACTAATAACAAAAAAAAGAAGCGCTTAATTTCTGTCTCAAGTAGTGAATCATTATCAGATTTTAGTCTTCACGATGACTCACTTGATGATGTCTCTAGTGAAGATGAACCAATGAAAAGATCTAAAAGGAGCAGCAGCTCTGAAGATGGCAGTCCACTAAGAGAATTAAAATATAAACAGACAGGCAATACGGTTACAAAAGAAACAAAAAAATATGTTCCGGGGTCTAACCAAGTAACAACTTCTGACTCCAAATGCTTAAACAGTTCCTTTAAAGATACAGGATTGCTGATAACACCGGAAATTAAATTACCCACCGTGAAGAGGAAGCCCGCTTTAAACAGCAAAGCCCAGCAAGTTACCAAAGATTTGTTCGCACCAAAATCAAAATTGGTTAATCCAGTTAAAGTTGTCAAAAAAACAACAAGCGGTGTGCCAAAAATATCAAGAAAAGAAGAATCGTGGTTTTGTTTCCTTTGTAAAGTCTGCAGTAAAGAAGATATGCGCTTGTGCATAGTGTGCTGTCGATATGTTCACGAGGCCTGTGTAGGACTAACTAAAGATGACAAAGAAAACTTTATTTGCCCTCAATGTTCTTAAGTTATATTTAACAGACATGTTTATTAAGTTTATATTACTTAATTGTCTTTTTTTTTTCGGAAAAATGTGTTACTTTTAACTGCAGTTCTGCAGTGCATAATATTGACATGGGTGGCAATAATAGGAGAGCTGTAGTCCTAATATTGCCATTCGTAACCTCAATAAAAAAGTATTCTTTATTTAGTTTCTGTTTAGTTTTTTGATATAATTAAACTATATTGTTAAAGGGAATACATTTCGTTACTACTACCCAAATTTGTTTTCATTTATTAATAAAAATGTATGTTTTATTTACGACCAAACGTTAAGGTGGCAATATTTGGCTCACTTACCTTACTAAAAGGTACTCTTGATTTAAGCCAGTAGGACACACCGTTTTCTAGAAAAATCGATTTGAAAATTTTTCATTTTTTGAATTTGAAAAAAAAATTTAAAAAGTTTTCAGAAAAACTTTGTGTATTTTACCAACTTAAAGCAAGAGTAACTTTTAGTACCACAATACCTCACAATTTAATAATCTAGAGTGTAAAATGCTTAAAAATTAAAGACAAAGAGTTATGCGATAAAATAACCGTTGGCCTGCCCAAAACGAACGCATATGACCGGTACTAGAAATTCGCAATTAATGAAATCGATTCATCTCTGAAATATAAATAAACGTACCAGTTTTCGTTTTTCTATATAGTTCTCTTTTGAATTTTTTTTTTTGGAAATTCAAATAACGAAAAATTTTCAAATTGATTTTTTTAGAAAACAGTGTATCCTATCGACTTAAAGCGAGAGTACAGAGTACCTTTTAGTACTAAAATACCTTACAATTTAATAATCCAGAGTCAAAAATGCTTAAAAATTGAAGACAAAAAAGTTATGCGATAAAATAACCGTTGCCCTACCCAAAACGGACGCCTATGACCGGTACTAGATATTCTAAATGGATGGAATCGATTTATCTCTGGAAGATAAATAAATGTACCAATTTTCGCTTTTCTAAATAAAAGCGTTCTGGAGGTACTTAAGAAAAACTAATTATACGACGCCATTTTCAAAGAGCTCTAGCTCCCTTAGGAAGCATTTTCGGACTAGGTGAATTGGGTTAAATTGTCTTAAAATTATCTGAGGAATCTCCTGTCTACGTTTGTTGGTAGAGTTTCTGGACACCCTGTATAGTGATGAGTACGCTAATAACCGGCAAAATATCGGAAAAGTCGGAAAA
Organism: Diabrotica virgifera virgifera; assembly: GCF_917563875.1. Lineage (NCBI taxonomy): Eukaryota > Metazoa > Arthropoda > Insecta > Coleoptera > Chrysomelidae > Diabrotica > Diabrotica virgifera. Next base: position 61,697,355 of record NC_065447.1, read on the forward strand.
CATTACGTTGTGAAAAAAAGAGATAAAACTAGGAGAGGTGCGAAATTATTAGTCGAAACCTATAAATCTACATTATATTGATAGTTTGCCACCTTTAGACGTATCGGAGTTAAACTGTGACCTAAAATTCTCCTGTGACCTAAAATTTTATAAAATTCTCCTGTCACAGTTGCAGTTGCCAAACTCCTTCGTCTAAAGGTGGGAAACTATCGATATAATATTTATAGGTTTCTATTCATAATTTCACACCTCTAATATGTGGTTTCATCTCTTTTTATTTCACAACGTATTATGTTCTTGCCTTTTCCGTTATTTTGCCGGTTCTTAGTGAACTCATCACTATTTTCCGTAAACAAAACATACACTTCTCGGAAATATTTTTAATCAAAATTACCAAAATTCTTTCACGAATTAAAATAAAATTATCAAAAATACGTCAAGACGGATTGAATAGTCAAAACAATCGATCGTGTTGTAATTGTTATCGAACGAAGTAGTTTACCAGGAAGATTTCAATATAATTTGATAAGGAATAAAATCACGAGAAATGACAATTATTATCTTATACAAAACATAACAAGATCATTAAATACGTGTATATGAAATTCTTAAAGGGGTGGCAGACACGCAAGTAAGTAAGCGAACTTATGGCTCGACGACCTTTTTCGCACGTGTATCAGAGTGGAGCCAAAACCTGTTGGCGTGCCTGGGCATGCCGGTCGAGGGGCCAATTCAACATAAGCCCCCTTTGTCATCGATCCAGACCAGATCTCGCTGGTTGGTCGCACCCGCGCTCCGATAACGCGAATCCGATCAACCAGAGACGTTTGGCTCTTTTTGCTACGGGGTTTTAGCAGTTATAATCGGCCTGATAAGTATAATCGCCCACCCACCGCCCAGCGAGGCCGTCCCAAAGAAAACTCTGACTTGGAAGAATAAAAGGAAATAGGAACTCTAGTTCCAAAATCTAAAAGTAAAAATAGCGTGAAGCGCATGACTTTCACAAACATAACGACATTCACAGAACATTAACTTATCGACGGTTAAACTGTATATATATATATATATATATATATATATATATATAAAACATGAGATGTAGATCCTTGAAACACACTCATATATATATATATATATATATATATATATATATATATATATATATATATATATATATATATATATATATATATATATATATATATATACAGGGTGATTGATTAGTGTGAGAAAGCTCAGTATATCTGTTATAGTAAAAATTACAAAAATAAGTTATTGACAAAAATTGTAGGCAGCTTTAAACTCCACGTTTTAAAATTAGCTCCAGTCTTACAGGGTGTTCCATAAGATGGTGGCAGACCAAACTTATGTTTTTTTAAATGGAACACCCTGTATTTTATTTTAAATTTAAAATCTGCTTCACTTCCACATCACAACAATGTCAAGTTTTATTATGTTATACCGGGTATTTAAAAAGTTATAACCAATATTACCTGAAAATCGTATCAAGTTTAACTCCCTGTATAATTAAAAAAGAGCATAGGAACATTGATCTATTGCAACCATAGTTTTTTAATATTTGTTAAAAATTATAAAACATATTCGTTTTCATAATATTGGTTAAATCAAATACAGGGTAAGTCAAAATGCAAGTACATTATTTTATTGGTAATTTTAAATAGAACACCCTGTATTTTATATCTCTATCAAAAAGTACTATTATCGTACTTCAAATTTTATGAAGTACTCCCTATACCTAAAGTTATCAGTTTTCTAGATATTTTTATTTTTCCATCAAAGTATTAATTTGGCAGATATTTTAACGTTTACCAATAATTATTGTGGAGTTGGCCATGATTGATTTGTCAGAAACTGACAGTTTGACATTATTGTTTATTAATTCAGTATTGGTGTACACCGTAAATTAGCAACAATTATTATTTAGTAATTCAGTAATTAATTCAATTTAAATTAGCAATAATGAATTTTACTACTGATGAAATGAAGATTGATATGATCTGGATTTTGGGGGAATGCAATAAAAATTCATTACTATTAGCTAGAATTTATCAAGAACGGTTTCCAGATAGGCGGCAACCTAGACAAGATACATTTGAAAAATTGAAAGATCAATTTAACCGCACTGGTTCAGTGAATTATGAAAAACATGAACGAACAAAAACTAGTGTGACAGAGGAAAACGAAATGAGTGTGTTGATGGCAGTTACGGAAAACCCACACACAAGTATAAGGAGTATTTCCAATAAACAAGAACTTAGTTACTACTCTGTTCAAAACATTCTATCTAAAAACAAGATGCACCCTTATCATATTCAAAAGCACCAAGAATTAAATAATGATGATTTTCAGAAACGAGTAGTATTTTGTGAATGGGCCTTAGAAAAAACTAATGAGCAGAGAGATTTTTTTGATTATGTCCTATTTGGTGATGAAGCTACATTCCATCGAGACGGTTCTGTTAATAGGCATAACTTTCACTACTATTCAACAAGTAATCCATACCACATAGTAACACATAGTCAAACAAGATGGTCTCTAAATGTGTGGGGAGGTATCGTCGGTAACCATGTAGTAGGACCATATTTTTTTGAAGATAACTTAAATGGTGAGATTTATTTAGATTTTATCGTAAATCAGTTACCGATATTATTAGAAGAGGTTCCACTTAATATACGTGAACAAATGTGGTTTCTACATGACGGTGCTCCTGCGCACCACAACGAATTAGTAGGTACGTGGTGAACTTAATGATCAGTTTGGTGAAAGATGGATCGGAAGGGATGGACCGGTAAGGTGGCCCCAAGGTCACCAGAGTTCAATAAAATGGACTCATTTTTTTGGGGTTACGTTAAGAACGAAGTATATAAAATACCTCCAACAACAAGGGATGATATGAAAAATACAATCCGAATTGCATTTCAAAATATTTCTTTACAAATGCTTAGTAATGTAAGCAACTCTTTCAATGACCGCTTTCAAGTATGCATAGATGTTTTGGGAGGTCATTTTGAACACCTTACTTAAGTAAGATAAGTTAAAATTACTCTTGTTTTTTTATTTTTTTGTGTTGTTATTTTTTTTTAATTTTCCGTCGATTATTTTTTATAAATTTTATTTGAAATAAATTGTTTTCTTTTCTGTGTCGTTATTTCGTTACTGAAATAATAAACAATAATGTCAAACTTCAGTTTTTGACAAATCAATCATGGCCAACTCACAATAATTATTGGTAAACGTTAAAATATCTACCAAATTAATACTTTGATGGAAAAATAAAAATATTTAGAAAACTGATATCTTTAGGTATAGGGAGTACTTTATAAAATTTGAAGTACGATATTAGTACTTTTTGATAGTGATATAAAATACAGGGTGTTCTATTTAAAATTACTAAGAAAATAATGTACTTGCATTTTGACTTACCCTGTATTTGATTTAACGAATATTATGAAAACGAATATGTTTTATAATTTTTAACAATTATTAAAAAACTATGGTTGCAATAGATCAATGCTCCTATACTCATTTTTAATTATACAGGGAGGTAAACTTGATACGATTTTCAGGTAATATTGGGTATAACTTTTTAAATACCCGGTATAACATAATCAAACTTTACATTGTTGTGATGTGGAAGTGAAGCAGATTTCAAATTTAAAATAAAATACAGGGTGTTCCATTTAAAAAAACAAATGTTTGGTCTGCCACCATCTTATGGAACACCCTGTAAGATTGTAACTAATTTTAAAATGTGGAGTTTAAAGCTGCCTACAATTTTTGTCAATAACTTTTTTTGTAATTTTTACTATAACAGATCTACTGAGCTTCCTCACACTAATCAATCACCCTGTATATACAGCTATACACTCCGTGCGGAGTTGGAGCCACTCTTATTGAGCTCATTGACTCATTTATTGTGGTGAGTCACTCCACATTCTTTCTTCTCTCCAGTTTAGTCTAATCTAGGGTTCCTCTGTTATTTTACTCCATATATCCCGGTCCTGTATTTTCTGTCTCCATCTTGGCACTTTCAATCTTTTTATGTCCTCTAATACCTGGTGTTTCCACCTACTTTTTGGTCTTCCTTTTGCCCTTGTTATATTTGGGTTCCACATTGTAACTTTCCTTACATCTTTTTCTTCGACCATTCTTTTTAAGTGTCCATACCACCGTAGTCGCTGGGTTTTTATAGCTTTCACTATATCCTCGCCTCCCAGTATATCTCTTATTTCTAAATTCAAGAGCCTTTCATAATCTCCGTGCACAGTTTTCTTTGGTCCATAAATTCTTCTTACCATTGTTCTTTAAAATATTTTTAACATTTCTTCTTCTCTCTTTGTTAGGCTCATGGTTTCTGCCCCATATATCACCACTGTTCGAATTGCTGTTCTGTATACTCGGGTTTTCGTAATTCTGCTGATTTTTTTGTTTTTTAAAATACTTTTGTATTTATAATATGCTCTATGACCCGCTTGTATTCTGTTGGTAATTTCTATATTTCTTTCATTTTTGTTGTTAATTATGACTCCTAGGTATTGAAAATTACTGACTATTTCAAAATTATAATTCCCGATTTTTATATTTCGTTCCTCTGTATCTTTGTTTTTCCTCTCTATTTTCATGTATATAGTTTTCTCTTTATTTATTGTTAGGCCTCTTTTCACTGCTTCCTTTTCAATTTGTCTGGTTACGTATATCTTCTAAGGTTCTTTTGTCTCTCGCCAGCACCGCTAGGTCATCAGCATATGCTACTATCTGGACTGAATTGTTGGTGATCGTCCCATTGAGTTTGCACGTAATTGTGCCGTCTAAAGTTATGTTAAAGAGCGTAGTTGACAGCCCATCTCCTTGTCTTACTCCTGCATTGTATTCGAATTCTTCTGTTGTTCCTTCCTGCGTTAATACGGATGCCTTTGATTCTTTCATCGTCATTTCCACGAGTCTTATTATCTTTCCAGGTACTTCTATGTTCCTCATATCATTTACTACTTCTGGTCTCTTGATACTGTCAAATGCTTGCTTAAAGTCAATAAAAAGGATATGTAGCCGCATGTCATATTCATAGAATTTCTCGACTGTCTGAGTCACTATGTGTATGGCATCTACGGTAGATCTTCCTTTCCTAAAACCATTTTGATAATCCCCTATTATCTGCATGCTCCATAAATCGTTTATTTATCATTGTGGTTAAGATTTTATAAACCACATTTAGAAGAGTAATACCTCTGTAGTTTTCACAAACTTTTGGGTTTCCTTTTTTAAATATCGGAACAATTAACCCTTTTTCCCATTCTTTAGGCATTGATTCTTTTATCCAAATGTGTTTAATCAGGTTATACAATCTTTGCCGTATGGCTGTCCCTCCATGTTTAATCAACTCATTAACTAAACAGGCTGTTCCCCCTGCTTTATTTTGTTTTAGTTGGCTTATCGCTTCATCAAATTCCTCTACCGTTGGTATGTTTTGTTCAAGCCGTTCTTCTTCTGTTATTTCCAAAACTTCATCTTCTTTTGCTTCATTTGCTTGTATGTTTTCTTGCGTTAAGAGATTTTTGAAATAATTTTGCCAGTCTTTCTTTTCTATTGTTGCCATATTTAATTTTTTATTTTGCTTGTTAATATATTTGTACAGCTTGCTGTTGTTTTTTGTGTCTTTTTCCAATGCATCCATGGTTTCTTCAATCCACCTCACCTTTTTGTGTTTTATTAGTTTTGTGGTATCTCCTCTGATTTTTTGGTAAATTCTGTAATCATCTGTGACTCCCGTTCTTAACCATTTGAGCCTTGCTGATTTTTTCTTCTTTAATATTTCTTCGCACTCATTGTCGAACCAGTCATTCCTTTTCTCTACATATTTTCTTCCTAGCACTGTATTTGCTGTGTTTTCTATACTTCTTCGTATATTTTCCCAGTCTGTTTGAATGTTTTCATTTTCTATATTTTCCAATAGTTGTTTTTCCATTTATTGTTGATATTGCCGTTTCTTTGTTTTTAACTCTTCTATTCTATCTGTTCCTTTTGTTTTCTTTTTTCTCCATATCTATCATTCTTAGCTTAAGCTTTGCTATTACAAGGAAGTGATCAGAGCCCACATCCGCGCTTCGATATGACCTTACATCTTGGATCATTCTTAGTCTCTTTTTATTTATTAGGACATGGTCAATTTGGTTTCCTGTATTTCTTCCTGGAATAAGCCATGTTATTTTATGCTCTAGCTTGTGCCGAAATTTAGTACTTGCTACATACATATTCATATCTGTAGCTAGATTGCCCATTCTTGTCCCATTTTCATTTGTTGTGTCATGTGCTGTTTCTTTCCCTGCTACCGATCTCCAGTGTTCCTCTTTACCCATCTTTGCATTGAAGTCTCCTAGAATTATAAGTGTGTCATGATTTTTAATTTCCTCACAGAGACTTTCTAGAGCTTCATAAAAATCTTCCTTCTCTTGATCATCGGGTTGTTCTGTGGATGCATAAATATTTATTATTGAGATATTAGCAGCTCTATTTTTTATCCTTAAATAAGATATTCTTCCATTTACTTTTTTAAATTCTAATACACATTCTCTCCATCTTCTACTTATCAAGAAGCCTGTTCCATTTCTACTTTGTGTATTTTCTCCTCCGTAGTACATTGTGAAATTTTGCTTGTCGATCCTGCCTTCTCCCTTCCATCGCAATTCTTGCAATGCTATTATGTCTATATTATAATTTCTCATTTCTTTTGCTACTTCTTCCATTTTGCCCATGGCTAGCATAGTTTTTATATGCCACGTTCCTATATTTGTTATACCTCGCAATTTTCTATTTCTATTACTTTTTGGTGCTCTCTTAATCGTTTTGCGTATCCACGCCTGGTCATTATCCTGTACATCCACCCTTTGACCATCACTTGCTAGTTTTTTGGGTCTGTTTTAGTAAATTTCCTTTGTTGTTCATTTAACCTATCACTCTCTGGGGATCGTTCACTTGTGGAGCGTTTGTAGTATTTTTCTTTTTGTTCTTGTTCTTCTTCATTAAAGTTTTCCACTGTATAGCTCTTATCATTTACAATTAATTTATTTTATCTGAGATATGCTCGTTTTCCGTTTTCTCTTGCTTCTCTGAGATATGGTAGCAGTATTTTTCTTTCTTCTTGCACCTTTTTTGGGAAGTCATCAGATATCCAAATATCGGTGCCTTTTAACTTTTTAGATTTTTCGAACACTTCTCTTTTCTTTGCCTAGTTTTGCAGCTTTATTAGAATTGGTCTATTTTTGTTGGATTTGAATACTCCGTCTACATATTTCTGTGGTGTCAGTTTTTACATTGACCTCTGCTCCGATGTTTTTGAAAACTTTCTGTACTTTTTCTTACACCTCTCTCTGTGTTTCGTTATTTATGTCTTCTATGCCGACACATACAATATTACGTCACCTTCATATTTGCTCCAAAACTGAAAATAAAGGATCCTACAGGACGACCTTTCACGATGGTCATAATTGGGGACCAATCCTTTTCTTTCGGACTGAATCGTACCCACAGCCATACGAAAAAAATTACATAAATGAACGACGATGGTCTATCAGGACAATTTTTTTTTAATAAAACGATATTTTTTGTAAGATATCGTGTAAAATGTAAGTGTTCATTTTTATGAAACATGTAGGTAATATGATAGAATTCCTAAATAACACAAAGCACCTTCTCTCGACGACATCGAAATGCATAATGAGTAAGTTTACCGACGGAGAGCCGAGTAAGTCCTCGATCTTTAAACTCGCGTACTTAAAGCTTAAAGTTTGCGTGTCTGTCACGGTCTTTAGTTCCTATATCTCTTTTAATTTTTTGCATCTTCTTTACGTTTCTATCGGCTTACTATATATGTTCTTCTTCATCTCTTATTTCGTGTAAATTTGGAGTATCGGTTAAAATTTTTGAAGTAGTCTTTTTGCGTTTTTTAGACTTTGATTTCGACTGAACAGCTTTTGGTAACGGAATAGTTATTACTAGTGTAATTAGAGAATCTTGTTTTACGGTGCAGTTTTTAGGTGTTGTCTGTTGATCAATTCTTAACTCTGTTGTCTTTAGTTCCGGATGAGTGGTGTGTCCGTGTTGGAGTAAAGGCATTGTGTCCGTAATAGGGAACTTGCACATAAAAATATTTTTGCATAAAATTGTTAATTAATGTTTAAAAATGTTATATTCAAAATATTACATCTTAACAATGAATAGTGTACGTACTACGTACAACAACTGATAATAGTTCCGCGCCCAAAATTTCCGTTTCAAGAACATCAAGAGCGCGAGCTGGGGTCTGACGTCACCAACCATTGCGTTCTCGTTCGCCCGTTCGGGGAGCTATCGCATTGAATGCATTTTGCCATTGCTAGTTGTGCCCATAGAAGAGTGGTTGTGCCGTTGTGCGTGTCGAATAACTGTCTTGTTTGCTCGGTTATATTACATATTGTATTTAGTGTATAATATACTTTATCAAAATGGAAAACAAATCTGCGCAATATAAGAACTATATAGTGCCGGAATGCCAAAGCACAACTGTCAGAACATCCAACAAATATTTTTTAAATCTTGAATGGGTTGCATAAATAAAAAACACAAAGTTTAAAAAACTGACACCTTATGAAAGAATTTAAGAAATTAAGAATCAATGTAGTAAAATAATCAAATGTAGTGCTCCAGACCTAACCAATCCCTCTTTTTTGTTGTATCGTCCTTTGTCCTGTGTGTTTCTATGTGAGGTGAATTTACATAACTAGCAAGTATTTATTTATTGACAAAAATTTTATAACACAATGTAGGTATACCAAGAAAATATAATTTACTACCAATTTCCATTATCTGGTTCAATAGTTTATTAATATCTATCCATAGCTTATATCACTTAAAACATAGTTGCTATTCACAAACAATTATTTCTTAATACATTTACATTTCTATTTAATTTCTATTCCAATTCTCCACCCTTAAATTTGTAATGTTTTGTTTACCTACATTGCTGTTTTAATTTAAATCCACCTTTTTACTTTGTATTGCTATTTATTATATGACTGCCGATATGGCATTTTAACTACAATTAAAAAGCTTTCGATCACCCTACTTTTTTTAGAACAATAGTCCCACACGAGCAGTACACGTCACAGATCAGGTATTGACCTTAAATAATCAGTTTGCAACTGCACAATCAAGTTCTAACATACACAATAATTACTCAATACATTTACGATCCATACGTTGTCAATCTTACATTAATAATAAATAGAATTCTTTAATATATATATATATATAAATATAAATAAAATTAAATAAAATAAAAACAAAATCTTTAAAATCAACACACATTAAAATTGTAAATAAGTCATTCACTAATTTGATTTACACAAACATAATAACAGACATAGATTTGCTGGTTAACTTACACCTACTATCTCATCACCCTCAAGAACTCCTAAGTCCCATAGATTTGTTTACCTTTGCTGCATCGTCCGTCTATTCCACCATATCCCGTTAACATAACTTTAAAAGAAACATCATGATAATGAAAACTGAGTTGATAGCACCTTGTATCCGAATGTAAGTACGACACGTTATGATTGCATGATTATATATAGCATACTTCTGCGCATGTTGCCTTCTACCACCACCCCCATGAATGCTTGCATGTGCATTGGTATATGCTATTTCGCTACTTTTATGTATGTTATTCAACATTGGCTTGATCATATGGATCTTTAGCATCTTTTACAAACAGACAATGTCCTAATTCTGGTTTTTATTTGTAGCATTTTGTAACTTGTTACCTTTGACCTGAAGATGCTCTACAAATTTTAAAGAGCGAAACCGGTCGTCGGAAGTTATAATAAAGATTGAGAGTAAGTCTGACTTTTACTTCACTTCAAATATTTTTTACTCTACCAGTACTACCAGTAGAACCAAAAACGTCGATTGAAATGGCTATAAAGGCATGCAGGCGAGATGAAAAGGATATTTCACAAACTAGCAAAGGTCTTTATGTCTGTGAGGATCATTTCAATGTGAGTATTTATCTAATTAGGTACCTAACACTAATAAGACATTTTCTATTTCAAGAAAAAATATTAGGTAGTTGTCGTTTCAGGAAATGTGCCTACTTAAGCTTGTTTATTTGTTGCAGTTGGAACAAGACATGGATAATTACTTATATAAATTCAAGATTATGGGTGGTCCCAAAATTATTAAGTCAGGTGTTGTCCCGCACATATTTGATTGTTAACTAGACAGAAAACGAACTTTTTCTGAGCCCATGAGGGAAGCATCCCTTAAAAGGGTTAAATGTCAGCTTCTTGAAGGGGTATGGGATGGATGCGCCAATTTTACCTGGTATAATCCAGTCTCGATAAATGGTACTTTAAGCTGTAGGCAGGAGTGCGCCGGTGGCAGTTTTAATCCCCGGGTGTGGGACGATCATTATTTACTTATTTACTGGAATTTCTCCTAATGTAGAAAAATTGCGTAAAGAAGGAAGTCTGTTTATTACTACAGGTACTAAGAAGAAAGGTTGGGTGAGAGGTAAGGTGTTTATTAGTACCCAACAAAAATTAAATATTTCAAAAACATGCCGGTTACGGTTACTTAGATTTGCATAGGTATCGCCATCCTAATATTTTACAATTTTTACACGTTTTAATACAAAATCAAACTAGTGTTTACGTTAAAATAAATAGCATACACCATACACCTCCCAAAAATAATTTCTAATAAAAATATAAAGAGCGCTTAATTAAAGTTATTACGATCATTAATTGCAAAATATGAAGGCGGTGAAATAAGTCGATTTGATGTAAAATCAGCTTCATTTCACTACCGTAGTAACATGGAGCTTTAATTTATTTAGTATAGGTGTAGATATTTATATTAGTTCGTAAGTGTAGTGTATGTGTATTCTTGAAATAAATTCTTATATTTTAGTTCAATTTTTAATTATATACCTAACCTATTCCGTCTACAAATTTACTAATTTAGGTGGGAATAAGGCACAATTTAAGTTTGAAGTTAAATTTATTTGACGTTTCGATTTCTACTTCAAAAATTGTTATCAAACTACAAAACTTTAATAAATTAAACAAATTTTGTTTTTGTTGCTTGGTAAAAGAATTCTTCCAATAATCTAATTTTATCTGACTCATTCATATTGACAGTTCAGACATAGGCATATATGTCTGCCTAAATTATGCATTTTAAAGTAGATGACTGTAAAATGATATTGCCAATATTTATGAGTTGCGTTCCTGGAACGACTTTATTGGTATTTAGATAGTTCAGTCGTTTACATGAAATCAACTTTAACTTAAAAATATCCGTTAGAAAAATCGTTACATTAATTAGTAAATATTTAAGATCTGTATCTTTAATCCCCAAGTTGGTCCAGTTAAATTAAAGTTACCCTTAGCATTTCAATTAAAGACTATTAAAATGTCATATATAATCCCCAAAATAGCCTACTCGCTTTCTTTTGAAAAACCCTCGTGAGTAATAGTATCTACTTATGCGTTTTAAGCACTTTAGAAGGTACCAATTTCTAAAGATTTATAAATTTCACTTTGAAACTAAATAAACTGATTGTAAAACTATGCAAGAATACAAATAATATCTGGTAATATCCAATTAAATACGATTAAAATGTCATATACAATTCCCGTAATAATCGCGTTTAACCGGGCTCGACTCGTAGCCCGGTTGTGGTCCGTGACGTCAGACCAATAGAAGGACGTTCAAGCGCCTTCTAAGAAATTTGAATTTTATAACATTTTCAAAGCCTCATAATAATCGTATGGGTTAAAAATATTTGTTTTTTTACATGCAAGCGTTTTAAGATCATGTTACCTTAAGACCGCGTCTCACCATCAAATAATTTGATCAAACAGTTTGAGCAAACTCCGGAAGTACGTCAAAGTGACGTCACAATTGCAGTTTTTTTGAAATTCTAAAAATCTGTGCTCTCACTATCAGTCTAGTTTCATCAAATTTTTTGTATTGAGTTGTCTAACTTGTTTGTACTTTATTTAAAATTAAAATTTTTCATTATTATCCACAATGAACACTCAGGATGTGACGTCACTAACTGTCACTTTAGTTTGCTCAAACCCAGTTTGATCAAATTATTTGATGGTGGGACGCGGCCTTTATGTTTTTTAATATAATTTTAATATTTAAAAATTTATGCAAGTTCCCTATTGTTGTGGTGTGCAATAGAAAACTGCATTGCAATATGTTTAATTGACCATCCGCCATTGAAAACAGTTCGCAATGCTGCAAGCACTGTTTTTTCGTTGGTAAGAGCGATTTCCGTTTCCATATTTCTATTTCTTCCATATTTTCCTAAAACAGTTTATATAAAACAATGTCATTTTTTGATGGGTGTAGAGTGGTCACTCCTCGAACTCTGAGAAAGTAGTAACCCTTGTACCCCTTTTTGAAATGATCACTGTGCCCCAAAGTACAACTATGTTGTAAATTTTTATATATTCAAAATAAAAGGTTATTCTTTATATCTTTATGAGACAGTAGAATATTAATACATGCAACAATCAACTACATAAAGAAAATAAATTTAAAAGGCAAAGTTTTCAACCTAGTAGAAACATTAATAATATTGAAAAATATTAAAAATATTACTAAAAGATTTTTAATTGAAGACTTATAGGTCCAAAATAAATTTACTTTAATCGTATCCACCAGAAGTTCGACAAACTTTGGAGACCGAATTATTACTTGACACTTGACACTCACAAATTGGAGGTTAAAGTTTTGATTGGTAATCTGCTTTAACTACTAGGTCGTATTATAAACTCCAACACTTGGACTTATTTTTGCCTTTCTCTACTAGGTGGCCGTAGTAGCAACGCATTCCATTTAAAGTGACCACTGTGCCCCTATGCCCACTGTGCCACGGTCCCTACTGTATCATGATTTAATTATAAGAATTAAATCTATAATAAAATTTTATTAGGATCTTCAAAAATGAAAAATGACGATAACGTATACACATATAAATTGTAATTTATATCGAGAGGTTAGCGCGCGAACCTTTACGCTTTGAGCCGACCTTGCACCTCAGAGCGCGCTATTAAAATATCGATATCTTGGCCAAAAATAAACCTACGAACATTTTCCTAATCTCAAAATGTTCCTTTTGAGTTCTTCTATCATTAATGTTAATGAAAGTATAAACGTTTATTGCTCAAAATTTGCTGAAAACCCTTATAAACAAATTAATGTACAACTTTTTTAAGAACATTGTAACTTCAAACGTGTATAACTAACACAAATGAAGATAAAGTAATTTAACTTTTTTTAGAAGTACAATGAATTATGCTTGAAAATCCACCCTCGAAATTCGTAAGCAGTCAAAAATCCATAAGAAACCGTTAAGTTTGCCCATCAGAATTGAAAAGGCCACGGTGACCTCTATTTGGCTCCTACACTAGACAGTGTGGCAGAGCCAAATGAAATAAATTCATAATTTTGTGAATGAGCGATTTTGGAAATAAATCTTGAAACTGGTCGATTTTTATTTTTAAATTATGATTTCTTGGCATATATATCCTACTACTAGTGACGTCATCCATCCGGACGTGATGACCCAATCACAGATCACCTACCTCTCTCTAGATGCTTCACGACAACGCTGTCGTTAAATATGAAAAACATCACTCCAACAGGTCTGCACCAGGAACTAATTCAAGCGGGAATTTCAAAATTTAATTTTGGTGGGAACAAAAATGTAGGTTAAAATATTTAAATATAATAAATAGTTGAAAAAAAATAATTTGCATTTAAAATATGCAAATTATTTTTAATTTCAAATATACAAAATACCATTTGGGAAAAAATAAGACATGGCAACGTATTTTATTCATTTATTTATTTAATACCGGCAAAACCACTTTGTATATATTTTTTTACAAATCGTATCTTTACAAATTAAATTATTAATAGTTATCTTCCAAATACTTACTACAAAAGGGTATCTCAATTGATTGAAACATGTGTGAATCTCTACTTGTTGAAAGACTGTCAACTAAAACAAAAAATTAATACATATATGTAATAATTTATACCATGATTCATTTCACGTAAAATAATTTTTATTAATTACATATATATTTTCAGTAGGGGTTACTTACTTGGTGTTACATTTATTCGTTTCCCTACACAACCTTCAAATACTTCTAGTAGGTACCTACATTAGACAAGGAATCACCTAAAATCAATCAGAGTAGTGTTACTTGTTCTCTAAAAACAAATACTTGTTGAACTCACCATGAAAATCTAAGCTGAAACTGTCCTCAAATCACATTCGTTTTGTTTCAAAAACTGTATTTGAAACCATTATATCTTAAAATCAGGATTTTTATTATTGTTAACAAGCAAATAAACAGGATGAACATTACTGACATGACAATTGACAAATTAATTATAATGACACTCAGACTCAGTGATATAGAAGAAATCTTCACTCCAGTGTATAGCGACATCTGAAAAAAGAGATCGTATATCTTTGTATATTATATGAAATTATATCGGTACTCCAAATGACATTTGGTTTGGGATGACCTTGAGATACCTGCGTGAAATATCTAGTGATCTGTGTGGACCCAATCGATATTTTTTAATGAGAATAGGGGTCGTCTGCTAGCTCACTTGAAAGGTTATTCAATTCTATATTCAATTATATAAACATTAATATAATTATTTATACAGGATGTCCAATATTTTTTTAATTAAATTAATTGACACAAGAAGAAGAACGTATGTAATTTATTCAATTCAAAATATATTTTACTGCTATCAGAAAACAGAAAAAAATTGTTTATTTCAAAAATAAATGTCGCTTTTCGCTTCAATTAAATGTTCAAAGTGCAATGAGGCAGGTGGGTGCCACCCACCGAAAAGCAATGTTTATTTGTGAAATAAACATTTTTTCTGTTTTCTGACAGCAGTAAACTGCATTTAGAATCATATTAATTAAATACATTCTTCTTTTTGTGTTAATTAATTTAATTAAAATTTTTTTTAGACAGCTTGTATAAATAATTATGTTAATATTTATATTACTGAAGAGAGAATTAAATATCCTTTCAATTGAGTTAGCACACGATCCCTATTATCATTTAAAAAATTCTTGATTACGTCATCACGCCCAGATGGATGACGTTGTAGTATGATATAGATGCCAAAAAATCATAATTTAAAATTCACGAAATAATGAATTTATCCCATTTGGCTTTTACACACTGTGTATTATTTATAAACGTTTCAGGTACCTATAATTATTTTTATAAAATTTTTAAACTCTTGTATTTATGACAAACCAATTGTCTTTACCGTGAGGTATATTATATGTTATTATAACCAGTTATCTACACTCTAAAATAAATCATCAACATAATAGAGAAAAGAGTATAGAAATTTAAACAAGTAACAATGTATCCAAAAAAGTTTCAACTAATATTTAACAGTCTAATATTTAAAACACAAATCGTTTTTACGTATAAACTATTAGTCCTTGGGCCCACATATAAAATTATTATTTATGACCACACCGTCGAAACTTTTTGTACTTGCTATTTGGGTTGAGTCGGACAAATTTGGAGCTTGGCGCATTATGGTAGTGGGGCGTTTATCTGTTAAGCTGTCACGAAGTTGTCAATGTTATGCAAGAAAAAATGTATAACCACATTGGTCATTGTATTTTAATCAATGGTTTTTATCATATAAACAGCGAAAACAATTTTGTCGGACAAAAATATTGGGCCATATGACGTGTCGGACGCGTTAAATATGTCAAATTAATGAAAGTAATAAATTTATTACCACATGGCTAATTTTAACAGAATCTACCATAAAACTTTTCTAAAATAATGTGGTAACCTTGTCGGACAATTTTCACGGGGCATATGCGTAGTCGGATGCGCCGAAGATGTCAATTTCCTGGAATTTTTTTATTTATTACCACAGATGTCATTTTTATTTTGTACTGTTTTTTTACATGTGTAATGCATATTTAATCACTTGTCGGACAAAAATAATGGGAAAAATTTTTTTTCGAAATTTTCCCTCTTGGAATTTTTTTTTGAAAATTCGAAAAAAAAACTACAGTACGATGTTTGTCATTGTTCAAGGAGTATGTACACACATTTTCAGATCAAAATTTTTCCAAAATTTTCCCTCTTGTCGGAAAATTTTTTGGAAAATTTTGGGTACAACTCTACGTTACGCCCTTTTAAATGTTGTACTTAGTGTGTGTACCAATCTTCAGCTAAATCGATTCAAAAGTATCCGAGAAAAACTGTTTTAAAATTTTTTTGACAATGCCTCCTGTTAAGGACGTCGATAACCTAAAAGAATTGTTTTCTGTTCGTTTGCCCCAACATTTTTGTCGGACAATTACATCTTGTTGTTTAATAATATAATTACTTGTAACCTACTACTTTTGTCGGTAAAATGGTTGTGAAGATAAAAGATGCACGAACTAAGTATAGTTTAAAAGTATAGTTTACTAATAAAAATTAAATTTTTTGTCCGACTGTCGATTTGTCCCAATATTTTTGTCGGACACTTAGATTTGTTTATTTAGAATATAATTTTAATATTTTCAATATTATCAATTTTGCTATTAGGATTGAAAACTACTTCATCTTTCAATTGCCAGATGACGCTAGTCACCTAATACCTTCACTTCCGTTGCAATGGGTGGGAAAAACTCTCGCCGCTGGTCAGTTAGGGTATGCAGAACAGTGCCTACGTTCTTTCCGATGAGGCTCCAATAAGAGCCGAAAATCACGATTCAGAGGACTGGACTGCGCTCCGTATTCTAATTGAAAAGTAAGATTGTTTTGCCTTTGCATTGCAACTGAATAAAAATGGTATACATTTTTATTTTATAGTCGTATTACTCCGTAGAGTAACCAGGTGCATTTTCCGTTGGAACTTTACCAAGCTGCAGACGGGGGATGTGAATTGCATAGTGTAGAATTCCTTCCCTTTGTCTTCACTGCAGCATCCATTTGGCTTGCAAATTGTAGAAGCCTTGGAGGTGTCACCAGGGAAATATACCAATAAGTTTTCAATTTAAAAATCTTTTAGTAATATTTTTAATATTTTCAATATTATTATTTTTGCTATTAGGATTGAAAACTACTTCATCTTTCAATTGCCAGATGACGCTAGTCACTTAATACCTTCACTTCGGTTGCAATGGGTGGGAAAAACTCTCGGCGCTGGTCAGTTAGGGTATGGAGAACAGTGCCTACGTTCTTTCCGATGAGGCTCCAATAAGAGCCGAAAATCGCGATTCAGAGGACTGGACTGCGCTCCGTATTCTAATTGAAAAGTAAGATTGTTTTGCCTTCGCATTGCAACTGAATAAAAATGGTATACATTTTTATTTTTTAGAATATAATTACTTATAACCTAATATTTTTGTCGGAAAAATGGTTGTAAATAAAAAATTCCAGGAAATTGACATCTTCGGCGCATCCGACTGCGCATAAGCCCCGTGAAAATTGTCCGACAAGTTTACCACATTATTGTTAAAAGGTTTTATGATAGATTCTGTTAAAATTGGCTATGTGGTAATAAATATATTATTTTCATAAATTTGACATATTTAGCGTGTCCGACGCGTCATATGGCCCAATATTTTTGTCCGACAAAATTGTTTTCGCTATTTATATGATAAAAAGCATTGATTAAAATAAAATGACCAATCTGGTTATAAATTTTGTTCTTGCATAAAATTAACAATTTCGTGACAGCTTGACAGACAAACGCCCCACTACCATAATGCGCCTAGCTCCAAATTTGTCCGACTCCACCCAAATAACAAGTTCAAAAAGTTTCGACGGTGTGGTCATAAATAATAATTTTATATGTGGATAGTAATGAGCGCGCTAATAACCGGCAAAATAGCTCAAAAGATGGAAAACATAATACATTGCAAAACAAAAAGAGATTAAACTAGTGGAGGTGGAAAGTATCGTTATAAACTTATAAATTAACATTATATTACATATTTTCCCACCTTTAGACGTCTGTGACAGGAGTTTTTTTTTTATAAAATTCTACTGTCACAATGACAGTTGTCATACTCCTCTGATACGTCTATAAGTGGGAAAATATGTAATGTAATGTTAATTTATTGGTTTATAACGATACTTTCCACCTCCACTAGTTTCATCTCTTTTTGTTTCGCAATGTATTAGGTTTTCCATCTTTTGAGCTATTTTGCCGGATATTAGCGCGCTCATCACTGTATAATATTAATATCTATAAAAGTTTCATGTATAATTATTTTTATAAAAATTTTAAAGTTTTGTATCTGTAACAAACCAATTTTTTACCCTGTAGTATATAATATGTTATCATAATCAGTTATCTACACGCAAAAAATTATTTTTCAACATAATAGAGTATAGAAATTTAAACAAGTAATAATGTATCCAAAAAATATTCAAATATTTAACAGTCAAAGCTACTAGCATCAAATATGTTTGTTCTGATTGCTCCGTTATTTTTAATATTATCTTCTGCTGAAGCAATATTAAATATTGATCCACTTACAGATCTGAGTACTGAACAGTCATTAAGTAGTTGTGCTGCTGAATTGTGTCGATTCTATTTTAGGGACCAATTTAATGAAAGCGTTATTGTGATTTTCGAAAATTCTACGAACTTTTCGCCTCTCCGTTCATTTTTAGTCAATGAATTAGCCAATAAAAATAAACCTTGCTATATAATATTTTTGAACAAATCAATATTAAGAAGCAAATCAACAAGAGTGTTCAAACATCTATTAATAGAAATATCATCTGTCGATAAATTCAAAGAAACTATTGAAATGATCAAAGTGCTACCTAGTTGGAACCCTAAAGCTAACTTTTTAATTATATCTTTTACAGCATTCGAAGATTCCAAGGTAACATCTAATATCATTTTCACCATACTTTGGAAAGAGGCTATTGTACCAATGGCTGTTATACTAATAGATCAAAAAAATTTAACAAACTTCAATATCTTTACAAGATCTTCCATGTACGATCTAAATATAGATATCTCAGAGTTGAATATATGTAGACGATTTAGAGGAGAAAATATAACTTATGATAAAATAGTAACGAAGAAAATGGACACGTTTAAAAAAGTTAGAGTTAAATTCTTCCCATGGCCTCCTTTTAGTATGTATGACGGTCAACCGGGAATAGAGATAAGGCTGATAGAGACATTAGCAAAAACATGTAAACTTACTGTGGAGTATTATGAAATTGATCCAAGATATCCTAGCGGGGAGGTTTTCGCCAATGGGACTCTAACAAAGGAGTTCAAAGAGTTATCTGATAACAAGTTCGATATAATATTTGGTGGATATAAGTTAACATACGGAAGAATATTGTACCTGAGTCCTAGTATTTCATATTACTATGACGAATTATTATGGTGCGTCCCAAGCAAAAAATATTATCAAGTTAACATATACATTCAAAAGATGGTAATCTTACTTAGTTTACTAATATTATTAGTATTAATAGTTTTGATTTGGTATACTAACAGAAGCGAAGAACCAAAATTAAGATTTGATGCATCTATCGATGGTATCGTTGTAAAAGCATTTGCCATTTGCTTGCACATTGCGATTACGCGCTTACCAAGAACTGGCAGGTTAAGATACTTTGTGGGTTTATTAGTTATTTTTGCATTTTTTTGCAATATCATGTTTACCACGAAAATAACCAGTTTCTTTATAAAAAGGGAGCCATGCCAGATGTATGATTCAATGTCTAAAATATATCAACATAATTTAAAAACTTATTTTGTGACAAATTCCTTAAGATATTTCAGTAATGATTTTATTGAGGGAATATCCAGAGATGAGATAGTAAAGAAGAAAATTGATTGTCACGATTCCCTAGAATGTTTAAAATTTATTCAAGAAGGACTCTCTGCTTTCTTGACTACGAAAAGTAATACTGAATATTTTCTAAATACGAAACAAGTTGATAAAGAATCTATATATTGCTTTCATTATTCATATGGAAGTTCTATCTCTTTGATAATGAGGAAAGGTTTTTTGTATATTAATGAATTTAATACGATTATTCACCAATTACTATCTGCAGGAGTAGTTCAGAAATGGAAACAAGAAATTTTTTCCGTGAACAATAAAGATCAAAAAGAACTTGAAGTTGAGAAATTGAAACTGCAAGACATTGTTGTAATATTTTATATACTAATATTTGGTTGCATTTGTTCATGTCTAGTATTTCTTTGTGAAATATACAAGATTTAGAACCAGTGACGGTTTAACCTAACTTAATAGCTTAGTCCTTGAGAAGCAAATAATTTAATTGTGACAACAACTCTTCTTAGCATCTTTACTCAATAGTCAGCTTCGCGTTCTACATACTTGCTCTTTCAAGCCAGCGTCTATAACTCCAATTAACTGATGATCCATCTAACTGATGATCTTGTTATTAATGTAGGCATACAGTTCAGATGAAATTTAGTTTATTCGTTAGATTTGAGTAAACTATTCAAATGTTTCCAGTGGGTAAAATACATCCACAATCAGTTAAACTATTTTCAATTGAAAATAATTTGCAATGGGTAACAATAAACAGCTTTAACACTTCTCTCTTCTCTTTGCCTCCATTGGGTTTTACTCTATAAGAGTTGCTTTCATTTAATCTTCTATAATAAGCTTTGTTTCCCGCTTCATACATTTTTTTACAATTTTCTAAGGAATCAGTCTTTGGTTTAAAAGTTATCACAGTTCTTATAAAGTTATCAGTCTTAAAATCAGACCATTTCGAAATCGCAGGTATTTCGTAGTCTTTTTCTCTATTTCAAAAAATAAGTACCTCGATTATTTAGCGGACTTCAATTTATTATTAATAAAAAGAAGGGTCCCTTAGGGCACCTCCGTAGCCATGGACCATGGGCGCCCTCCCCAAGCGCCCAGTGGATAAACCGGCACTATTTAGAACGCATTTATACTTTTATAAAGTTGGGTTAGTAATCAATTGAAGTATTAAGTGTTAAAATTTGACATAACGCACCTTTGGAGAAACACTGACGTAAGTGCAAATTTGTTAATTGTTGAGAAAACGTATTTAAACTTTTGAAATAGTTAAGGCCAAAAATGAGATGCAAATTACAAGAGAAATTAGAAATTTATTGTCCACCGTTTTAGTTATTACCGTATACTATAATATATAAAGTTTTTTTATGATTTTTCTTAAACATCCCCTTTTAAAGCCACCTGAAAGGGGATAAAATTAGCAAATATGTCATTTTTTCTCCAAAAAATATTATTATGTTATTAATTTCATTATTGCCTACTAAAATGTTGTATCATACTTAATTGCATTAATTTTATTATTGCATACTAAAATTTTGTATCATAATGTTGTATCACGCACAACTGACAATCTGACTTTGTTGCACCAAGAGAACAGGTAAAAAACGGAAATTCAACAATGACATTCAACAAATAGGGAAGCGTTACAAGTCTGACAGGGGTGGCCCGTCAGGGTAGGTAAGGTAGGCGCCGCCTAACCTCTTCAAATGTACAATACTAAATTATTTATTAATATAAATTACTTATTTCAAAACTATAATTTATAAATTTTGATACAATACCTAAGTATCTAAAAATCTAAAATAAAATAAAGCTACTTTTTAATTCATCTCCGAAGTTGTAATAATTATTGTGCGCTCCCCGTAGCGTAGCACTACTACGACGGCTCTACCCTAGGGCAGGCGCTTTTAAACGTAGCCGAACAGAATTCGCATTTATCTCACTCTTTACGCTAAGCACAGCGCTGTAATTTTGTCGCTTGCCTGGCCGTGGTAGCAGCATTTCCAATAATATTTTCGGGCTATAGGTAGGCTAGATTTTTTTGCGCCTTTTATGTTGGTTGTGTCGAGCTGCATCTCGGGACTTACAATTGCATGTTTTAGGATCCTGACTACCAATTCTGAAAAAAAAAACGAAAAGTTCGAATTTTGTCATGAAAGGACCCCGCAGACGCCTGATGGGAAATACCTCTGAAACTTTGTGTTCTGGTAGTCAAAATGTGTAGAACAAAAGACTCAGATAGGTACATACCTATAACTTCAGAGGCTTATATCTTAAAACCATGATTTTTTGGATCTACGCGCCCATTCAGTCTTTTGTTCTACACATCAAGGACTACCAGAACCCAAAGTTTCAGAGCATTTGACAGAGAGCCATTTCCCATAAGGTTTCTGCGAGGTCCTTTGGTATGTGGGGTTAGATTAATATTTCTAACAATTTTTCCAAATAACTTTTTGCGATATCTCTGACGCGAAACAAAATATTGAAAATTCGTCCTGTTTCTGAATTCGCAGTAGGCCGCGTTTAAAATTTAAATTTCAGTTGACTATCTTAAAAAATGTAAACCATCAAAATCAAAATATTTTGATAGCCGAAATATAAGGTTCCATCTTAAATGCGACACACTGTATACAGGGTGTTTGGTAAAGAATGGGGCATAGCTTAACCCTATATTCCTGAGGTTAAAATATGTCGATTTAACTAACTTACCTTTGTACGAAAGTTGATAATAACCGACATACAGGGTGTCAAAGTTAAACTTTTATTTTATTTATTCTTGAATATTTCCTAGCAGACATGGGATAATAACACAAAATTTGGTAAGCGGGGAATTACACAATTATTATTGTTTCAAGTTTATTTTTCGGGCCTAACTACAATAATATGCAAAAATTATGTTGTATCGTAGACTTAAAAATCGAAAACAGTTGAGCTTAGCGAGATCAATGTGGTATACCTTTTTTAAGTAAAAAATATTAAGAGAATACAAATGTTGATTCAAAAAGTACGTGGAGTGGGAGATAAAAAAATTGAACGTATTAAATGAGCGCTGAAAGACGTACCTATGTAGCGCCCTCTTGGTAATACATCATTTTTGGTGGCAAATTTAGATTTTTCATCCCAAAACCCCCGCTTACCAAATTTCGTGTTGTTATTCCATGTCTCTCAGGAAATATTCAAGAATAAATAAAATAAAAGTTTAACTTTGACACACCCCGTATTTCTTATTTCTTAGTATATTATAACTTTAATAATACTCGATATCTATACGTAAAAATAATACATTACCAGATTTTAGTTTTTTCTTTGGCAAATATTTTACTTTTGTTTATTATTTTCGTAGGATAAAAAAACCGAGATAGAAACGTTTAAAGCCTAAATTTTACTGCAAGAACTATGTAACCAGGGCTCTTTGACCTTGTATCTTTAAAAAATAAGCGACTTAAAAAATTAAATTTCATATTTTATAGCCTTTGAAATTACCTTTCAAATGGTTTTTAGATGAACCTAATATAAAAATAAGTCATTCTAACTGGAGTTATTCTAAAAAAAACAAAATTCTTTTGGAAAAATTTTTGGAGCATAAATTTTAATACTATTGACTTATTTGGGAGCTCATTTGATAGATAATACTGAGTACTTTCACAAGTAGTGTTAAGTTAGTATGTGATATAATAGGCCAGGGTAATAAGACAAAAACCTGTCGAAAAAACGCTTCAGTACCCTGGCTGCTCGAGTGGCATGGAAAAAACCTTATTACCCTGGACTATAATTCAAAGGTATATTGTAACTAACTGTAAATTAATATTAAAGGGTTTTTCAAGTATAAGGAGTTTATTTGATTTTTTATTATGTAAGGGTACCCCCCGCCCCCGTTAAGATAGGCAAAATGCCCTCACTCCCAGAATTCAATTTTATTAATTTTTTTTACGTTCTATGCAACTAAAAAATGAGATTACGCGGATTTTTAGCACGCCACCCCCCTTACCCCTCCCCCCACAGCCAAAAACGTAGATTTTTAGATTTAATTTTTTTTAGTTGGGTTCCAATTGATTTAAAAATTTCAAAAAATTCACAAGTGTAGCTGAGGCTTTTATAAAACATGTCCATTTTTTATGGACCCATAGATCGAGTGTACATAACCTCAAAATTTTTTTTAACTTTCTAAAAACCTATAACTTTTTTTGGAGGGGGCTGCAGGTCCATTTTTTTGCATTTTGTGTATTTTATCAAAAACTATCTCTTTGATTTTTTTCAGATTTTTCCGTCAGGTGCGCCATCTTGAAAAATCAAGAAAACTGTTTTTTATGGGGTTTTTGGGGATTTTCTCCATTTTATAGACTGCAACATAGATCAACTCAAGGTTTTGTTAATAGATTATGTATAATTTAAAATAACTGAGTATATTAGGATATTCAAAAATTGGGCGAAACACTTTTAAACCCCCCAAAAACCATGTTTTTTTTTAAGTTTTGTAAGGATTTTTGCGGGTCTAATTATATTTTTTTGAGATCGATAGAGCCTGAATTTTTTTTATGTTTTTACGTTATATGTGATTAAAAATAAGACTAATCGCATTTTTAGCCCACCACCCCCTCCCCCTGTCCCGACAAAAAAGTCAATTTTTCTATTTTTTTTTTGTTTAGTTAAGTTGCAATTAATTTAAAAATTTTATGAGGCTTCTACAAAACATATCTATTTTTTATAGACCCGTAGGTCGAGTGTACAATACATATAACCTCAAAATTCCTTTTTTATGTTTTTAAAACGCATTTTTGACTTCCCATCGATATTTTTCTAAAACGTCCAATGAATTTACATCTCTCTCGCGGACGGCCGGTTCAATACGTGGTTAGCGCTCATTTTTAATTATTAAAAATAATAGTAATAAAATAATGACAAAAATTTCTTCAGGCTCCTGCAGGGGGGCTTTAAACTTTGAGTTGGTCACTTTATGACTTACATAATAATAAATTTTAATCGAGTTATTAAGCTTTGCAAAATGGCCATTTTCGCGTTTTTCAAATTTTAAATTGCATGTAACTCGACAACAGTCAATTTTATAGAAAAATCACAAGAGACCTTTTTTGCTCAGGTTGATCCAGAGAATCTAAAACAAATTTGTTCTAAATGAAAAAATTGATTTTTTGAATTCGTTTAAAAAATTGTTTAACAATTTTCCGACCGCGGTACTGCTTGGCACCATGTGGATTTGTTATAAGGACCTGTTTTTGAATAAGTTTGTGCAAAAAAATTAATCGAAATAATTTACCTAATGGGGACAAGCATGCAGCATGGAATATTTGCATTATGATCCAAACTAAGATGGTTCGGAAAACATTAAACGATAGATACTGTTGTAGATGCGAGTTGCGCAAACGGCAACATGACCATAGGCTGTTGTTCGCATGTAATTAGCTGCCATAATATAATATTTATCGCATGGAAGATATTTTACAAAAATCATCAAGCCAGCAGAATATCTTAAAAAACTCTTTGACAATACAGATGTTATACCTGTAATAGACGAAGACAGCGATGAAGACTTTAGAACTGAAGTGTTATACCAACGAATATACTCTCCGAATACTCTACGAGTATACAGGGTGTCCCGGAAAATAGTGCGTTCCTTTAAGGTATGGAGAGAATACACAATTTGGAACAAAAAAGTCCTATACCATTTTTTTCTAAAGTTAACCGTTTCCAAAACAAAGTTAACATTGTTTTCCATATACCTGTTTTTTAATGTTTGGAAATTTTAATAAACTGGCAACATCGTACGCACTACGGAATAATAACATAATACATAATAAGAACTCGTTTGTGATTGTGATTAACAGTATTTAAAATAATCCAACCTAATAGTAGGTAATACTTATGTATTTACTATTTGTTTACTAAAATTATTTTCTTTTGAAATGTATTGAAATACCTATTGCATAATTTTAAAGGAATTACACATCTTTTAACTTTTAACATAAAAACACATCTTTTAACTGAACTAGTATTATGTATTTAGTAAGGTTTAAATGGGTTGAATGCTGAGTATTGCTGAGGGCTTGAACTGAATTACATAGTTTTAATAGTTTACAGTGGAACTTAAATACACCAGATAATGTCTCAGTAATTTGTTTACTTGTGAACTGAAATAACTAAGTTGTACTTACTTGAAAATAATTATTATACCGAATAGATGTTTCAAGTAACCTTTCACAAACACCATTCATAGGTAATAACATAATAGGTAATACACTCACTCGAAAACATTTTCGGCATTGACACTAAACAGGATTCTTTAAAACTATCTGTTTACTATCTATCTTCTATCTATTTATTTACATGGGACTGTCTTGCTTAAATTTGCGTACCGCACATAGTTGTCAGATTTAAATTTGCCTACCAAAATACATTTTAATTTTTTGGTCAAACGGTTGCATTTAGAAAAAAATGTTATAAGAGTTTTTTGTTCTACACGGTGCCTTCTACCTATACCTTTAAGGAACGCACTATTTTCCGGGACACCCTGCATACGGAGCTATATATTGGTAATACTTTCCTTATTCTTTTTATGGTGTTTTACGTAGCAGTAAACGTGAATCAAAATGACATTATAATAGGCAGAGCAGAGATATAGGTTATGTAGATGGTACAAGCACATGTTTGAATAATTAGAATATGTATAATGGAAGGTAATATTAGAGTACCTACTAAATACACACTAACAAAGAACAAAATGTTTTGATTCACAAAACGACACGAAGTAGGATATATTAAAATAATGTATTTTTCTTAAATTGATTATTCTGTTTTATTTTTGTTTTTTGTATCCTACCCAAAAGATATCACAATGACATCTTTACTTTATAAAAAAATATTGCAAAAATTTGAAATTATTTTTGATTAATAGCAAGCTGAAAATATCTGAATAGTTTAACGGTGTCTAGTCGGACAAACTTTGATGTAGGTATGGAAACAGGGGAAGTTTTAATTGTGAAACTTAATTTTAATTGTGAAACGTGCCATCCTGACAAGTTTATGATTGTGAAAACTAGCAGGTTGTTTTTAAGTTTATTCAATAGCAAATTATATAAAATATCCCTAAAAACTCAGTTATTTCAAATTATACCTACATTACCTATAAAAAAACCTTGAATTAATCTATTTTGAAGTCTATAACATGGAGAAAATCCCTAAAAACCACCGAACAAACCAGTTTTGCAGATTTTTGAAGATGGCGCACCTTACGGAAAAATCTGAAAAAAGTCAGAAATATAGTTTTTGATAAAATACACAAAACACAAAAAAAATAGACATAAATCCATCACCAAAAAAATATACGTATTAAAAAACAAAAAAAAAGAGGTTATAATATGTACAGTCGGAAAAATGAAAGAATACCCATGAACGAACATATAAAACACGCTGTATTTTCCTGTCACAGTGTCACAAAGAAAATTGTCCAGTGCAAGTACATGTAACAATAATTATTAGATGTACTTGCGCTGGCCAATTTTTTGTGTGACACGGTGACAGGAAAATACAGCGTGTTTTATATGTTCGTTCATGGGTATTCTTTCATTTTTCCTACTGTACTTACACTCAACCTCCAGGTCCATAAAAATAGATGTTCTGTAAAAGCCTCAGCTGTGCGTGTGAATTTTTTGTAATTTATAATTTAATAATTATTAACTATGTATTCTAAATGGGAAATAAGCCACAATTTAACTAAAAAATGAACATTTAGAATAGTTAATTACAAAAATGCCCAAAGAAATAGCTTCAGAATAACATTCATAATTTAACTGCAAAAAAAAAATCGAAAAATTGATATTTTTGCCTGTGGGGGAGTGGGAATAGGGGAAGTGGGCTAAAATTGCGGTAAGTCCAAATTTTTTTAAATCATATAGAACGTAAAAAAAATAAAAAAATATTCAGGCTGTATCGACCACAAAAAATATAATTAGATCCGCAAAAATTCTTACAAAACTTTAAAAAAACATGGTTTTTGGGGGGTTTAAAAGTGTTTCGCCCAATTTTTGAATATCCTAATATACTCAGTTATTTTAAATTATACATAATCTATTAACAACACCTTGAGTTGATCTATGTTGCAGTCTATAAAATGGTGAAAATCTTCAAAAACCCCCTAAAAAAACAGTTTTCTTAATTTTTCAAAATGTCGCGCCTGACGGAAAAATCTGAAAAAAATCCAAGAGATAGCTTTTGATAAAATACACAAAATGCAAAAAAAATTGGACCTGCAGCCCCCTCCAAAAAAAAAGTTATAGGTTTTAAAAAAGTTAAGAAAAAATTTTAGGTTATGTACACTCGACCTATGGGTCCAAAAAAAATGGACATGTTTTGTAAAAGCCTCAGCTACACTTGTAAATTTTTTTAAATTTTTAAATCAATTGGAACTCAACTAAAAAAAATTAAATCTAAAAATCTACGTTTTTGGCTGTGGGGGGAGGGGTAAGGGGGGTGGCGAGCTAAAAATCCGCGTTATCTCATTTTTTAGTTGCATAGAACGTAAAAAAATTAATAAAATTGAATTCTGGGAGTGAGGGCATTTTGCCCCTTAACGGGGGGTACCCTTTTGGTTATGATAACTTTTTTCTACCAATAAAAGTTTGAAAACTTTTGCTTTTACTATTTCCACAAAATTGACTATAATGTCACTACAGCTGTTTTGGCAGATTACCTTTCTAAAGTGATGGGATTTTACTCTGCGTCTACACTTTAAAGTCTAAAGGCCGTATGACACTATGCATTTTCTTGTATCATTTTTGATATGTCAAAAAAATGTATAGTGTCATATACAGATACAATAAACAATATCAGAAACGATACAAGAATTTGTGTCAGCCACAGATTCTTATACAAGAACTTCCCCAATTTCTGCGTAAAGAGCAAAAACGTAAAACCTGCTGGTAAAACATCAAAATGTCATAATGGCGGCTGAAAATGGGATCATATTATGATTTATGTCATGATGAATTTATTAATTTGTGTTTTTGTAGGTATTATTTATAAATCTTTTATTGATATTTAATATATGGACTACTGTTATACTAATAACCATATATTAACTCCTAGTAAAGTTCAAACTATAACTTTGGCTTTCATGTTGCATAATTTTTTAATAGAGGAAAATACAATAGTTCCTAATTCCTGAATAATAGTTCCTGAAAAATACTAATAGTTCCTGAATCAAACTGAAGTTAATTCTAATGCAACTATTTTAGCACAAATATCAAAACAAAATAAAAACACAAATAACCAACCTCAAACAGTCAACGCAAATATTCTGGTTAACATTAAAATGTTAAATTTATAAGTTTTTAAAAGTTTATAAATTTTATAAAATTATTAAAACCAGCTGTAGACGCAGTACTAACATACCAACAGTCCCGGATTAAGAATGTTGAGGCCCCTAGGCAACCCAAGCTAGGAGGCCCTAGGACACTTTTTCTTTTCCCTCCAAAACCTCGGATAACCCCTTCATCTCCGAGAGGTATTCCTTTGATATATTAGTGGACATTTTGTAGATTTTAACTTCAATTTTTGTTTCATTTTGGCAAGAAATAGGCAAGAAATTGTTTATTTATATAATTTTGCAAAAAAAAATTATTTTAGTTTTTTTTGTTATAGGTATCAATAAACGAATGATTCATTTTAAAGTATAATAATTTTTCTAATAATGAAAAAAAAGAAAGTCGTAGAAAAAGTATAGCATTCTACTTACATGTAATAGCTATTACTCACTCTGATGAAGACACTCGCCTTCATGTTGCAAACTTCATCATCGTGAGTAATACCCATCATTACATGCTCGTTGAATAATATACTATTACTTATTACATGTCATAATTATGTAATAATAAATAATTATGGATTAAATTTAGTGAGTTTTCAAAGCCTTATAATTTCATATAAAACAACTTTTCTGAGTTTCGTAGAAACAAAACTACTTAAAATATCTTCAACTTCCAAATTTTCGAGCACATCATTCTCAATAGCCATAATTGAGGGAAATGAGTTAAGTCTATTTTGTACCACTGTCGAACGGTGACAGTTTTTAATAATTTTCATTTTTTAAAATGATCGTTCGCCTGTTGCATTTGTAATCATTAGCGTAAGATACATAGATCTTACAAGCTACTGACAAATTTCGAAACTTCGATTTGAACTTTGAACCCAAAAAGACTATGAAGAAGGAATAAATTGTTTTCGCTACCAGTCCTGAAGATGGACTATAAAATATTTGAACTGCAAGAGTTCATCTTAAATTTCAGGTTCAATATAATCAGTATAGTTTTCATGTATTTTTGAAGCCCATTCCTTTATTTGAGTATCATCAGTTCTGGAAAACACACAAAACACCATTATACTGAGTTACTGACTCATACGCTGTCAACTGACGACTCAGCTCAATAATTAGCTTATCCAAAATTGGTAGATTCGTTTCAACCTCTAAGTTTTCTCCACCCTGTAGAAAAACTTCATTGAAATTAGTATCATCAAAATGTAGTTTTTTTGCTCGCGTTTGTTTGCTCTCGTCGGTATATTCAGAGTATTGTAGATCGCAGACCTTCTTCTTATGCTTTAGTAAGCAAAATTATCTCTTTGGGATTTTAAGAACTCCAAAAGTCATTTTAGAAGCTGAACTGCAGTTTTAAGTTCAATCTCTTCTCTCTGTAATGATTTATTGACAGCGTTGAGACTTCTAAAATTGTTGCCCAAAAGTCATTCATTATGAATGTTTCTGGTTTGACATTTCTTTCAACAAACACTTAGCTTCATGAACTGTTTTAGCTTTCTGATTAGTGGCTTCAGCAAGGGTATGAAGAGCAGATTTGAAAGAGTTGTAACCTTTAGACAAAGGTCTTGTTGCATGTCCCCTTGCAGCCCATCTAGTGCAGCTTGTTCTTTTAAGGACAATGTTTAGATCGTGGCGAATGGGATCGCTTAGTAGAGTTTCATTTAAGTATTTAATTGTAGCTTCCCAACGGTGGGTATATCATATCCTCCGATCACAACCCGGTTGTTTTGTCTATGAGAGTGAAACTAAAGAAGGTAAAGAGCCCTAGCTCCAATAAAATCATGGATACAAGGCGGCTCAAACAAGACAAGACCTATGCGGAAACGAAATTTAAAATAAACGAGAACTTAAGGAAAGTCAAAGAAGATAGTGCGGAAACTCTGACTGTTGACCAAAAATGGGGAAAAATTCAACATGCCTTAGTATCAGTTGGAAAAGAAACACTCAAACCACTTGGAAAAAAAACAAAATCTTGGATGACAGTAGAAATTCTTGAACTTATGGAAGAACGAAGAAAACATAAAACAAAAGACCCGAATAAATACAAAGAAATTCAGAGAAACATCAGAAATAAAATTCGAGAGGCAAAAGAGAAGTGGCTCTCCGACAGATGCAAAGAAATAGAAGACCTGGATAAAAAGTATGACAGCTTTAATTTCCACAAAAAAATCAAAGAAATGACAGGTTCTAGAAAAAGCACAAGAACGAATACCCTTAAAAATGATAAAGGGGATATTATTACTGACGTGAAGGAGAGATTGTGTCAATGGACCAATTACATCCAACAACTCTTTAATGATGAAAGAGGAGAACTGTCATTAGAAATCACAGAGGATATCGGACCACCAATATTAAGAGACGAAGTCATCTATGCCATTAAAAACACGAAAGAGGGTAAAGCTACTGGACCAGATGATGTGCCCATCGAATTATTAAAACTTATTGATGAAGATTGTATTGATGTAATGGTTGAACTCTTTAATCTAATATATCAGACTGCCACAATCCCCAAACAATGGCTGCAATCGACCTTTGTAGCAATTCCCAAAAAGTCAAGTGCAATAACCTGCTCGGATCACAGAACAATATCTTTAATGAGTCACACACTTAAAACATTTTTGAAAATAATACACAGTAGAATTGTTAAAACTCTCGAATATGAAATCAGTGACACACAATTTGGCTTTAGAAATGGTATGAGCACACGAGATGCTTTGTTCGGCTTGAATGTGCTGGCCCAGAGATGCATGGACATGAATCAGGATATGTACTTATGTTTTGTAGACTTTGAAAAGGCATTTGATAAAGTTCAACATAAAAAGCTTGTAGATATATTAAAAAGCAAAAATATTGACAGTCGTGACATGAAAATTATATCTAATATATATTGGAATCAAACTGCCAAGATAAGAGTTGACAACCAGGACACCCAAGATATCAAAATACAGAGAGGAGTCCGTCAGGGTTGCGTGCTGTCTCCACTACTTTTCAATGTCTACAGTGAAGCGGTATTTCAAGAAGCGCTCTCAAATTCAATAGAAGGTATATCTATCAATGGAGAAGTTTTGAACAACTTACGTTTTGCAGACGATACAGTAATAATAACAGATAACAACAATGATTTACAGAACGTAATGCAACGCCTTAATGAACGCTGTCATGAGTACGGACTGAAGATGAATTTAAAGAAAACCAAATGCATGATCATAACTAAATCAGCACACGTAAACATCCAATTAACTATTGAAGATACTGTGATTGAGAGTGTGGATAACTACAAATACTTAGGAACATGGATAACATCAAATGTAGACCAAACCAAAGAAATTAAGACACGTATTGAAATAGCACGTGCATCATTCATTAAACTTAAAAAGTTTCTTTGTTGTCGGGATATAAGGTTAGAACTACGCCTAAGGATGCTTCGATGTTACGTGTTCTCTACTCTTCTTTATGGCTTGGAAGCGTGGACGTTGAAACAAGTCCATTTGAATAAGTTTACCGCCTTTGAATTTTGGTGTTACAGAAGAATCCTACGAATATCATGGATTCAAAGAATGTCGAATGTGGAAGTAACTAGAAGGATAGGAAATCAACCGGAAATAATACTAACTATCAAAATACGAAAACTTGAGTACTTGGGACATGTGATGAGAGGGCAAAAATACGCATTATTACAACTTATTATGCAAGGCAAAATCCGAGGAAAGCGAAATGTGGGAAGACGAAGAACATCCTGGCTTAAGAACTTACGGGAATGGTTCGAATGCAGTAGTGCAGAGATATTTAGAGCGGCAGTCAACAGGGTCCGCATTGCCATGATGATTTCCAACCTTCGATAGAAGATGGAACTTAAAGAAGAAGAACGGTGGGTAGAGGCTGAAAAAAAGTTGTACACGGACAGAACAAATCCAAAATACGATATTGCTTCAACGGGTCCACCGCAACTTTTAGCAGCACTTACTCCAAGCGAGTGTGCGGCACAAAAAATGTAAATTGCAATTTTGTTAATTTTAGATGAATGAGCCTGGAGACCATTGTATTTGCCTGACATGTAGTGAAATGCATGGGTAATGAAGAAGAGGGTAGCGGGGGAGCGCTGACTCATTTCTTGCTCTTACTACTTTTCTCAGAAATGCGGGGTATCCCGCATAAAGTACGTGCCTCCTAGTGGCGGGATACTGGCAACAATACATTGGCTTATTGGCTGTGAGTTTCGACGGTAGCGCTATCTCGCGGTTTGAAACTTATACTTTTCTGATAAAATTTATGTATGTGAAATATGCAAAACGAGAAAAATAGATACTTATCTAGAAAGACACAAATTATGAACTGAAATATTATTGTAACCTGATTACTAAACGAATACACAGAATTAATAGTAAAATTAATTATGTTTTTTTATTTTATTCATTATAATTTTAATATTTAATATATAAGTTTTTTGAAAAATCCATATTATCCGCCATTTCAGTTTGTGAAGTTTATCAAATGCACAAAACAAAACTGCCAAGGCCAACTGCCACTAACACAGCGTTGCCACATTTTATTTAGAAAATCTACTGTAAGTTTAGCTTACTAAAATTTACTTATCAAAAACTAAAATATACTATAAAACTTTATTAATATATTTGTATATAATTTAGGACTTTTTATAATAAAAATAACAGCTGACTAACTAGAAATTTTTTTTATTTAGCTAATGCCTCGACAACTAATGGGCATTGGCATGGTGATTTTACAGTGGATTTTACCAATTAGGTAGCTAGTGTTATGTGTAGTGTGTGTGTTGAGTAAGTGTCTTGGTACTTTGCAAAGTCGATGTCATTGTCTCTGCAGAGACGCTAATTGTATCCGAACGTCTGCGGTCCCTCCGGTGGGTACCGATCCCACAAGGATAGAAACTATTTTCATTTATTAATTTATAATAAACGAAAAATTCTCTACTCTGGTGAGATTCGAACTCACGACCATTCGGACCTTTCGATCCAAAGGTAGGCGCTCTTACCACTGAGCCACAGAGGGAGTTTAACTAGAAATTAATATGACTGTTTGTAAACAAAAACCAAACTTTTTTATATTTTAACTGGGGAACAAAATGACCAACTATAATTAATTTTTATCAGTTTCATATTTAATATTTGTATATAATATTTTGTCATCAACTGATTTTAACATCTGCATGTCTGGATCACATTCTTCAAACAATTATTTCGCATTTTACATTAGAAACACGCAAACACAACATTTGTTGTTTTGCAAAGTTACATATATTATAATTATAATATATATTATATAATATATATTATAATGGGTCATTCCATTTCAAATCACTCAATTTTGGAGCAAAAAAAATTTTGGACCTCCGATTTGTCTGAGGTATATAGCTTCTTCGGGGCGTAAAAATAAGATATTTAAGGTCAAAAAATCTTCTTCTTCGTTTGTTTCTCAAAATGTTATTTTATGCGATTTTACAGTGATTTGGTGTTTATTTAGACAAATTTGCATTTTCTATTGTAAAGTATCAATGGAAAAAAATATTTTAATAGAAGGGACTCAAAAATGTCATTATAACAAGTTACTTTGATTCAAAACAAGCTTTTGATCAAATTTTATAGTGTAGAAAACGTTAAAATACCGTTTTTTACATTTTTCTCGATTCCCAAAATACATCAAAATCGATTTGGCTGAAAATTTGCCCACAGATACACAAAACATAGGACTTTAAGTGGTGAAAAGGATTTGAATTATATATTACAATACCAAAAAAGTTACATGCAATATTATAGTCAAAAATATAGGCATCTACTGTAAGTACAATTAACTCAAAAATATCGACTTCACGACAAAAATTGTTAGAAAGAAATTGTAATAATTGTAAATACGATTTATTTGGAACAATTTCAGTTCCTACCATTTTTGTCGAAAAGTTCAAAATGGCGGAGATATTGAGCAAAACAGGTTCTCCTTTAAAATCAAGATGGCGGCAAACGTAACGGAGGAATTAATTCGTGATTTTAAATTTAGGCTACTATTGACTCCCCTAAAGATCAGAAAAATAAAATTTTGGGCAGCTCGGCATTCAAGGTCAAATGCTATCCCGACTGGACTAATATATACTGTTGAGTCTGATATTACTGCATGTAACTTTTT
This sequence comes from Diabrotica virgifera virgifera, assembly GCF_917563875.1. Classification (NCBI taxonomy): domain Eukaryota; kingdom Metazoa; phylum Arthropoda; class Insecta; order Coleoptera; family Chrysomelidae; genus Diabrotica; species Diabrotica virgifera. The sequence continues at coordinate 61,732,745 of NC_065447.1, forward strand.
TGGTATTGGAATATAATTCAAATCCTTCTAACCACTTAGAGTCCTATCTTTTGGCTATCGGTGGGCAAATTTTCAGACAAATCAATGATGATGTGTTTTGGGAATGGAGGAAAATGTAAAAAACGGTATTTTAACATTTTTTACACTATAAAATTTGATCAAAAACTTGTTTTGATTCAAAATAACTTGTTATAATGCCATATGATGACATTTTTGAGTCCTTTCTATTAAAATATTATGTTTTTCATTGATACTTTACGACAGAAAATGCAAATTTGTTTAAATAAACACCAAATCACTGTGAAATCGCATAAAATACCATTTTGAGAAAAAAAGAAGAAGACGATTTTTTGACCTTAATTATCTTATTTTTACGTCCCGCAGAAGCTATATACCAATTTTCAGACAAATCGGAGATCCAAAATTTTTTGTCTGAGTGATTTGACATGGAATGTACCTAATATATTGATGTGATCTTGATTATTGATATGAGATAATATTCTTATATGTTACTTAATTTAATCAATGTATTAATACTAATCCAATTAATTAACCAGATCACATATCAATATGTTTTCAATCTCAGGGCGAATTATAAATTAATTACTTACTTCCGTGGCTTCTAAATATTTCTTAATGGTTCCTAATCGGGATAGAAAAGAAAAGAGTAAAAAAAATACACATATGGGTCACAATTATAATCAAAATATTTTTTATTTTATTTAAAAGGCAATCAATGCTTAATATTTGCTATTTCTTATTATTCTTAAACATAACATTTACAAATGGGAATCTTATTTCCTTTTGGTTTTCAATTGAAAGTTTTTATTAACATTTAACTATTAGGAGTTATTAGGAACAACTCTATTTAAGTTTGATGAAGCTTTTCTGATATTATTGATTATGTTATTCAATTTTTTATGTGGAATTTAATACGAAAAACCCATACATTCATGTCCAAACAAATGAGACTGACCTTTTCCTGGTGAACTGAAAATGTCCTCACACAAGACCCTTTCCTGCTATCCTTGGCTGCGATCAAACCTCGTCCTGGCTTCCAGTGATGTTCTCCTTTGAAAAACTAGCTCGAATAGCTCTCGTTCCTGCTTTTGTCGTGATGCTGTGTTCTACCCTTTTCGAAACTGCTATCAGCTACCGAGACACTCTGGGCTCAAGGAGGTTCTTTTACTCTCGACCTGGCCTACTTCTCGTTCCACAATAGATACTCCACACTCACGGAACTATACCGGCTTTCTCACTCTCCGTACACTACCGTCTACTACTCGACTTCACTTCTCGACAGCTCAAAACATTCTGATCTCACTTTCTCATCCATTCCCCTACTTTCTAAATATCCCTTCCAGATTCACAAATCAATCTTCCACCACCAACTCTCATTCGTAATATTCCTCAAAACCAATTTTTAATCTTTCTAAATATGCTTAATGGATTTCAAAAGAAAATATTTAATTCCCATTCTAAAATACTTTCTAACTATTTACAAATTTTAATGACCTATTCTCTCTTTCAAATGAGTCTTATTTAGCATAGGCTAATGATCGAAACCTTCCGCGAAAAACGATAATGAACTATCATCTATTTCACTGAGTTTTATTTAGCATAGGCTAATGATCGACCTTCCGAGAAGAACGATAATGGTACGCGTCATTCACTTTGTTTATCTAAGCACATTGTTCCGAGTTTCGTACGCTTATTCTAATCACTTCTTAAAATTAAATATAACAATTTGTTGTATACAGGTTGTTCTAAATTTATATGCCCGAGGTTGAGAAAATTAAAAATATTTTATATTAAAGTGAATTTTGTTTATAATTATCAAAATTTAATTTTCATATCAAATAGAAATATAACAAATCCCCGCCTTGTATTCGATAAAATTTATCTGCATTTTTAAATAAATTTTCTCGAGGCAAAACCAAATCCCTGTATATTTCCTTACTTTAATCTACGTCTTATATCCTAACTTACTATCTACTTCATGTAATTCTGTCTTTTATTCGTGATATTTGTATACATCGTGAATATTATAAATTCCTCGGATCTTTTCCGAGTTCCTGTGCCTCAACTCATAACTATTTATCCCATTTTCATTATTCACTATGTACGGGCCTTCGAAAACAGGCATCAACTTTGCGCAAATGCCCCCAGGAAGATTTGATACTCGTAATGCCCTCACGAGTACTTTTTCACCCTTTTGGAAAGTCACTGGTCTTCTTTTTCTATTTTGTTCCTGTCTTTGGATATATTTTTCGTTGCTTCGCCGTAATCTTCTCTGTACGGTTTCAATCACCTGTTGATATTCTTTTGGCTCTTGGTCTTCCCATGGCCTTATCGGCAGTACACCCTTCATGATGTATTCTGGGGTCTCTTTTGTTACTGTGCTCAGAATTGTATTTAGATACCTTTCTATTTCCGCCATTTTCCTGTCCCAGTGGCGATGTTGACCATCTGTTGCAATGCGAAGAAATTTCGTCACTTCCTGTATGAATCGTTCCGAAGGATTACTCTGTGGATGCCTGATGCTGACAAAATTTGTCTCTATTCCTCGTTCTCGAAGTTGTCCCTTGAAACGATCATTTCGGAAATACGTTGCATTGTCCAGTAGAATCTTTTTTGGTGTTCCTACTATGGCTATAAAATTGTCGATTTTTCTTAATATTTCCTCCCCCTTTGTGGTGCGGCAACTATATAATTTTACGTATTTTGAAAACACATCCACCATTACCAGAATATGTTTGTTCCTTTTAGTGGTCATAATTAGATCGCTTAACATAGCTATTGCTACAATGTCTAGTTTGTTTCGGGCTTCAATATTTTTGGCAACATTTTCGTTTTTGAAATTCCGACTCTTATATTTTTGACATACATCGCACTTCTGGGTAATTTCCTTTGCAATGCGGTAATCCTGTCGGCTGATGTAATTTTCCCTAAAAACGAGCCAAACTTTTCTGCTACCGATATGCCCATTGTCCTCATGTAATTTCTTTATTATCTTTTCGGCCAATGTCTGTGTCACTAAATATAGTTCCTTTCCGTCTATTCTCTTAAAATATATGTCATTTTCTATTTCCGCTCTTCTTTTCTCTCTTTCCTCTAGGTCTTCTTGGTTTGTCCTTATCTCATTTAACGAATATATCCCTTCTTCTTGTATTAATCTATTTAGTCCCACCTGTAGAGTAATTGTTTCCTTTTTTCCGGTGTCCTCATCCCGTGTTAGAGCGTCGGCTATTATGTTGTCTTTTCCTTTTATATATCGGAACTCAAAATCATACTCCTGTAATAATAGAATGCCTCTATGTATTCTATTATTTACTAATCTATTCTTCATGATATGTACTAAAGCTGCATGGTCTGTTTCGATTGTGAATTTTGCTCCCAATAAGTAAAACCTCAATTTGTTTACGCAATATAGTACACTGGCAAACTCCAATTCTGTAACACTATATTTTCTCTCATGTGTTTTAGTCACTCGAGATATAAAACATATCGGCACTTCTTGGTCGTTTTGTATTTGAGACAGAACTCCTGCAAATTGTTGTATGGACGCATCAGTTCGGAGTATAAAAGGTAAATTGTAAATGGGGTGGTATATTTTCGTTCCTTTTGCGAATTCTCGTTTTAATGTTTCGAAAGCTTCCTCCTGTTCTTCTTTCCAATTCTATTTTATTCCTTTTTTAAGCAACTTTATCAGAGGGATTTCCTTTTGGCTCAAATCGGGAATCAGTTTTTTAAAATAATTAATCGTGCCAAGAAAACCTCTCAATGTTTTCAAATTCGTTGGTCTTGGGTATTCATCTATGAGCTTGACTCTGTCTTCGGATAATCTTACTGTTTTGGTGTCCAATTGAAAACCCAAATAAATGACTTCTTTTTGAAAAAATTGACATTTTTCAATGTTTAATTTCAATTCCGCTGTGTCCAATTCTTCCAGAATTATTTCTATGTGTTTCAGATGACTCTGAGTATCTTGTGAAAAAATTAATAAATCATCGATATAATGAACTATGAAATCTTCGTGGCGATTCAAAATGGTATGTAGAGCTCGGACGAGTGCAGCACAAGCACTCTGCAATCCAAACGGCACTACCTTAAACCGGTAGACAATACCATCAATAGAAAAAGCGGTGTAGTTTCTACACTTTTCAGCTAACGGTATCAACCAAAAACTGTGTTTTAAGTCAATTTTCGAAAATATGTGTGACCCGGTGATTCTTCCAAAAATGGCCTCGATGTTTAGAGGTGATTCATATTGTGATACTGTGTGCTGGTTGATATTCCTGGCATCTAAACATAATCTCAATTCTCCACTGCTTTTCTTTACTATCACAATCGGGTTAACATACGGTGAATCACATCTTTCGATGATTTGATCTTCCAACATTTTATTTATTTCTTCTTTCACCTCTTGTCGATACTTGTATGGAATCGGGTAAGTCTTTGATCGAAAATTTCCCAAGTTTTTCACCTCAAATGAATGTTCGTACTTTTTAGCCACTCTGTTTTCCTCATTGATCAAATTTTCGTAGTTTCTTAACATCAACCGCAATTCTTTTTCTTTCCCTTCTCCACATATCAATTTTCTGTCTTTTTTCTCAGATTCTTCACACAAGTTTACCGTGCATTCTGCATCCTCGTTTGCATATACCTCCTCTTCAAATACCACTGTTTCAATCATATTCTTTTCACTTTCATTTTTTAGCTTTATTTCTTCTTCTCCTGAGCCCGTCTCTTCTTTTGAGGAATCCCAGGTTTCCTTTGTTTCTGATACTCTCAAATTTTCTTCTTCTGGGCTCAACTCTTCTTTTGAGGAGCCACAGGTTTCATTTTCTTTTATCTTTTTCTGACCTTTTCTCCTTTTTCTTCTTTGTCCTTGCTTCGCTGCCAAATTCATTTCCACTGTTTGTTCTTTACCTGATTCGTCCGTATTTTGTTTCTCATGTTCCTTGTCCTGTTCTTTTTCTTTTTCTTCTGTTAGTTTCATCGTATTATTTTTAAAATCTATCACTACATGTTTTTCTGCCAATTCGTCCACTCCTACTATCATGTCATGTGACATGTTTGGCATTATTACACATTGTAGTGCATACATATTCTTGCCCAGTCGTACCATTACTCGTATGCCTTCATTTATAGTTGCCAATGTCCGTTTGTTTGCGCCCACTAAATTTACCCTAGGTATTTTATAAATTAAATTTGTTAAGTTAACTTCTTCTATTAGTTTTCTGTTGACCAATGTTATTTCAGATCCAGTGTCTATCATAATTTTAATTGGTTTCTCGTTGATAAATCCATCCACAAATTTTAAATTAATTCCATTTTTCTTTTCGTTGTTTCCTGCCAATTTAATAAACTCCTTGGGGTGACAAAAGATTCCTGTTTGCTTTTTGGTTTTTAGTGAGCGCCGTCGTGAAAAGACGCCGGTTGCTCATCGTTGTTTATATTTTCGTCATAATGTCTCTCTCCGTCATATTCATCTGTCTGGGTATTATTTACTTCTCTTCTATTTTCTCTTGGTCTGTCGGATCTGTTTCGGTTTTCTCGATATACCTGTTTATTTTGTCTACCATTATTTCTGTTTTCTTGATTTGAGCGTGTGGTGTTTCTATTCTGGTATTCTCGATTTCTGTCCTCATTCCATTGCCTATTTCTTTGTTCATAATTTCCTCTTCCGTTGTCTCTATTTTCGTTTTCCCTTCTGGGATTAAAATCTCGTCTTGTATAGTCCCTCCTATTTTGATTTCTATCTCTGTAATCTTGTGTTTCTCGGGGCCTGTAATCTTCTCGCGACCTTCTTGATTTTCTTTCTCTTAGACGTGATTCTCTTATTTGTAGGAATTGGCATAAACTATCTATGTCTTTGTAATTTTGCAATGTGATATGGTCTTCCAGCGTTTCCTCGAAATGTCTTGCAATCAGTTCGACTAATTGTTCCGATGAGTAATTATATTGTAAATGTTTTGCATTATTGTAAATTTGCAAAGCATATGTCCTTTCTGATACACCCATCCTATCATTGTATTTCCCATTTTGCAATTCCTTGTTAATTTCCAATTGTTGGACCTTTCCCCAGAAATAATTCAAAAATTTTTGTTCAAATTGTTGCCAATTGCCGAATTCTTCTTCTTTACTATCGAACCATAGGCTTGCTTCATATTTGAGATGGTTTCTGATAGTTTCTTTTGCTGTATCGAAATTTCCGATGTGTTGTATTTTCTTTTTCAGGCTATTTATGAACGGCACTGGGTGTAATCTTCTTACATCCCCGCCAAACCTTATCTTCACGTCATCTGTGCTATGTATCACCATTTCTCTTCTTTCTCCGACATTTTGTTGCGTCCGGTTTTCGGTGACTTGTTTTTCTATTTCTGTGATTCTTTTTTCCACTTCTTCTCTGTCTACTTGAATAGCATTTTCCAACTTATTTTCCAAATTTTCTAGTTCCTTTTTCTGGCCATTCGTTAACTCCTTTATTTTATCTTGAATTTTCATTTCATACTTTTCTATGCGTTCCTCCATTTTCTTGTTGTTCTCTTCTATGGCTTGTTTTGTTTCCTTCTGATTTTCTTGCATTATTCTTTTTGTTTCATCCATTTTTTGATCCAATTTTTGTTGTGTTTCATCCATTTTTCGTTGTGTTTCCTCCATTTTTTGATCCACTTTATCCATTTTCTTTGATGTTTCTTCCTGATTTTTCTCCATTGTTTGTTTTGTTTCTCTTTGATTGTCATCCAGTTTTTGTTGTGTTTCATCCATTTTCTGTTCCATTCTTTGTGACTGGAGTTGCATCATTTGTAATAATTTATCTATTCCTGATAATTCTTGCTGTTCTGATGCCATGATTGTCTTGTCTAAAATATCTTCTTGGTCTGAATTATTCTCTTGATTTGAATGTTCTTTTTGTTTTTTGTTGTCTTTGCTTTGGCTTCTTGTCACAGACATTTGTTTTCAAGAAGTACTGTCCCCGCCAAATATGAAATTTTACTAGTATGTTACCAAGACGACTTTTTCTCACCCAAATATTATAAATTGTCAATAAATATATCAAATGTAAATATCGTAAAATAAAATATTAAATCAGTTATGTAAAATTTGTACCTAAAGAGATCTAAAATTTTATGTTATCAAATGTAAGTATCTCACTTTTTACCACAGGCATATAAATTTTCAAATACCGGCTTTACTCTTTCTATCCTTCAAATTTGCCACTAGAAATACTTTACAATGCTTTCCACGTTGGACGACAGTTGATGTGATCTTGATTATTGATATGAGATAATATTCTTATATGTTACTTAATTTAATCAATGTATTAATACTAATCCAATTAATTAACCAGATCACATATCAATATGTTTTCAATCTCAGGGCGAATTATAAATTAATTACTTACTTCCGTGGCTTCTAAATATTTCTTAATGGTTCCTAATCGGGATAGAAAAGAAAAGAGTAAAAAAAAATACACATATGGGTCACAATTATAATCAAAATATTTTTTATTTTATTTAAAAGGCAATCAATGCTTAATATTTGCTATTTCTTATTATTCTTAAACATAACATTTACAAATGGGAATCTTATTTCCTTTTGGTTTTCAATTGAAAGTTTTTATTAACATTTAACTATTAGGAGTTATTAGGAACAACTCTATTTAAGTTTGATGAAGCTTTTCTGATATTATTGATTATGTTATTCAATTTTTTATGTGGAATTTAATACGAAAAACCCATACATTCATGTCCAAACAAATGAGACTGACCTTTTCCTGGTGAACTGAAAATGTCCTCACACAAGACCCTTTCCTGCTATCCTTGGCTGCGATCAAACCTCGTCCTGGCTTCCAGTGATGTTCTCCTTTGAAAAACTAGCTCGAATAGCTCTCGTTCCTGCTTTTGTCGTGATGCTGTGTTCTACCCTTTTCGAAACTGCTATCAGCTACCGGGACACTCTGGGCTCAAGGAGGTTCTTTTACTCTCGACCTGGCCTACTTCTCGTTCCACGATAGATACTCCACACTCACGGAACTATACCGGCTTTCTCACTCTCCGTACACTACCGTCTACTACTCGACTTCACTTCTCGACAGCTCAAAACATTCTGATCTCACTTTCTCATCCATTCCCCTACTTTCTAAATATCCCTTCCAGATTCACAAATCAATCTTCCACCACCAACTCTCATTCGTAATATTCCTCAAAACCAATTTTTAATCTTTCTAAATATGCTTAATGGATTTCAAAAGAAAATATTTAATTCCCATTCTAAAATACTTTCTAACTATTTACAAATTTTAATGACCTATTCTCTCTTTCAAATGAGTCTTATTTAGCATAGGCTAATGATCGAAACCTTCCGCGAAAAACGATAATGAACTATCATCTATTTCACTGAGTTTTATTTAGCATAGGCTAATGATCGACCTTCCGAGAAGAACGATAATGGTACGCGTCATTCACTTTGTTTATCTAAGCACATTGTTCCGAGTTTCGTACGCTTATTCTAATCACTTCTTAAAATTAAATATAACAATTTGTTGTATACAGGTTGTTCTAAATTTATATGCCCGAGGTTGAGAAAATTAAAAATATTTTATATTAAAGTGAATTTTGTTTATAATTATCAAAATTTAATTTTCATATCAAATAGAAATATAACAATATATTATATTTTAGTTTTCCATCGTTAGCTTCTAACAGGCTCACCGAATACCAGAACTCTTCAATAACACCTGAAATAGGTACTGATTGCACTGCTACTTGAAATCTGCAAGTTTGTTACACCAGAATCCAGTTTCATGTCTGTTTAATATTCATCTTCTACGTCCTGGGGCTAGATTCCGTGCACTGTAGATATCTGCACTTCGCTTTCTATCGATGTCAATTGTCGTGAAAATATTTGAATTTTTAGCTTTAATTGAATTATTTTCTAGTTTTGCTAGTTGATGCTGAAGTGACACTTAGGGCCGGTTGTTCGAACGCTAATCAACACTGATCACTATCAAATATTTAATTACTGTTTTTATTTAGCGTATGGACTTTTTCAGTACGATAAATATACAAATATAATATATATTATTCAAACACCAAAACATAATGAATGAATCTAAATATTAATGTCCAATTTACATAGCCATTCAATTGCATCTGGGGAGCATTCCACAAAGTCCTGGAGGTTTCCACGGTAGGCACGATTTAGGCAATCTGAAACACAATGACTTATGGTCTGTCTAGGCGATCCACAATCACACTGTGGACTTTCTGCACGTCCCCATTTGAACAGAGAATCAGCACATTTACCATGTCCGGTACGTATGCGATTAAGCCTCGCCCAGGTGGGCCGGGGCAGACCCGATCCGATGAAACCCTGGGTTGGGATGGATATCTGAATATAGTCTGCTGCTATTGTTGGCATCCATCTTGTGGACCATTGCCTTTGTATATCATAGGAATCACCAATTGTTCGGGCAGTTCTGATTGGAGGATTTCTAGACCTCAGTCGCTGGTGCTCTTTTGAGATGTCTGGTATGTCTTGATGGATTGGTAATTGTATGTTGGCTACAATTTTCTGATACTCTCTCACTAATGCTGCTGTACGGCGTAGATCTGGTGGAGCAATATTGCTCAAAGTAGGCAGCCATCTCACTGGGGTTGATTTTATTGTTCCAGTGATTATTCTCATGGTTTGATTAAGTTGGACATCGATTTTGTTTGTATGTGCACTATTTAACCATACTGGTGCACAATATTCTGCCACTGAAAAAACCAAAGCTAGAGCAGAGGTCCGAAGAGTATCTGCAGAAGCATCCCAAGTTGTTCCAGCAAGTTTTGTTATTATATTGTTTCTTGTTCTCAGTTTACCGGCTGCGTTTGCAAGATGGCTTTTGAAGGTGAGTGTTCTATCAAGTGTGATGCCTAGATATTTGGGGTTGTTGTTATGTTTGATAGCTGCATCATTTAGAGTTACATTGAGGGTATCGCCCGCAAGTTGATTCGACAGGTGAAAGAGACAGGTTTCAGTTTTGCTTGTGTTAGGACGTAAGCGCCAGTTCTTAAAGTAGTTACTAAGTGTAGTTAGGTCCTCGTTTAGAGCTCGTTCTCCAGCTTCCTTACTATTATCTTGGAAGCCAATGGCCAGGTCGTCTGCATAAGCGAATTTTCTCGATTTTGTTTCAGGTATATCCGCCGTATAAAGGTTAAATAATAAAGGAGCTAGCACTGAGCCTTGAGGTAAGCCGTTGTTAAGTTTTCTAACGCTACTTCGTGCATCATTTATATATACCTGAAACAGTCTGTTAGTTAGTAGATTGTTTATCAGCTGGCAAGTTTTGAGACAGGGTATGATTTTCATCAACTTATAAATAAGACCCTCTCTCCACACAGTGTCATAGGCAGCCGTAAGGTCTATAAATGTTATGGCAGATTTTTCACGTCTTTCAAAGCCAGCTTCGATGAATGTAGTTAAGGACAGCACTTGGTCACAACAGCTTCGTCCTTTTCTAAATCCAGCTTGCTCAATTGGTACAGCGTCCTCAATGGTGTTACATATTCTATTATATAAGAGTCGTTCTAGTAATTTATAACAGCAACTGAGTAAGGCGATAGGCCGGTAACTTTCAGGCAGCTTGTTGTCTTTGCCAGGCTTCTGGATTGCGATAATTTTTGTTCTTTTGAATTCGGGGGGTAGCATAGCTGTAGTCACAATGTCGCTAAATAATTCTTTGAGCCACTGTCTTGTTTTTGTACCAGTGTGGACTATAAACTCAGGATATACTCCATCGAAACCAGCTGCTTTTCCCGTTTTGGTTTGGTTAAGCGCTTCGTTTATTTCATCCAATGAGAAGGCACGTGAGTATTCTGATGATGCGGGGGTATTTGCTTTAAGTTGTTTAAAAGCTTTTTTTACCATCGATGTATGAGTTTTCTCAGATGGAGCTCGAGAGTTCTCAATTATTCTATTGGCTATCTTATTTGGCTCAATTGTTGATTTGTTTAAGTGTTGTGCTCTGCTTGCTTCGCCCAGTTTGCGGATCAGTCCCCATGCCTTCCGACTGGAACGGGAGAAATCAATATGTTCTACGGTAGATTTCCATTTATTAAGTCTAGTTGAATCCAGTGACTTGAGTAAGTTGTCACCGATTTCGGGATCTTCTGATTTCATAAATTCTTCATATAGTTTTTGGCTTTAATTACTGTCACAACTGTCAATGTCAACTTTGGTTGGGTTGCTGAAAACATAATTTATTATAATTATGAGATTAGTTAATCAATTAACATAACAATTATTAACATAATTGATTAATTAATTTCATAATTGTAATCAATAAAATTGTTTTCAGCAACCCAATCAAAGTTGACATTGACAGTTGTGAAAGTAATTAAATATTTGATAATGATCATTTTTGATTAGCGTTCGAACAACCGGCCCTTGTAAAACAAGAAAATATTTGAATTAAAACTAAAAATTCAAATATATTGACATTGATAGAAAGCGGTCGGCGGTGTCAGCAATTGTACACAGAATCCCACCACTGAATCTTATTTTCGGTAATGACATTGGGAAATTGTAACAAAATGTCTAAAAATTAATTTAGAAATGGGGTAAATACTATTAAAAAGCAAATTTTATTTTAGTCATAAGAAAATGTTGAAATATACCAAAAATCTACTAATAAATATTGCCTACTAGAATTTTTTAAAATATATCAAAAATCTACCCAAAAAGTAGAAATCTACTAAATGTGGCAACGCTGCACTAACAGCGCTGGTGAAAACCGTCAAATCCCCTCTCCTCTACCCATGGCGCGCCATTTGAATTTATCAGATAAATGCACAAAACTGCCACTAACAGCGCTGGCGAAAGCTGTCAAATCCCCTCTACCCATCGGCTCATGGCGAATAGGGCAGTCCTTACAGTAGGGATCCTGGCCTATACAGAAAAATGCAGGCGGGTGTGGGGTAATACTGCACTTTGGTTGCATTGGTGGTGTATTGGCTAAACGTGCAGGGCAGGGTATGGTGCTGATAGAAAAGGCATTCAGGCATCAAATATCCAAAAAATCTTTTCAGGCCATAATAATGAAAAGACTTTCTCCAAACGCAATAAAAACTTATACTGAAATGATGGAATCTCCTGAGGTAAAATGTTCCGGAAGTAAAATGAACCTCCGTACGGATCTCCGGGTGAGGACTATCTCAGGGGGAACACCATTACAGGTTAGAAAAATCAGGATAGGGTCTTGGAATCTTGGTAGTCTTACAGGTAAGAGTTTGGAGTTAGTGGATGCGCTCAAACGAAGAAGAGTTCAAATTGCTTGTATTCAAGAAACTAGGTGGAAAGGACAAAGGGCGAAAGAACTAGGTGATGGATATAAATTGTGGTATGTAGGGAGTAGTAACACTAGAAATGAAGTTGGTATAATTGCTGATGGTGAAATGAAAGATAACGTAGTAGAAGTTGTAAGAACGAGTGATAGAATGATGTCAGTGAAATTTGTAATTGATAAAGAGGTATTGAATGTTGTGTGTGTATGCTCCTCAAACAGGCCTGGGTGAGAATGAAAGAAGAGCTTTCTATGACCAATTAGGAGACGTACTGAGTGATATTCCAGCAGAGGAGAAAGTTATAATAGGAGGTGATTTCAATGCACATGTGGGCCAAGCCAAGACAGGATATGAAACAATACATGGGGGATTAGGCTTTGGAACTAGAAATGAAGCTGGAGATGACATGCTAGAATTAGCAACAGCATTGGATATGGCGATTGTTAACACATTCTTTAAAAAGAGAGAAACTCAACTTATTACCTACAAAAGTGGACAACATCAATCCCAAATAGACTACTTCATGATAAGGAAAGAAGACATACGTGAATGCAAGGACTGCAAGGTAATAGTTAGTGAGACAGTAAGCCAACAACATAAGCTGCTTGTTCTGGACATCGAAGTAAAAAGCGAAACTAAACAAAAATATCGGAGAGGACCACAAAAAATCAAGTGGTGGATGCTAAAAGATGAGAAGGAAGGTCTATTCAGGAAAAGAATAGTAGAAAAAATATGTTGGAACACGAAAGGAAGCCCTAACACAATTTGGAGAAAAATGGCCAATATTATTAGAGAGGCGGCTATTGAAATACTTGGGAAAACGTCAGGAAAGAAGTTTGAGGATAAAGAGACTTGGTATTGGTGGTCAAATGAAGTACTAGGAAAAATAAAAGAGAAGGGAAAATTATATAAAAAGTGGCAAGAAACCAGATCGGATATAGATCTTCAAAACTATATGGTCGCCAAAAAGGAAGCGAAAGTAGCAGTAGCAAAAGCTAAAGCAGAAGCGTATTCAAACCTATACGATCAACTTGATACCAGGGAAGGCGAAGCAAAGATATATAAAATAGCCAAACAGAGAGCAAAGAAAGCAAGAGATTTTAATCAGATTAGATGTATCCGAGATGAAAATAATAAAATACTAATTCACGAAAAGGATGTCAAAAAGAGATGGAGAAAGTATTTTGACAGTCTATTAAATGAAGAATTTGACAGACAGCCTTTCGAGTTAACGGAGACAGTAACAGCAATGGTTACCAGAATAACAAACGAGGAAGTGGTTCAAGCGCTTCAAAAAATAAAGAAAGGAAAAGCAGTAGGACCAGATGATATTCCTGGGGAAGTAAGGAGAGCATTGGGAGAGACAGGAATAAGTTGGCTAGCAGGTCTATTTAATAGAATTATGGAAGTTGGACAAATGCCAGACGAATGGAGAAGCAGTATATTAGTACCTGTCTACAAAAATAAGGGAGACATACAACAATGCACAAACTACAGGGCTATAAAACTACTTAGCCACACCATGAAAATATGGGAGAGAGTAATTGATAGACGGATACGTGAAGAAACCGAAATATCCGATAATCAATTTGGCTTTATGCAAGGCAGATCAACAACAGATGCAATTTTCATTGTAAGGCAGCTGATGGAAAAATACAGGAATAAAGAGACCAACGCTCATATGGTATTCATTGATCTTGAGAAAGCATATGATAGAGTTCCTCGAGAGATTCTGTGGTGGGCTCTCAATAATAAAGGAGTCCCTGGCGAATATGTAAAGATTGTGAGAGATATGTATGAGGGAGTAACGACTAGTGTTAGGACAGGTGTGGGAGAGACTGATAAATTTCAGGTGAAAGTAGGATTGCACCAAGGCTCGGTGCTTAGTCCTTATTTATTCTCATTAGTTTTGGACCAGATAACATCGAAACTACAGGGTAGTATTCCATGGTGCCTAATGTATGCTGATGATGTAGTGTTAATAGGAAATAGTGAAAGAGACTTAGAACAAAAACTGGAACAGTGGAGACAAGCTCTGGAGGAAAAAGGTTTAAAACTTAGTAGGACAAAAACAGAGTATTTGGAATGTTCATTTAAAGATGGAGTTACTACAAATAAAATGGTATCTTTGGATGGTGAAATGATTGTGAAAAGCAATAGTTTTAAGTACCTAGGATCGGTATTACCGAGTAATGGAGAAATAGATGGAGATGTATGCAGTAGAATTAGGGCTGGATGGATGAAGTGGAAAGAAGCGAGTGGTGTGTTGTGTGACAGAAAAATTCCAATGAAGTTGAAGGGAAAATTCTATAAAACAGCCATAAGACCGGCTATGATGCACGGAACTGAATGTTGGGCAGTGAAAAAGAAAGAGGAACAACGAATGCATGTGGCGGAAATGAGAATGCTTAGATGGATGAGTGGAGTGACAAAGCAGGATAAAATTAGAAATGAGTATATTAGGGGAAGTCTAGGTGTGGCACCAATTGATGCCAAAATGAGAGAGCATAGGTTAAGATGGTTTGGTCATGTTCAACGTCGAGATGTTAATCACCCAATACGAAGAATAGCTGAAGTGCAGATTCCTGGAAGGAGTAGGAGAGGAAGACCAAAGAAGACCTGGGGGGAGACGATAAGGCAGGACATGTTGGTAAAGGGGATTAACATTGATATGACCCAAGATAGAATTGTGTGGAGAAATGCAATTAGGGAAACCGACCCCGCATAGGGATAAGGCAAAGAGAATGACGATGACTACTTTTCTAAGAAACTGTGCAGACTGATAGGCAGTACTGTTCCTTTTACCAAACGGCATTCATTAGCGACTTATTCTCACAACACAGGCTTTCTATGTAAACTAAAGTATGTATTGTAATGCAGTTTTATACGCCCACCACCACTTTTATGGTATTGCGCGATATTTGAATTTTTCAACATAACATGATTTATAGTTTTTATTTAATTCTAATTATTATTTTTTCGTTTAGGTCCTGCGATGCCCCCTTTGGGGCCGCGGCCCCTAGGCAACTGCCTACTTTGCCTAATGGTTAATCCGGCACTGCATACCAATGTAGCGTGACACAGGAGGGTAACAAACAAAATTTCGACCAATCACGTGCCGAATTACATACAATTTTCGATATAAGAACTTGCATAGTGTCATACAGGGCACAAATGTACGTACAAGAAACGATACAAGAAAATGTATATATCTTTCTAATATCAGAAACGATATTAGAAATTTTACAAAGTGAAAGGCAGATATATCGAAGACTGAATTTAATTTAATCTTGCCCAAGTATACTTTCGCTCATAGATCATCATCAGGGGCATCTGAAATAAGTAAAGAAAAGCCGCCCGCCATTGTAAAGCAAGAATAAGTTGGAAACTTCGACAAAAAATCGAAGATGATGTGTTAAAAAAATTTCAATAACGTTTTAAACTTACTTCGTCAATAAAATGAAGGTATCCTCGAATGTCATTTACTATGATACTTATTAGATTGCTGGCAACTTAAATTAACATATAACTACGAACAAATACACTTAACAAGGGACAAACAGATAAATTTGAGTGCCGGTTGTGGTAAAAATCTGCATTGTTGGAAGATGGAAGTAGAATGAAGTATTTCTTATTTAACAGAAATGATCGAGTGATGGCTGATATTAGAAATGATACAAGAAAATGCATAGTGTCATACAGCCTTAACTGAGTAGGTGGAGGAGGATAAATTTTTTGTAAAAACTTATAGTTTTTGAGTTGTTTATGAAAAATCGCTTTAAAACTTGTATTTTTTCCTAAAAAATTAAAATATTTTATCTTAGATAATTCAAAAAGTATTGATTTATTTTAATAACTTTATTTAACAAATTTTGTTTAGAATTTGCCCCTCTATGGATTTCTGGGATTATTTTTAATAAGTTAATTTTCACCAGCGAGAGGGAGTGGCATCCAACCGCATAGTAACAGAGCAAGTTGGCACCATGTCACTTTTGTTCTTGAGGTATTCTCTAACCACACCAATTTTCATCAAAGTCGATTAAGGTTCACTGAAATAGGAGGTATAATTTTAGGTTTTCACTGATAAGATAAGGTCTGATAAGACCGAAACAGTTCTGAAATTTTAATTTTATAGGCTGGCAGCCTGAATTTTAGTTGTTCAGAGAAAATTAAATATGCGCTCTGTGAGGAAACCCCAATAAGGAAGGGTAGAAACTAGTTAGAGTGCTTTTGGCGCTCTCTGAACTAACTTAAGTCGTAAGATGGCTCTTGTTTCGGTTCACAACGAAATGATTATTTATTATTTTTATTAGTTCTACTCCTATTCTGAGTACTGGGAACTAATCTTGGTGGGAATTTTACCGTGCTAGACAGGCGGGTAGTGAGATGCAACCTGATAGATCTCCCTCGGCCTTCTTAGCTCCGGCAATTCGTTGGCTTGCAAATTTCAGAAACCACGAACGGTGTAACCAGAAGAATAGTTCTAATAAAGTTTTATTTTGAGTATAGTTATAAGTATAGTATATAGTATTGAGTATAGTTCATACAGGGTGCGCCAAACCTCTGGTTTTCTTTGATTACGGCTAAACTATGAGATATACAAAAAAATGTTTATAACAAAACTAATGTGTATCAAAGAGGTCTATATTCTAAAATTATTTTTGATTATACAGGGTGAGTCAGAACGACGGTATGAACTAAAGTTGTATTTTTTTAAATGGAACACCCTGCATATTAAATCATTTTTGAATATATTATTTAAAAATATGAAAAATTTGTATAAGGTCTTATAGGCCTAAAGTTAATAATTTTTGAAATATTTACATTTTTATTGAAAAAAATGGTAATATTTATAGGGTTGTGGATTATGTTTCCAAAGAAATAAAAATTTAAGTGATTGGTCAAAATTTTTAAAATATAGTGTTATTTTTAAATAATTTAATATTTTTTACTTTTAGCCATAAAATATACAGTGTGATCACTATTTGCAAATACAAAATTTTCTATTTTTTTTAAATGGGACACCCTGTATATTAGTTTTGCATTTTGTAGTAAATATTACTTACAACCTTTCTTTTGGTATAAGGTTGTATGTACCTAGCATGTTTCGTTTTGTAGATATTTTAAAAAAAACTATAGATTTTACGTTTTTGCGGATTTTTTATTTAAAATTTTTTTTGCAAAAAAAAATAATTATAATCTGGTTTTAGAAACATACACTAAAATATAAAATATGAAAATAAAAACGTAATTAAAGATTAAAATAAATCGTATGCTAGTACAATTCAATTGAATTTAATAACTTTAAATTATTTTACAAAAAATATTTTACCATTTTAATGAATGCATAAATTAGTTACTAAATTAAATAAACAACCAAATTTTAAATCGACCGTAGTCATTTTTCTACTACAGCAACTTTCCTGTACCAAATTAATTGTTAGTTAAATTGTATTTAGTTAAACTTTTAATTTACCTTTTAAATTTACTTACATACATCATACATCTTGAGAATATAAAAATTATTATAAAGTATGCTTTAAAACAGCTGAATGTTAAATGTATCAGCCAAATTATTTATTAATATAAATAGTATTTACTGGTGTCACAAAAGCTGGTAATACTTTTGTAGTTGAAATTTTTGTAACAATTTTTTATATTTTAAATTTTAATTTTTAACCGAAAAATTTTTGGATATGACATTTGTTTTGGGCGAAACCATTAGAAATTATTATCAGCTTTTGTGACACGAGTAGGTACATAGTGTTTCAAAGCATACTTTATACTTTCTCAAGATGTAGGTAAATTAAAAAGTTATTAACTGATCTTACTCGTAAATACAATATAACTAACAATTAATTTGGTACAGGAAAGTTGCTGCGGTAGAAGAATTACTACGGCTGATTTAAAATTTGGTTGTTTATTTAATTTAGTAAATAATTTATGCATTCATTAATATGGTAAAATATTTTTTGTAAAATAATTTAAAGTTATTAAATTCAATTGAATTGTACTAGCATACGATTTATTTTAATCTTTAATTACGTTTTTATTTTCATATTTTATATTTTAGTGTATGTTTCTAAAACCAGATTATAATTATTTTTTTTCCAAAAAATTTTTAAATAAAAACGTAATCCGCAAAAACGTAAAATCTATAGTTTTTTTTAAATATCTACAAAACGAAACATGCTAGGTACATACAACCTTATACCAAAAGAAAGGTTGTAATATTTACTACAAAACGCAGAACTAATATACAGGGTGTCCCATTTAAAAAAAATGAGAAAATTTTGTATTTGCAAATAGTGATACTGAACTGTATATTTTATGGCTAAAAGTAAAAAATATTAAATTATTTAAAAATAACACTATATTTTAAAAACTTTGACCTATCACCTACATTTTTATTTCCTTGGAAACATAATCCACAACCCTATAAATATTACCATTTTTCTCAATAAAAATGTAAATATTTCGAAAATTATTAACTTTAGGCCTATAAGACCTTATACAAATTTTTCATATTTTTAAATAATATATTCCAAAATGATTTAATATATAGGGTGTTCCATTTAAAAAAATACAACTTTGGTTCATACCGTCGTTCTGACTCACCCTGTATAATAGAAAATAATTTTAAATTATAAACCTCTTTGATACACATTAGTTTTGTTATAAACATTTTTTGTATATCTCATAGTTTAGCCGTAATCAAAGAAAACCAGAGGTTTGGCGCACCCTGTATAAAGTTTTTATATGAAATCAATAGCGATATGGACGAAATTAAGATAACCTGGATGAAATATTTTAAGGAAGTATTAAACAAAGGGGCACAACCACCATTACAACAACAGAGGCAGCAGCAGGCACGGCAGGAGGTACAACAACAAGGGCTGGGGGAAGATGGAGAAGAAAATGAATTAACTAGACCCCCAACGCTAGAGGAGGTCCAAACGGCAATCCACATACAAAAAAGCCATAAAGCACCGGGAATAGATAAAATACCGGCAGAACTACTCAAGCAAGGAGGAAGGAATTTGACACAACAGATGTATCAGCTAATACGAAAGATATGGATAGAAGAAGAAATCCCCCAACAATGGAAGAAAAGTATAATCTGCCCTATTCATAAAAAAGGAGACAAACTGTTGTGTCAGAATTATAGACGCATCTCTTTACTTTGTTCGGGATACAAAATATTCACAAACATCCTTAATCGAAGACTTCAACCTCTCACGGAAAAAATCATCGGGGAATATCAAGCAGGGTTTAGGCAAAATAGATCTACCATTGACCAACTATTTACAGTTAAACAAATACTAGCCAAAGCATGGGAATATGACATGGACGTTTACAATCTCTTTGTAGATTTTAAACAAGCCTATGATTCAATAGATAGAACAATTCTACCTAATATATTGGAAGAATTTGGCATACCATCAAAATTAATACGACTAGTGCAAATGACAATGACAGAAACAGAAGCACAAGTATGTATTCAAGGACAGATCACTGATGCGTTTACGATAACGCAAGGACTGAAACAAGGCGACGGACTGGCTCCAACGCTTTTTAATCTTGTTCTTGAATATGTAACTAGACGGTTGACGGTAAGCGGAAATAACATACTTACAAACAAATCTACCCAATTAGCAGTATACGCGGATGATATAAACATAATGAGCAGAACAATGAATGCAGCGGAAGAAACCTACGTTGAGTTGAAACAGAGTGCAGAAGCATTAGGGCTAGCAATAAACACAAATAAAATAAAACTACTCATACAAACCAGATCAAATAGACCGGCGCAACAACACTTTATTGACGATATAGAACATGTGAATAGATTCACGTACCTAGGAATGGATCTGGTTGCAAGCAATGAAGAAGAACCGGAAATAAATAGAAGGCTTGTGCTGGCAAATAAAGCCTATTTCGCGATGGGCCACATATTCAAATCGCGAGACGTACACCGGAAAACAAAACTCCGGGTATATAAAACAATAATCAGGCCCATAGTAAGTTATGGCTGCGAAACATGGGTGGTAACACAGAAATCTGCCAATGCATTAGATGTGTTTGAAAGAAAAGTATTACGTAGGATACTGGGCCCAATAAGTGAAAATAACAACTGGCGAATTAGGTATAATAGAGAAATATACGAGCAATATAGCGAACCAACTCTAGCACAACACACTAAACTGCAGAGATTACGGTGGGCAGGGCACGTGGTCCGCATGCATGAGAATATAATCCCCAGAAAATTGCTGAATGCAAGAATGCAGGGAAGAAGACCTGTTGGAAGACCTAAAAAGAGATGGGAAGACGAAGTCGATGAGGATGCCAGAAACTTTCTGGGAACGCGTTCATGGAAAAGAACAGCGGTAAATCGAAATGATTGGAGAAGCTTATTGAAGGAGGCCAAGGCTCGATTTGGGCTGTAGTGCCATTGGATGGATGGAAAGTTTTATTTTCATAATAGTTAATATTGAAAGAAAAACTTTGTATTTAGTAGATGTCGCCACGGCATCCAAGTCATCATGATCTTTCGTTTGTGAACCGAGGCTGGCGGCCTGAATTTTAGTTGTTCAGAGTTCAGAGAGAATCAAATATGCGCTCTCTGAGGAAACCCCAATAAGGATAGAAACTATAGTTAGAGTGCTTTTGGCGTTCTCCGAACTAACTAAAGTAAGACGGCTCTTGTTTCGGTTCACAACGAAATGGTTATTTATTATTTTTGTTAGTTCTCCTCAGGGGCGTGCGGTGAAATTTGAAACAGGGGAAGCAATTTATAAAAAAATTGTAAAAACACCTATTTATAATGTAATTCAATACTTCTACCTGAACGAAAGTCTCGGTCATCAAAATTCTTAAACCTGTTTTCCATTCGTTGGCATATTTGATTTAAAATCTGATAATATAGTCGACGGTAGCACGATTGGACATCTCCAACATTATCAGTGCGTATGCGTTTCCTTTTTAGGCTCAAAACTTATTCTTGTCATCATATTATTCCAGCATTTTTCAAAGTCATATCTCTCCTTTTGTTAATAACATCTTGAAATTCGCAAATTACACAGAAACCAATCTCGTTTATCTGGCATTGCAATACATTAAATAAATTATCTGAGAATGGAAATATTTCTGGAAAAAGCAAAGTTAAAAAATTAAAATTAAAATAATTTTTTAAACTATCCAAAAATCCTCTCGAGCTATTTATGGTTTCTGTATCCCACTTTCAGATTTTTACCATTCTCCAAAACCCTAATACATATATATTTATATAAATATATTTAATTATAATATATATTTAGTATTTATAATGTAAATAATTCTATATATTTATTTATATAAATAATTAAATAAAATCAATCTTCATAATTCCACAAAATCAGTCGACGAAGCCCCTCATTGTGAAATGCTGGTAAATCCCATTTAAATTCACGAAAACAGCTCCTTGTATGCAATTGACAGAATTGCTTATAAGCGGTACATATGCTCGAAATTTGAACTGGTCACTCAGCGTGTAACCCCCGTGATTTTTCTAGAGCTGGGAAGTTTAGTTCACTACGTGGATTTCGATCTCGGTCATTAAAATGAATAGTACAAAAGAGTAGTTCGTTTAGTTCATTTAGTTCACTGATGATTCATACGACATACTTTAAGATGGGAGAATCAAATATAAATTTTAAATTAGTTCAAAGTAGATCAATCAGGAATCGTTTATTTTGATAAATGACATTAGGCGCGTTCCAAGTGACATGAAAACCGTCCTTCGTACTGCCCTCGTCATGCGCATTATAAAAAATGCGTTCCAAGCGAACATGAACGATGATTGGTATTGTACACCGTGTTGTTCCAAGTGATCCATGTACCGCTTCGAAATCGGTAACTGAACGGCCCTTTTGATACATGCCTTCAAGCAGAAACTATCTGTACTGACTTGCGCAGTTAGGATTGTTTTCATTTTTACTGGTCACTGCTATGAGATCAGCTGATGATTCAATAATAGAATAATCCACAATTTACGCTATTAGTACCTGTGAATCTTGATTTCCGTTTAAATAATTATTAATTCTTTTTTTTTCAAATTAATCTTATAAAAATGGATAATTTATTATTTTTTTTTTCATAGAAGACAACGATTTAATGTCAGATCAGTGGTGGATTTAGGGGGGGGGGGGCTAGAGGTGCTGTAGCACCGGGCCCCCAGGTTGAAGGGGCCCCCAGAAGACCTACACATTTGTCTAAAATTACGTATTTGGCATTCTGACGCGCTGTCGTACTTACCCTACCAAACTCCTCTTATTTATTGTAAAAATTACTTTGAAATTATTGTTGTATTGACTGGAAACATCTACTGTTTCGCGTGTAAGCTTTTTTCGGTAAAAAGTGTAAGTGCGTTTGCTCACCACGGGTTCTCAACCTGAGGTAAAGCAGAAGAAAGCACACTTTCTCACGAAAATAGTGTAGAACACAGTGGCGGATCCAGAAATTTAGTTTGGGGGGGGGTCATGGATCTTGAGGGTGATTTAGTTACCTTTCTCTGATGCAAGGTCACTAGGTCTTACCAACCCTAGGATACGTGCGTGGTGGGTGACCAATTATGGGGGGGGGGGGGTCATGACCCCCGTGACACCCCCCCTGGATCCGCCAGTGGTAGAACATCGTGAGAGTATGTCTTTATTGTTAAATAGACTTAATTTAAAGAATCGTATAGACAAAAGCTTAGCTAATCAGTTTATTCAAGGAACTGAGTACTGGATGAACGTGTTTAGAAGGGTAGTTACGGTCGTAAAATTTCTAGCGGAAAGAGGCTTATCATTTCGTGGTAGCGTAGAAAAATTTGGTGATAGTACAAATGGAAATTTCATGGGAATACTAGAACTAATTTCTGAGTTTGATCCTTTCCTTAAAACACACATTGAAAGGTATGGCGGTAAAGGTAGTGGACACGTGTCATATTTATCAAAAACTATATATGAACAGTTTATTGATATTATTGGCGGTGAAGTGAAAAACAAGATTATTGGTGAAGTTAAAAACTCTAAATATTTTTCTTTGATCGTGAACTCTATCTACGTCCGATATATCACACACCGACCAACTTTCAGTGATTATTAGATATTGCTCTTCTAATAAAGTTCATGAACGTTTTTTGACATTTTTACTTATATTTAGTCATACTGGTGCTTCTTTGAGTAGTGTAGTTTTAGAATTTTTAGAACGTCATGATAATAACATTATGAATTGTCGCGGTCAATCTTACGACAACGCGAGTAACATGTCTGGGAAATACAGGGGACTTCAAGCGGAAATTAAAAACAGGAACAACCTTGCATTTTATGTGCCGTGCTTTGCACATTCTTTAAATCTAGTGGGTCAATGCAGCGTGGAGACATCTACAGAAGTATCTCATTTCTTCATGTTTTTACAAAAATTTTACGCTTTTTTTGCTAGTTCAACTCATCGGTGGGATATTCTTACAAGAAAGATGCAAGAAAATCGTACAAAATTTACACTGAAGTCACTTTCGTCCACCAGATGGTCATGTCGAGAGGATGCTACAAAAGCATTAGAAGCTAGTTATGATCAAATACACGATGGTCTTACTGTTATTCGCGACGATCCCGATGAGAAAAGGAAACAAAATTAGAAAGCGGAACTTTAGTAAAAATCCTTGAGAAATTTGAAACTGCTTTTTTAACCGTATTTTGGAACGAAATTTTAAAACAACTTGGAACAGTTAGTAATATTCTTCAAAAACCTGGTCTGGATCTAAACACTGGCAAACTTCTACTACAAGGACTACACAGTGGTATACAAAAACACCGTGAAAATTTTGAATACTTTGAAGAAAAAGCAAAAAAATTGAGTTTATACGTTAAATTTGACTATTCAAAAAAACGAGCAGATTCAAAAAAAAAATTTCCAGACGGGCCCTTTTCACATTTAGAAGGTTCAAACAAATTTAAAGTCGAAACATTTTATTTATTGATCGATACATTAATGACAGAGTTAGACAAGCGACGTGAAGCATACGGTTATGTATCTAATCTTTTTGCATTTTTTGGAAATTTTCGCACTATTGAAGGTGAAACATTAAAACGATATGCGCGAAATCTTATCAAAACGTACCCGCTTGATATAGATCAGGCATTTATCGAAGAGATTATATTTTTTCAAAATTTTATTTTATCTCTTCCTAATTCCGGGAATTCTATAGTAACACCTAAAGACATGTTGGATATTATTATCGAAAAAGACCTTGTTTCAGTGTTTTACCTATCACGAACAGCGAATCCGAAAGACCATTTTCAAAATTAAGCTTTATTAAAAATAAATTAAGGTCATCAATGGGCGAGAACAGATTAGTTTCGTTATCGATCTGCTCTATTGAGAATGACGTATTGGGGGAAATTAATTTTGAAAGTGTCATAAAAGCATTTGTTGAAAATAAACAAAGAAAAAAGCGTTACCTTGTCTTAGCTTTGTATCTTCTGCATAATTTTAAATGTACTGAAGTTTATATTGTTTTAATTTTTAAAGTGCCTTGTCAAAAAAGAGTTGGGTAGGGCCCTCTACAAGAATTAGCACCGGGCCCACTAATGAATAAATCCGCCCCTGTGTCAGATATCGATTCTGGGGAAGATTTTGAAGCTGAAGTGATGTTTAATGAACATGTTAGAAATATTAATTTCTAACCATCTAGCAAACTACTAGTGGTACAGTTGTACTCATACTGAAAATGGCTCAAGCGCAACTCGAACTTGAAATGGTACACCAATTCGTTCCAAGAGGGTTACGTACCAGTAATCGGTTCCAGATCGAAAGAAAACCGTTCAAGGGCGATTCTGCGCATTAAAACAGTCCAATCGATTTCGTGGCGGTTCAAGGGATCGTACAAATGTGTCGTCTTGGAACGAACCTAATAAATATTTTTGTAAATATAAAAAAATAAAAAGTAACCTATAAAATTGTATTTGTTTTGTTACTGTTTACTAAAAGTCTGGGTTTTCACGTTTTCAGTTTTTCCTCGAAATAAATCTTTCAATATAACGGTTTTATATAAAATAACGGTTATTAAAAAATTTAATGGAAAAGTATAGGACATTATTCAGCAACTCTTTCTTTAACCCTCCATGCATCTCATTTTCATAAAATGAAAAAGAACCCTTACTTAACGCAACCTTTACTTCTATTTCGCTAGTAGGTCGTAACTAAATCCATCAAATATCAAATCAAATAATCAAACTCAGTAACAGTAAACCGAATTTGCATCTCACTCTTCCTCGGGGGGTTAAATTATGACGCTTTTTCTTTAAATAATGGTTAAATATTAATTTACTTCGATCCAGTTCGACCTCGACAAACGTTTGCTTGCGGTTGGCGAGATGGATTGAAATCGTTGAAAGATCGAGATCGACATCGTTCCATCGTCGCCTCTCTCGCTCTGCCCGTTGCGTTGTGTTTGTGTATTGCAGTCAGTACGTTTAGTTCGATATGATTCGATCTTTTTAATATTTGTGATTGAATCTTTTAGTTCAGTTATGAGAGTCGATCTTTTGAACTAGTTCGTTCACGAACTACACAGCTCTCTCTAAGCATTCAGCGCTGCTCTATGAGAATTCCTTTGCTTTGTTGTTTACTGTATGACAAAAATAGAGTAAAATACGTTTTTATTTTATTACTTACTGCTTGTATTACATAATTAAATGTTCTGGTATGCAACTTAAAATCTTGCTTATGTGTTTGTTCATTTTTTTTAAATAATCTCAGTTACTCAGTTGGTACGGTATTACCTGCGGACACCAAGGGAAGCAATGCTTCCCTTGCTTCCATGGACCGCACGCCCCTGGTTCTCCTGAGTATTGGGAACTAATCTTTGTTGCAATTTTACAGTGCTGGACAGGCGGGTAGTGAGATGCAACCTAATGGATCACCCTCGGCCTTCTTAGCTCCGGCAATTCGTTGGCTTGCAAATTTTAGAAGCCACGAATACTGTAACCCGAAGATTAGTTCTAATAAAGTTTTATTTTTAATATTGTTAATATTGAAAGTAAAACTTTCATTCGTTTAATTTTATAATTATACTAATTAGTTTTTTAAACAACGGTGTACATCCAACCATTGAGATTTTTCCTTTTATTGGTCAAGTCGTAAAAACTCAAGTGGTAGTTCTGCATGTCCGATCATCATACGATCTTTCCAAATCGTTTTACGTGTAAACTATATTATTTATTATTATAAATGCTTCATGTATAATTATTGTTATAAAAATTTTAAAGTGTTGTATCTGTGGCAAACCAATTTTTTACCCTGGTATTTTAGGTATTTTATATGTTATCATACTCGGGTATCTAAACGCAAAAATGAATTTTCAACATAATAGCATAGAAATTCAGACAAGTAGCGATATAACAAAAAAAATCCAACTAGGTAATATCTAACAGCCAAAGTTACTAGTTCAAATATGTTTGTTCTGATTGCCCAGCTATTTTTAGTATCTTCTGCTGATGCAATATTAAATATTGATCCACTTACAGATCTGAGTACTGAACAGTCTTTAAGTAGTTGTGCTGCTGAATTGGGTCGATTCTATTTTAGAGACCAATTTAATGAAAGCGTTATTGTAATTTTCGAAAATTCTACGAAATTTTCATCGCTGCGTTCATTTTTAGTCAATGAATTAGCCAATGAAAATAAACCATACTATATAATATCTTTGAACAAATCAATATTAAGAAACAAATCAGGAAGAATGTTCAAACATCTATTAATAGAAATGTCGTATGTCGATAAATTCAAAGAAACTATTGAAATAATCAAAGTACTACCTAGTTGGAACCCTAAAGCTAACTTTTTAATTATATCTTTTACAACATTCGAAGATTCAAAGGTAACAGCTAATACAATTTTTACCATGCTTTGGAAAGAAGATATTGTACCAATAGCTGTTATACTAATAGATCAAAAAAAAACAAACTTTGATATCTTTACAAGATCTTCCATGTACGATCTAAGTGTAGATATATCAGAGTTGAATATATGTGGACGATTGAGAAGAGAAAATATAACTTACGATAAAATAGTAATGAGACCAATAGATACATTTAAAAAAGTTAGAGCCAAATTCTACCCATGGCCTCCTTTTACTTTTGACTTAAAAAAACCGGGAATAGAGATACGGCTGATAGATACATTAGCAAAAACATGTAAACTTACTGTGGAGTATTATGAAATTGACCCAAAATATCCTAGCGGGGAAGTTTTCGATAATGGGACTCTAACAAAGGAGTTCAAAGAGTTAGCTGATAACAAGTTCGATATAATATTTGGTGGATATACGTTAACTGACGAAAGAATATTGTACCTCAGTCCTAGCGTTTCCTATTACTATGATGAATTACTATGGTGCGTCCCCAATAAAGAACGTTACCAATATAACATATACATTGAAAAAATCGTAATCTTACTTGGTTTACTAATATTATTAGTATTAATAGTTATGATTTGGTATACTAACAGAAGCGAAGAACCAAAATTAAGATTTGATTCATCTATCGATGGTATCGTTTTAAAAGCATTTGCCATTTGCCTGCACATTACGATTACTCGCTTACCAAAAACTGGCAGGTTAAGATACTTTGTGGGTTTATTAATTATTTTTGCATTTTTTTGCAATACCATGTTTACCACGGAAATAACAAGTTTCTTTATGAAAAGGGAGCCATGCCAGATGTATGATTCAATGCCCAAAATATATAACAATAATTTAAAAACTTATTTTGTGACGAATTCTTTTAGATATTTCAGCCGTGACTTTATTGGGGGAATATCCAGAGATGAGATAGTAAAGAGGAAAATTGATTGTCACGATTCCCTAGAATGTTTAAAATTTATTCAAGAAGGACTTTCCGCTTTCTTGACTACGAAAAGTAATACTGAGTATTTTCTAAATATGAAACAAGTTGATAAAGAATCAATTTATTGCTTTTATTATTCATATGGAAGCTCCATCTCTTTGATAATGAGGAAAGGTTTTTTATATATTAATGAATTTAATACGATTATTCACCAATTATTATCTACAGGAGTAGTTGAAAAATGGAAGCAAGAAATTTTTTCCGTGAACAATAAAGATCAACGAGAACATGACGTTAAGGGATTGAAACTCGAGGATATTATTGTAATATTTTATATACTAATATTTGGTTGTATTTGTTCAATTCTAGTATTTTTTTGTGAAATTTATAAGTTTTAGATCGTAATTATACTTATAAAGTTAGTTAAGTAATCCATTGAAGTGTTAAGTGTTTAAATTTAACATAAATAAGTAAACCATTGGTAGTGTATTTTGTAAACAAACTTGAATAATAAATTTTAAATTAATAGCAATATTTTGGTTTTTGAGCTTTATTTAGGAGAAGTAACAACTTTATAGTTAAAACAAAGTGCGACTTTTTGTTAAGGAACTGACAAAAAAATTATTAAAACGAAACACTGTTGAAAAAAAATGTTGATTACTAGAGTGTTTTTCCCCCTCTTGCATTAATGACAGCTTTTAGGCGACGAGGTATGCTTTCAATCAAATTACGGATCACATTCTGGTCGATGTTATCCCATTGTTGTAATAACAACTCCCGTAGCTCCTAAGCTCCCAAGTAGCACAATAAAAACATTTTAGTTTTATTTAAGGTTTATAAAGGTTTTGTTGTGGTAAATAAGAAGATAATGGCTTTAAAGTTACTTTGTAGATATACTGTCAGAACTTTAAAACTGTTAAGCATTGGTCACTAGTTTTAAAGTATCTAATAAGAGTATCAAATAAGACTAATTAATCTTAATAGATAATTTGTCTTATTGTAGTTTTAACATGGTTTATTCTCAGTTCACTTTAAAACTAATCAGTTTTATGAAGAACTTCAGGACTGTTTGGTTTTATTAGATTCTAGTTGGTTGCCTTTTAGTTTTATTGCAGTTTTAATGATTATCCTAATATGACTAATAATGAAATATCAAGACTATTATGTCAGTAAAACATATGCCTTAAAACTGTTTTTTTAGTTTTCTTTAAAGTTGCTTTCATAAAAGCAATTAGTAGGCTACATTAAAACCAAACGCTCTTAACTGAATCAATTTGCTTATCGTAAAGACTAAACTATGCTTCTTGTTAGAAACAATAAAACTAAACTCATCCCCTCTTCTTTCATGTCCAAAATGGTCGGTCATTTGTTTTAGAGCGAAACAGTGGTGTAGCGTGTGTTGTAAAACGTAGAAGTACAGTTAGTATGGAAGAAATAAGTCGCAAGTACTTAAAATATAAACGAACTGGTCATTTTAAAAGAAAAATACAACACATACAGCAATGCGAAGCCTCGATTTTAGGTTAGATTTACATTAAAACCGAGTGGCATTATTGACAGCAGCATTAAAACTAAACGGTTTTAATCCCAAGGACACCTTGCTTTTATGTAGGATATATGCTCTTGGAAAGGTATAAAATAAAACCATTTGATCTTAACAATTCTCTGTCGATAGACCAAATAGTTTTATTTGGATTTCGGCCATATTGCTTTCTGGGGATGCTGAAAGCCATGATATATTATAAAAAGGTTGTAATTATGCTTACATAAAAATTATAAATAAGCGTCTTAAAGACATAAATTCTATTTATTTTAACATTAAAACATTAAAATCGTAGATAAAATTATTTTTCTTTCAAATTAATATTTTTCAGATTTAATTTTTTTTTTATTATTTTTATTGTTTTATCGCTAAAAGTCAGAAATTTTAGGGCGCGTGAGTTATTAGACCTATTTTTGTTAACATTATCAATAAAGTTGGGTGCGCAAGTGTTTTTCTACCTTGACAGTCCGAAATAACCAAGTACTATTTATTATTTTATGATTACAAATACGTATCTACCTATCATAACACATGTAAAAATTTGTTGGCCTATATGGAGTATATCGGTTTAAAGAATCATTTAATATGGTAAATTGTCTTTAAAAGTCTCCATTTAAGAAACCTTTTTTAAGTTTGCTATAAAACTGCCTGCACTTAAAGTGTCTTTTAACATGGTTTTAAAAGCACCTTCACAGCAGATTTAAAACCAGTTTGTTAAGAAAACAAAGTTTTAAGGTTTTTATTTTTGGATTGACCTCTTTCAGAGTGGGCTCTTTTATGCTGAAAGCGGTTTTATTGCAACCTTAAGGTTTACTTAAAAACCAAATGGTTTTAATTTTACTTTTATTCTACAGTTTTAAAGCATCCTTAAAATACTTAATAAACCCGTTCGGTGCTACTTGGGCAGTTCTTGGAGCGGGTGTATGCCTTCGTATACTTCAGCCTAACTCATCCTAGACATGTTCGATAGGATTCATGTCTGGACTGAGTGTAGGCCAAGAAGACCCCCTAATTCCCACTTCATCAAAATATTCTCTGACAACTCTGGAAGTATGTGTCCAGCATTATCATGCATCATGCATGAAAATGCCATTCTCGCCCATAATAGTCATGAAAGGCATAACATGATCATCTAAAACTTCTGTACTGCATCTTTTAGCCGTAAGGGAGATAATTTGTATGAAAATTAACTCTGTACGATGCAACAGCAACGAGATCTAGCTTTGACAATAAGTTCGAAATTAATATACCAGGCAGGGAAGACTGGAAGGAATGTGTACCCATACAAGTTGTTGCTAATTGGTACACTGATGGCTCAAAAACATCGGAAGGTGTGGGAGCCAGCATAGTAGGGACAAATCAAGGAATTCTTTTCTCGGTTAGTCTATCAAAGGATGTCGTCACAGTTTTCCAGGCGAAAATAACAGCAATCCATCACTGTGTGGAAGAAATAGACAGGCAGAGAAGAACGTTCCGTTCAGTTGCCATCTTCACAGATAGTCAGGCAGCGTTTAAGGCACTCAATTCTGTAGAGGTCAATTCTAAGCTAGTATGGGATTGTGTGTGTGCCCTAAATAAATTAGGACACCGTAGCAAGGTTACGGTAGACTGGGTACTGGAGCAGGAGGGTCATAAGGGCAATGAAAAATCAGATGAAATGGCCAAACAAGGCTCATCAATGCCATTCGTTGGACCGGAACCCTTCTTCTGCGTTGCAAAGGCAGTTACAAGAACGGCTACAAGAAAGTGAGTAGCTCACAAGTCTTTGGAGTGGTGGAGGAATTCCATAGGCCAAAGACAGGCGAAACAGTTCATTACAGAACATTCGCCAAAATTTACGGCAGACCTAATAAGTAAAGACAGGAAAACATTCAAAGCCATAGTAGGTCTGCTAACAGGGCATTGTAAGCTGAATAGGTACTTAAAGCTGATGGGATTGGCAGATGATGACCTGTGTAATTCTGTCACCTGGAAGAAGAAACAGCAGAGCACATTCTATGTCAGTGTGACAGTCTGGAAAATGTGCGGTTCTTTGCATTAGGAGAACAAAATAAAACGGCAAATAGCTACATGAAAGGTTCAGTCTCGAAGCTATTAGATTTTTTAAAAAGAGTCAGGCTA
Organism: Diabrotica virgifera virgifera; assembly: GCF_917563875.1. Classification (NCBI taxonomy): domain Eukaryota; kingdom Metazoa; phylum Arthropoda; class Insecta; order Coleoptera; family Chrysomelidae; genus Diabrotica; species Diabrotica virgifera. The sequence goes on from NC_065447.1 coordinate 61,764,616, forward strand.
GAGAATGTTATCTAGAACCAGAGGACCACAATAGATCTGAAAATGTCGCAGTGGAATAGGCCAGAAGGCCACCTCTTTAAATATATCTAACTCTGTACGTGCTTGTGAAGTAATTCCTGCCCCTACCATAACTGACCCACCGCCAATGGGAGTCGCTCATCAATATCAGCCGCAGCATATCTTTCTCTGAATCTTCTCCATACTCGACAACATCCATCTGATCCATTGAGACAAAAACAAGACTCATCTGAAAACAGTATGTTGCGCTAAGTGACATTAATCCAATGGAGGTGAGTCTGGGCAAAATTTAATCTTCCGGCGTTGTAATGGTGGACCTGTAGTAGCCATCTTCTAGCGCAGAGGCTCTTCTATTCCGCATACTTTCTGACACCACAAACCGGTCATCTCTTTGGGGGGTGATTCGATTTCGTCTGAATCCTGGCCTTCTGGTGATTAGACCAGTCTCCTCATAATGCTGGTAAACATTTTGAACTGCACATATCGACTCCTTCCAACAATAATTCTTGTAGTTTCACGTTGTCCGCAACCATTTTCTATCAATGCTAGAATTCTTGCCACAATAACAGGATGTAAAGGCATTATGATTCATTAGATATACACCATCAACAATACACTGTACCACAGCGTTTTCCAAACTTATTTTTCCGTGACCCGGTTATTTTTGTGTTTATCCTTCGTGACCCACTATTTACATACTACATACTCGCTACATACACTGGTGTGTGTGAGTGTGTGTGTGTGTGAATGAGAGGTGCGAGGTCCGAGGTGCGAGGTGCGTGGTGCGAAGTGAGTGGTGCGAGGTGCAATATGCGAGGTGCAAGGTGCGAAGTGCGAGGGGCGATGTGCGGGGTGCGATGTGCGATGTGCGTGATGCAATGTGCGAGGTGCGTGATGCAATGTGCGAGGTGCGTGGTGCGATGTGCGTGGTGCTTGGTGCGTGGTGCTTGTTGCATGGTGCGTGCTGCTTGGTGCGTGATGCGTGGTGCTTTGTACTTGGTGCGTGGTGCTTGGTGCGTGGTGCTTGGTGCGTGTTGCGTGGTGCTTGGGGCGTGGTGCTTGGTGCGTGGTGCGTGTTGCTTGGTGCGTGGTGCTTGGTTCGTGGTGCGTGGTGCTTGGTGCGTGGTTCTTGGTGCGTGGTGCTTGGTGCGTGGTGTTTGGTGCTTTGTGCGTGTTGCTTGGTGCGTGATGCGTGGTGGTTTGTGCTTGGTGCGTGGTGCTTGGTGCGTTGTGCGTGGTGCTTTGTACGTGGTGCTTGGTGCGTGGTGCGTGATGCGTAGTGCTTGGTGCGTATTGCGTGGTGTTTGGGGCGTGGTGATTGGTGCGTGGTGCATGGTGCGTGGTGCTTGGTGCGTGGTGCTTGGTGCGTGGTGCGTGGTGCGTGGCGCTTGGTTCGTGGTGCTTGGTGCGTGGTACTTGGTGCGTAGTGCTTGATGCGTGGTGATTGGTGCGTGATGCTTGGTGCTTTGTGCGTGGTGCTTGGAGCGTGGTTTGTGGTGCTTGGTGCTTGGTGCGTGATGTGTGGTGCTTGGTGCTTGGGGCGTGGTGCTTGGTGCTTGGGGCGTGGTGCGTGGTGCATAATGCTTGGTGCGTGTTGCTTGGTGCGTGGTGCTTGGTGCGTGGTGCATGGGCACCTTCTCTTGTACTTTAAATACAGTTAATTGCTACCTTGTAATGTTATATTTAGATTGTTCGAGTAATAAAAAATGCCACAAAGATAGGCTACCTTGATTAACCAATTGACATAATGAAAACTGTCTTTAAATTGAAATATTGCATCCATAGCCGTTGGTGGATGTTGTTCTAAGAATAGTGAAATTTTTTCCATTAATTCAATAAGTCTTTTTAAAAAATTCTCTCTTGATAGCCAACGAACTTCGCAGTGTAAAATATGTTCATGTTCACTTGAAGATCTGAAGCGACGAGGCGAGGCGACCCGGCATTTTGCTTTCATGGCCCGGTACTGAGTCGCGACCCACCGTTTCGGAAACGCTGCTGTACCACCGATAGGTTTGAGACAAAAAAAATAACACCTAATTGAAAAATTGACAAAAAACTGTAAAGGTTCCACTAGAATGAACGCAGATTTTTCATAAAAAAGTCGTAAACGTCGTAAATACAATGATAATACGTGACTGAACTGACAGATAACAATAGCAAATTATACATCATTTCTCGAAAAGCAATATATCAAGGCCTACTAAGAAACCGATACAACCGTAAACGAATTACTACCTCAAAACACAAAATTTAAATGTGACCTAAATTTTTTGATCGCCAGTGTATAATATACAAGTTAATGAGACATCAAATAAATGTTCCGTGTTTTGTGAAAGATATGTTATTATTTCTGATTTCTGAGATATCCTAGCCTAAACTGCAAAAATACATAGCTGTATGCCATTTGACTTTTGGTTGATACGGGCAGTCCCAGAGTCCCAGGCAGCGCTAGGGTATAAGGTACCCGCCTGCAAAGCTAGCGTAGGCTTTTTAAATTAGTATTTTCTATTTTCCACACGGGTAATTTCTAGTGGTTGGTTGGTTTAAGTGTGTATAAGTTTGACGGAATCAACTGGCTTGCTATACGTGATTTCCTTTTCATTAAAGAATGTTGCAATTAATCTTATGGATTCTAAGGTTATGTGAGTTTTCCTACTTCTGGATACTTTTAAATTTCTAATCATAATATCGCTTCCATATGCTTCTCCTTTATGCCATCAATAATCTACAAATAAATAATCTGGCTCATATGTTTTTTTATATTTTACTTATGGTAAGGGAGCAGTTACTCGAGCGCGTCAGATTATCACATGGGAGAAACCTTGTACCCTGTAAATGAACCTCTACCATATATTGGCTCTTAATACAGGGAAGTTTGTTAAGGGGGTCCGAAAAATAATCTATCTAAAAATAAGGTAAGTTAAGTACATGCAAAACAGTGTATATTTAAAAAAACTGACGATTTGAGCGGGCGTAAGGAAATAAGTGTCACAAAATTACACAAGAAAAAAGCGACTAATTCGAGAAATTTACCCAGATCGAAAAACTAAAAAATACGTGTTCAATATTTTTCAAAAATCTGTCGAATGATACCAAACACGCCCCCCCCCCCCCCCACGGAGAGGGCTATGGGTAAATTTAAAATTTTAAATAGGAATCCCGCGATATTTTGCGAAATGAACAATAGATCGAAAAACTACAAAATACACGTATTCAATTTTTTTTTTTAAATCTATCGAGTGACACCAAACGCGACCCCCACGGAGGTGGGGTGGGAAGGTTACTTTAAAATCTTAAATAGGAGCCTCCATTTTTTATTATAGATTTAAATTCATTACGTAAACATAAGTAACTTTTATTCGAGACATTTTTCCGAATTATGGATAGATGGCGCTATATTCGGAAAAAACGATTGTTGGAAATGGAAAATTAAATTAAAAAATGAAAAGTCCCCACTTAAATGGAAAACTTTACTTAACTTTTTTTGGTTTTAAGACCTCATCTTCACAACACAATAATAGGTCCCCACAACGCTCGAGTAACTGCAAATTTAGCATACTTTCCTCCCCTACTATAAGTAAGTTATGATAAAAATAAGAGAACTCTTACGAATTTTTTTAGGGAAAACTGAAAAATAAACATACCTACTTATGTACATTTTCACAAAAATTAAAATTTATTTTTTTACACATCCTTTATTTCTTGAAATCTGTTTGTACAATTAAAACAAAACAATAATCAATAGGTTTATCACATTAACCTAGTGGGAATCCATCCAGTGATGAAAATCCTTTGCGATACATTTCTGATAAAAATATCTGAGATATAAATAACAATTTACAAAGACATATTTTACGAACATATAAAAAAACATCAATAGTTATAATACACACACATTAAATTATATACCTAATCTACGCATGATACTATAAATAAAGAGATAGTATTTTCCCGTAGCGCAAATACGTCCGAGCTCGCGCATTGATGATGTAACTGGAGACCGGAAGTTGAATTTGAATTCTTGTTAAAGTTAAATGGGATTTGTATGCATTATTTGATGAAATTATTCAATTAGCAAAATAAAATTAAACTTTAATGTATTCGAAAAAAATTTAGTGTCGAGATTCCAGTCAAAATAACTGTAAAAGATACAATATAAAATACAACCGCGAACAATTCAAAGTAATCGGACATTACGAATGATTACGAACCATTACGAACTTGCCGGTCTCCAGTTACGTCACGACTTCCGGATGTGCAATATATTATCTTGTTATTTATAGTATCATGAATCTACGTTTCAGTAATTACAGGTACAGAAAGGTCTAATGGGTCACGTCGTTTTAATCTTCCTCTCCTCGGTCGCTTAAGTAGGTCTTGCGCAAGCGTATTTGGATGCTTCAGTAGTCTATTTTTGTTGGTTCCACTGAGTGAGACAACGGTGTCTTTAATGTTTTGGATCTGAAGGGCTCGATGTATAACATAATTAGGCACATACCACGGTGTATTGGTAATATGTCTCAAGACTTTTGATTGGAAACGCTGAAGTTTCAGTAGATGGGAATTAGATGCTGTACCCCATATCTGAATACCGTAAGTCCAAACTGGCTTTAGGATAGATTTATAAAATAATAATTTATTGTATAGACTTAGTTTGGATTTTTGTTCATGAGCCAATACATTTTTCTGTATATTAATCCGAGTTGTAGTCGTTTTTTCCAGATGTGCTTTCCCCAATTTAGTCGGCTGTCAAAATGTATTCCTAAGTATTTAACATCATTTCTTGTGGGTATGATGGTATTGTTTATATGCACAGATGGTACACTTTCCCTGCATAAAGTGAATGTTATATGTGCAGATTTGCTGCAATTTACTTTAACTAGCCACAGTTTTAACCATTTCTCTAAACCATTTAAATGATGTAAATTTTGGCACGCTGTAACTGGAACCGAGATAGAGGCCATTATAACAGTATCGTCTGCGTAGGTAGCAATTGCGCTGTTTGCTGTTGTGAGAATATCTGCTGTGTAGAGTAAGTATAAAGTTGGTCCCAATATACTGCCCTGAGGTACTCCTGATATAATGGGAGTTATGTTTGATACTGCTTCATTATGTCTAACCTGGAAGTATCGATTGGTAAGATAGGATCTCAGAAGTGTATAGAGAGGATGGGGAAAATGAGTTTTTACTTTAGATCGCAGCCCATCGTGCCATACCTTATCAAATGCTTGTGAGACATCCAAAAAGGCTGCAGTGCAATATTCTTTCTTTTCAATTGCATCTCTTGCTACTTTGGCAACCCTGTGTACCTGCTCAATTGTTCCATGTTGTTGCCTGAATTCAAACTGGTACTCCGGAATCAACTTTTGTCTGTCAATGATAGGATTCATTCTTTGAAGGAGTAACCTTTCAAATATCTTAGAGATAATGGGAAGCAAATTGATTGGACGATAAGATGATAGTTCGTGTGGATCTTTATTTGATTTCGGTATTAGAATAATTTGTGCCATTTTCCATTGAAACGGAAAATAGCCTAACTTTATTATAGCGTTGAATATGTACATAACCAACCGAAGTCCTTCTTCAGGTAAGTTTTTGCAGATTTTTCCCGATATTAAATCATACCCTGGAGCTTTTTTAATATTAAGATTTTTAACTAAATCTTTAATTTCATTTATTTTGATATTTTCGATAGGAGGTGACATCTGGTAGGGTACATCTAAGCTCTTGTGAATGAATTCTTCTTCTTCCGCAGAAACAATTCTGGGATGAGGTTGAAAAACTTGCCTGAGATGATTAGCGAAAGCTTGGGCTTTATCGTCATCTGCCTTGGCCCAATCACCATCTCCCTTTCTAATGGGACCATCATGCTTGATCTGATGTTTAAGTTTTTTTGAGAGTTTCCAAATAGAGTAATTTGTGTCATCCGAGACCTTCAAGAAATTCATTTATGCCTTGATCTTTGTATTTGTGTAGTTCCCTTTTAAGCATGCGAATACCCCTATTCAGTTGAGTTTTGTCCCCAGGAGATCTGGAAGTTTGCCACTGTTTTCTTAGTTTTCTCTTTTCGTTGATTAGGATTTTTATAAGATGTGGATATGGTGCACAGTTATTCCTCTGATTTAGATCTGGAGTTGCTCTCCAAGCTGCCTGTTGAATGATTGTTGTAAGGTTTTGGACTGCTTCCTCAACATTTTCATTTATTTTAAGAGGAATAATTAAATTAATTGCATTTTGAATATTAACTCTGAACAGACCCCAATTTGTTTTATGATTTGAAAGGGAGGAGTATTTATTTGTATTGTATACATGTTCCATCACATCAGTAAATATGGGAGAATGGTCCGAGGAAAGGTCAAAAGATGGTTTAATATTTAAAAAGTCACTAATAATTCCTTTTACGATAGCAAAGTCGATGAGACCAGGAATTTTACTTCTATCCGTAGACTAGTAGGTTGGTTGTCCAGTAGAAATTGGAGTCAAATTATTGTCGATTAAACTTTTAATAAGTTCTCTTCCGCGTGTTGTTATCAATCTTGAACCCCAACTTGTATGTTTTGCATTCAAATCACCGACTACAATGAAATGATGACCAAGCCCATTGAAATAACTAGAGAAATGTTCCTCTTTAATTATTTTACCAGGGAGACAATACGCAACTGACATCGTTATATGTTCCTTGCTAAGTTCTACGGATATCGAGGTTGCCTAAATGTTTATTTCACATACTTTATTTATTTCGTGATGTTTTATATTACTTCTAATAATTAAATTAGAAAATAGAAAAAAGTATGATTTAAAAAGTCATCATTTTTAAAATTTTCGTAGAAATACATTTTAAAAAATGATAGAGAACTAAATTTTAATTTTTGCTACGGTTTATAAATATTTTACTTTTGTTTATTATTTTCGTACGATCTAAACTAACCGAGATAGAAACGTTTAAAGCCTAAATTTTATTGCGAGAACCGTGTAATCGGGGCCTTTTAACCTTTTATCTTTAAAAAAATACATTAGTGATTTCAAAAATTATATTTAACACGGTTTTATAGCCCTTGAAATTATCTTTCAAATGGTTTTTGGAACATTTTGACGCCTGTCAAAGTTTTCAATGTATTTTAAATGTAATCATTTTTTTTTGAATCCTGAGAAAACTAATAAATATTTTTGAAAAATTTAAACGCAGAATGAAACATTACTTTATTACCGAGGGCCGAAAGTCCCTTAGAATGAATAAAAAGTTTCTTTTGAATGAGATATTTGAAATTAAAATCACACTACATTTTCTCTTAGTTTTTCACCCCTGTAACTTATTAAAATAAACATTATAGAAGTTTTCAGAGCCTTTCGGCCCTCGGTAAGAACGTAATCTTTCATTCTGCGTTTAAATTTTTCAAAAATACTTATTAGTTTTCTCAGGATTCGAAAAAATGAATCCTCATTTAAATACCATTGCAGCCGAAAATACGTACCCATCCCCTTAACTTGATAGGTATCATAAAAACTATTAGAGTGATTCTAAAAAAAAAACAATAAAATCTTTTTGGAAAAACTTTGGATCATAAATTTTGAAAAATTTTTGGAGCAAAAATTTTACTTCTATTAACTTCTTCGGGAGCTCATTTGATAGATATTCCTGAGGACTTGGACAAGTGTTAAGTAAGTATATGTTATAAAATGCATCGTTTGATCGTTATTTAAGCTTGAATATTTAGATTATTTGAGTACCTACTCACCGAAAAAAATATACTCCCAGTTACTTGTAAAAATTAATAGTAAGGAGTTTTTCAAGTAAGGCGTTTATTTGATTTTTTATTATCTTTAATTTTGGTTATGGTAACTTTTTTCTATCAATAAAACACTGAAAATTTTTGTTTTCACTATTTCCACAAAATGTATTAAAAATTATTGTCACTACAGCTGTTTCGGCAGAGTGCATTTCTCAAGTGGTAGGTTTTTACTATGCATGTACACTTTAAAGTCTCTAAATGAATGGGTTGAGGAGGATAACTTTTTATAAAAATCTATAGTTTTTACATGTCTTTTTTTAAAAAGTATTGTTTTATTTTAATATAACTTTATACAACAAATTTTGCTTAGAATTTGTTCCTCTATCGATTTCTGGGATTATTTTTAATAAAATAATTTTAACCCCCCAGAGATGGTGGCATTCCCCCCATGGTAAAAGCGCAAGTTGTCGCCATGTCACTTTTGTTTCTTGAGGTATTCTCTAACCACTCATCAATTTTCATGAAAATCCATATGGAGGTTCACCGAAATCGGATGTAATAGCTCATATCCACCTTCAGTGACTGCACTAAGTATAATATGTGGCTAATAGTTTCAATATTCGCTAATGATTAATATTTACCACGTTTTTTCAGTGTAATAGTCAACATTTTACCTTTATGTATTAATTATATTAAAGGGGAAGTACTAAAGAAAATAAAAAGAGGATACAGTGGAACCCCGATAAGTCGGCCCCCGATAACCCGGAATTCCGGCTAACCCGGACCGATTTTCATCAGACAAAACAAACATTTTTTCCACTTTGACCGAGTTTGTTACCAAGAAATAAACAATACCGTAGACAACTGTACGTAATTTAGATGTACTGTTCATATTCGTTGGTGTAATAAGCAAATTACCTTAGTCCATTTTTTGCGAAAATTGTTTTTTGGTGTCATCTAGTATTAGACGGTAAAAGCTACAGCCTGACAATTCCCAAAACCGCCATTATTATTTTATTTCGCGCCAATTTCGCTAAACAAATTTTGCTGAAGTCAAACGTTCTGTTCACATTCATACGAATATTGCCTATGTCCATTGTTTGATCACGTGTTCACTTGCACGTAACAGTGTTTCTGAAGTTGTTTTGATTGAAAACGTTAGAAAATGTAAGTAAATAAATAGATATATTGTTGTGGAATTGTTTTTTTTTAAGGAAATTCAAAAAAATTAAATTTATATCAACGACCATAAAATCATAGTTTTTCATCACCCTGTATATGACCAAGATTGTATAGAATTCAATTTTGCTATTAAGCAAGTGTTTTGGAAAAATTAAAACGATTAGTGATAATTATTCGACGAAATGGACGGTACATTAACAAACAAGTGGGTGATTAGAAAGTGGACAGGGCGTTGACGGGACAATAACGTTTTTAAGATCCTTCCGGGAAGGTATTTTAATGTGGTAAACAAACTGTATTAGTTTTTAGTTGTAAAAGTAGAAATTAGTAAAGAACTAATTATGATATTCTTTGAAATTTGACAAATTGGAAAAGTTGTTGGAAGAATATTTGGTTTCTTAAGAAATAAATGGTTTTAGAGAGGTTGTTGTTTATTGGATGGAAAATATCAGGAGAAGGGATAATGAATGTGAGAGTATGGATTTGAGAGAAACATAAAGACACTGTGTAATTGACATCGGAAGAGAGCAGTCCAATTTTTTATAAAGTGTAGAATCAGTGTAGAGTGGTGTGATCGGCCTTTGCGAGCAGAATCAAGTTGAAACCAAATCGTCGACCGGTTGAAGAGTTAATTTTCCTGGTCCGAGGGAGATTCCTTTGTTTTGTCTAAAACGAGTAGCTGATTATTATCCGTTTGTGCACAAGATATTCGAGCAAGTCCTGTGTGTTTTTCTTGGAAGCAGTTTGGACGAGAGGGACTTTTTCGCAACACCCAGAGAGTACGTGTTGGGAGAATCAAGGACGGCGCAATCCAGAAAACGAGGGAGTGAAGAATAAAAGGTTAGTCAAATCATTTGTAGGAATTGAGAAAATTTATTTATATCAAAACCATATTTGTTTATTTGTTTATTGAACAATTTTTTTAACGCAGTTAGTCATTTCAAATTTGAGAAATCAATTCAAAAGAAGAAAAGTAAAATTCATTCAATTTACTATGAGTAAATAAGAAATTAATCAAATAAATATTTTGTCAAAACAAGGAGATATCAAGGCCGCGTCTCACCATCAAATAATTTGATCAAACAGTTTGAGCAAACTCCGGAAGTACGTCAAAGTGACGTCACAATTGCAGTTTTTTTGAAATTCTAAAAATCTCTGCTCTCACTATCAGTCTACTTTGATCAAATTTTTTGTATTGAGTTGTCTAACTTGTTTGTACTTTATTTAAAATTAAAATTTTTCATTATTATCCACAATGAACACTCAGGATGTGACGTCATTAACTGTCACTTTCAGTTCAAACCAGTTTGATCAAATTATTTGATGGTGGGACGCGGCCTTTAGAGTTAGAGTTTCATTTATTAAGTTAGAGATTGTTGCAACAAAGTTAAATTTTAGTATTTTTTGAATCTCTTTAGACTTATTTGATAAAAACAATAAATTACATTTATATGATTTTGAGTGTTTTCAATTTCCCTGTTTCTACCCTGGAAGAAGTAAGCAACCAGAAATACTAGAAGCCACATATCACAGGTATTGTATTAAATACAAGATTAGCCCTGAGAATAAAATTGATTGGAAAATTTAATTGGAATTTAGTTGTGTTTTTACATAGGCAAGAAATAAAATAATTGAATAATTAATTAAATTAAGAATTTGCTAATTAATCTAAATAAATAGAAAAAGTAGAGCATAACAATATGTATTTTGATATTGTTATTAATATACAGTGCTAGTCAAAAGTCTGTACCCCCCCTCGTATCTTTTAAACGGTTATAGGTACATATAATAGTGAAATTTGAAGGGAGGAAATAAACCATAAACGGACGTAAGCTTCTTAACAAGTCATGACAGGTGACGTATTAGTGACAGATGACATTACAGTGCCACTGTGACCGATAATTTTAAATGGGACCTTATGGCAAGTGATACCTGGTTTGAAAGGTATTCAAAATACCTATTTAGTCACACTATTTTTTTGGGTTTTAGTTGATTTTGGTGAATACATTAAATAAATATAATATTGTAGCTTTGCATTTAATTAATAAAAATTCAAATGTCCGCCTGTGGTTTTCTTGTAAAAAAGTTGACGTTTTTCAATTCTCTAGTAGCTTTTACGTCAACGTCAACCTATTTGACAAGTAATCATATGCGGAATTTTTAATTTTTATTAATTAAATGCGAAACTAGAATTTTATGTTTATTTCATTTATTTATCAAAATTAGCTTAAACTCAAACAAAGTTAGTATGACTGAATAGGTATTTTCAATACACTTGCAACAAGGTATCACTTGCCATAAGGTCCCATTTAAAAGTATCTTTCATTGTGGCGCTGTAAAGTCATTTGTCATAATTACGTCACCTGTCATAAATAGTTAAGAAGCGTACGTCCGTTTATTTCCTCCCTCCAAATTTCACTATTATAGGTATAACCGTTCAAAAGATACGAGGGAGGTACGGACTTTTGACTAGCACTGATTATAGTATAATAAGTAAAAAGTCTGTGTAAATATTTTGTTCAATTAATTTTGATTAATTATGTATTGAATGGAGTTAGGCAATTTTCTCTTTTATTACTTTTGTTGTCTTTTGGACATAGGCAAGTTCCACAGTTTTTTGTCTCTCCTGTAAAATTTTCGATCTGTGACTCAGGCAATTTGCTTATTAGACCAACGATATGTATTTCAAAGTTTTTGCAATTATAATGTAGTCGGTCTAATAAGCAAATTGCTTAAGTCACAAATTGAAAATTTTACAGGAGAGACAAAAAACTTTTGAACAAAAGTAAAAAAAGAGAAAATTGACTAACTCCATGCAATACATAATTGTCCAAAATTAAGTAAACAAAATATTTACACAAACTTTCTAGTTATTGTACTATATCCATATTAATAATAATATTCAAAATATATTTATTTACTTACATTTTCTAACGTTTTCAATAAAAACAACTTCAGAAACACTAACATAGGCAATATTCGTATGACTGGGAAAGAACGTTTGGACATCAGCAAAATTCGTTTAGCGAAATTGGCGCGAAATAAAATAATAATGGCGCTTGTGGGAATTGTTAGGCGGTAGCTTTTACCGTTTACTACTAGATGACACCAAAAAACAATTTTCGGAAAAAATGGACTTGGGCAATTTGCTTATTAGACCGACGATGTGTATATTTGTTCATTATTTATATGTATTTTATTAATTTTTACCATATTCTCCGGCTAACCCGGATTTTCGATAACCCGGATCGACCGCGGTCCCGATTAATCCGACTTATCGAGGTTCAACTGTATATGAGACTATAGTGAAAAGTATTACTCTATACTATACAGCTGTGAGGTATGGCCACTGAAAGAAAGAACACTGGCAACGCTGAGAGCAACGGAAATGGATTTTTGGAGAAGACCCGCTGGAAGATCTAGAAGAGAAAGGATTATCAACGAACGCATTAGATGAATAATAGGAATCAAACGAACAATTACGGATGACCTAACAACAAAACAACTTATCTGGTTCGGACACATACAAAGAATCAGTGCCGGTGCTAGGGTATAAGGCGCCTGCCTGCAACACTAGCATAGGCGCCCTTCGATTTTTTAAATTGATATTTTTTTATAGCACCAGCAGAACAAAAAGCTCAGTTTGGCGCCCCCTGAACAGGGGCGCCCGCCTGCAGTGCATCCCTTGCAGGCCCGTTATCGCCGGCCCTGCAAAGAATGGATGAATAACGAATACCAAAGGAAATACTACAATGGCAATCAGAAGGAAAGATAAAACGAGGTAGACCCAGTGGCGCAGCTAAAGATTGGGGGGCCTCCCCGCAACAATTTTTGGTGGGCCCCCGTATTATAAACATAACGACAACTAATAACAGTATAATTATTACTAAAATATATGTCAATGACATTATTTGGCCTTTGTATAAGTCTTCATCAGTTAGTGTTAAAGGATTTTTTGGGAATAGACATGAAAACCTATTATACATGTCTCTAATCCGACAAACCTATTAGTAAGTTATTATATTATATCTAAATTTACATTGAAAAGATTAACTTTTGCTATAAGTTATTTTTTTATCGTAGCTCATCGTAAAAAATTTTTTATACGTTTTATCCGTTTATTTTTAAATTCCGATATAGGTATAATATTATAATAATACCCTACTATTTTGCTATTCCTGCTGCTTCTGCTAAAGTTTCGGAAAACAAAATTTTCATTTCTCGAAAATTATCACGAGTTTTTTCAAAAAGTTGAAGGGCCGTTTCAGATTGCAAAAGTTTTGATGTTAGATTCACAATTACTCATATATAATAATGCATTAGCTTCTAATTTTTCATCGTTTTTTTACGCAATGAAATCATTTCAATTAATGAAAAATTTCATTATTTGTTGGAAAGCTTGATGCAAAGCCACAATAGCATAATGTCTGTATGACCACCGGGTTTCACATAATCTTTTAAGTGTTGGCAAACGCGATGAATCCAAAGTCATAACAGCACATAGTACATCCCATATTTTAATACTTGCACTAAAAAGAAAAACATATAATATTTTAATTATATCCTAAAAAACAACTCCTGTACACCAGCAACGGAATCATTCAATACTAGGTTCAGATTATGGGATGCACGACGATCAACATACAAAGCTCTTTTTCAATGTCAGTTATGCGCCTTTGTACGCCTGAATATACACCGCTCATAACGCTTGCCCCGTCATACCCCTTCCCTTTGCAGTTGTGTACGGAAAGGTGCTTTGATTGTGAATTTTAAAATTTCCCAATAGGGATGGACTCGATTCTAGCCGATCCGAGTTTTTGACAAGCTTTAACTTTCGAGCCAAGCTCGGCTTGAACTTCGAGCTGCAGGTTGAGCTCGTGGCTCGTGTCAGCTCGACTCAAATATTTCGAGCCGAATCGAGCTGGGCTCGGCTGGAATTTTTTCCATGTTTTACTGATACACTGTATATTGAAAATACATATTTATAGTCTGAATTACTTATTCCCAAACAGAAGTATCAGTCGCAGCAGAAATAAATGAATTAGAACATGTATTAAGTATTAGCTAAAATATGGACAAGCTCGTTAAGGAAAGCTCTGCTCGTTTCGAACTCAGCTCGACTCGGCTCAAAAAAAATTGTTTCAGCTCGAAGCTCGGTTCGCAAGAAACAAACCGTCTTAAGCTTGAAGCTCGGCTCCTCAAACGGGCCGAGCCTCAAGCCGAGTCCAGCTAAGCTCGGGCTTGTGACCATGCCTATTTTCTAATATGCGAATGAATCCCAAGAAACTTCCAACAACTTCTGTTTTAGAAGGTAAATAATTATTTTCATCGCAAGTCATTTTTACATACCGGAAAATAAAACTAAGCTGTTCGTATTTTGAAATATCTTGTGTGGTATCAAGAATTATTGAATAAAACCAATTTTTTTTAATTAAATTATTCAATTTGTTTTCAGTTTCTTGAGCCATCAAATGTACAACTTCGCTTTGTATTCGTTTTGTTTTTAAGTTATCGTTTTTATCGATTAATTTAGCTAAAACAGGATCATTTTAGCTAGTAAAAGAAGCACGGACAAAAAATTACAATAATTTGATATTTTGCAGTTATGTATAGCTTTACACGCTCTATCTAAATAGCCATTAAAATAACAGTGTTGCCATTTAAGAAAATTAACGATGACGTCATATTTCTAAATTGGGACACCCTGTATATATTATTATTGTATGTAAAAAATTAAGATTTAAAATACTAATCGAGAGATCTGAGCATTTTTCACAAAAACAATTAGTATTTGAACTATTGAATTTATTCCATTTGGCTGACACACGCTGTATTATTCTACCATAAAATTAACATAAAAAATGAACAAGGAAAAAGAATAGATTTTGAAAACTATTGTTCATATTTTAATTCTTCCATTTTCAATAATACCAATTACGCAATACGTAGCAACTTTGTAGCAACACTCTTCAATGTTTAAATGCACGCACACTGTAATCTGTAATAGGTACTAAACTAATGTTACCAATCCTCAAAATGGTGGCAATACTGATATACACAGCGTGCCCGCGCGCCGTCTCTCGTCGCTCGAACAGAGCCGTCGCTCCTTCAAAATTTTCAGAAACGAGCTAGACCGGATCGATAGCGAGGTTTCTCCTGCGTTACCACTGCCAGTATCGGTAACAGCATATATAATAAAGTGCAATGGATTCATTTATCTCACCAATATTTTCGTGCGTCTAGTTGGCTATTTACTGAATTAGGTACTATTAACAAATATTTCTGTTGGTAAAAAATATAAATGGAATTATTTCATAACAGTCATAAAATATTTATTGCAAGATTTTTAACTGTTACCAATGGTAACGGTGGTTACACGGACGCTTCGCCAGTGTTGCCAGTTCAATGGACACAGACCAACCATGAGGAACCATGTTGCCCTTTGAGCACTCCTAACACATTCAATCTTTTAACATCGACTTGGAGTCTGGAGTCGCTATAAATATCATATAAGTATCCTGTAAACCAGGGGTTTTCCTTACTTTATCCGGCCCATTGAGAAATCCCGCAAGCAATTTTTTTAAGAGCGTAGGCGCAATGCTTTTTAAATGCATTCATTTTTTTCGAATCCTGAGAAAACTAATAAGTATTTTTAAAAAATTTATACACAGAATGAAATATTACATTATTACTGAGGGCCGAAAGTCCCTGAAAACTTCTATAATGTTTATCACAGAGGTGAAAAAAAAGAGAAAATTTAGTATGATTTTTAATTTCAAATATATAATTCAAAGAAACTTTTTTTTTATTCTAAGGGACTTTGGGCCCTCGGTAATAATGTAATTTTTCAAAAATATTTATTAGTTTTCTAAGGATTCGAAAAAAAATAATGCATTTAAAAAGCATTGGTCCGAAATTTTGCGCCTACGCTCTTAATCTCTTTTGTGCAATTTAGCTGAAATCAACAGTATTAGTGTTCGTAGTGTTCGTATAAATAATAAATATCTATCTTCTG
Source organism: Diabrotica virgifera virgifera (assembly GCF_917563875.1). NCBI lineage: Eukaryota > Metazoa > Arthropoda > Insecta > Coleoptera > Chrysomelidae > Diabrotica > Diabrotica virgifera. The sequence continues at coordinate 61,780,561 of NC_065447.1, forward strand.
CTTTTCTTAAAAGAGTCTATGTGTTTAACCCGGTTCAGTTGCGAATATTTTTCGGCCAGAGTATTTGTCGTCTACCAAGACCCCTTCTTCTTCGATTTTACCTTCATAATCAGCTGCTGCAACAACTTACAACAACTTACTTGCGTTATCATTTCTAAGTATGTGTCCTTTCTCTTTGCTGTCTTTCTCCTTTTAATGATGGTCAAAAGTTCTCTGTTCCTTTTCCATTCTGTGCAACACCATTTCGTTCGTAATATGATCTGGTATTTTCAAAATTCCCCTAAAAAGCCACATCTCAAAAGCTTGCAGCTTTTTCATTAAGTCAGCATTAACAATCCAATAAAGAGGAATAGAGTGGACATAACATTTTTATTATTATCCCGGATTTTTATAGTGTTCTCCGCCTTCCGGTTGCCAGTTTCCAGCTTCGTCCGTCGTTGCATTCGTCAGAGTGAAAGTTCCTTTCCGACATTGCCTTCTGAATGCCGCCTAGCCAGGATTGTTTCAGCGTTCCTTTCTTCCTTCTTTTCCTTGGCGTCCATTTTAAAATTTGTTTTGGCAGCCTGTCGTCGTCCATTGACGTCGGCGTCGTACATGACAATATCAGATCAGTTGCCTCCTTTGAATTCCGTCTATGATGGTTGACTTGACATAACATTTTACCATCCGATATCAGATTTGCAGATTGAATCTTTGGTTACTCAAAAATTTCCTCATCTTCAAAAAGGCTGCTCTTGATTACTCTATTCTTGATCGAATTTCTGAAGTTCATTTTTTATCTGGATCCTTGTTATGGCTTAATATAATGGACCATAAAAATTTCGTAATTTTACTGTGAACAAATTGTTCGCATGCACACACCAGAAAGACAATTTATTATTAGTATATTATACTATTTTATACTTATAGTATTTTTGTCAAAAAAATTTCTTGTGCAGAGAAAAACCTCCACCAAAAACATTAGCGTACATAATGGGTATAGTCCTCCGGCCCGGGAGACATTTTGAAAATTTCATTTTGGCCCGCGCTTAAAAGTATTTGCCCACCCCTGCTGTAAACCATATTTCTCGATGTTACCAATTTCATAAGGTTCCTAGTTTCATGTACTAAGCAGAACGCACTGAAGATGATCTGATCTAGATCGAAAACGTTTTGCGAATCCTTTTGGATAACTTTTAATGGTTTTTAAGAAACTTTTTTATACCATTGTATAAACGAAGTTTTTACTTCTGTATGATTTTTTAATTAGGTATGGTATACAACCAGCTACTGGGATTTTCCCATTGATTTTGTTTTAATTTTATTATTAAACTAATTAGTTTTTAAAACTTTGGTATACAGCCAATCACTGGAAGTTTCCATTTTATTAGTTAAGTTGTAAAAACACAAGCGGTAGTACTGCATATCCGATCATACGATTTTTTCAAATCGTGTTCACGTATAAACTATATATTATTGATATCTATAAAAGTTTCATGTATAATTATTTTTATAAAAATTTTAAAGTTTTGTATCTGTGACAAACCAATTTTTTACCCTGAAGTATATTATAATATGTTATCATAATCGGTTATCTACACGCAAAAATGAATTTTCAACATAATAGAGTATAGAAATTTAAACAAGTAATAATGTATCCAAAAATTTTCCAAATATTTAACAATCAAAGCTACTAGCATAAAATATGTTTGTTCTGATTGCTCAGTTATTTTTTATACCTTCTGCTGAAGCAATATTAAATATTGATCCACTTACAGATCTGAGTACTGAACAGTCTTTAAGTAGTTGTGCTGCTGAATTGTGTCAAATGTATTTTAGGGATCAATTCAATGAGAGCGTTATTGTAATCTTCGAAAATTCTACGAAATTTTCAACTCCCCGTTCATTTTTAATCAATGAATTAGCCAATGAAAATAAATCATACTATATAATAGCTTTGAACAAATCAATATTAAGGAACAAATCAACAAGAATGTTCAAACATCTATTAATAGAAATGTCGTCTGTCGATAAATTCAAAGAAACTATTGAAATAATCAAAGTACTACCTAGTTGGAACCCTAAAGCTAACTTTTTAATTATATCTTTTACAGCATTCGAAGATTCCAAGGCAACAGCTAATACAATTTTCACCATACTTTGGAAAGAAGATATTGTACCAATAGCTGTTATACTAATAGATCAAAAAAATTTAACAAACCTCGATATCTTTACAAGATCTTCCATGTACGATCTCAATGTAAATATCTCAGAATTAAGTATATGTGGACGATTGAGAAGAGAAAATATAACTTATAATAAAATAGTAACGAGGCCAATGGAAACATTTAAAAAAGTTAGAGCCAAATTCTACCGATGGCCTCCTTTTACTATGTATGACGGTATTTCTTTCGACGGTTCTTTCAGCTTAAAGAAACCGGGAATAGAGAAAAGGCTGATAGAGACATTAGCAAAAACATGTAAACTTACTGTGGAGTATTATGAAATCGATCCAAGATATCCTAGCGGGGAAGTTTTCGCCAATGGGACTCTAACAAAGGAGTTCAAAGATTTAGCTGATAACAAGTTTGATATAATATTTGGGGGATATACGTTAACTTACGAAAGAATATTGTACCTTAGTCCTAGCGTTTCCTATTACTATGATGAATTACTATGGTGCGTTCCAAGCAAAAAACAATACCAATATGATATATACATTGAAAAAATTGTAATTTTACTTGGTTTGCTAATATTATTAGCATTAATAATTTTGATTTGGTATACTAACAGAAGCGAAGAACCAATATCAAGATTTGATTCGTCTATCGATGGTATCGTTTTAAAAGCATTTGCGATTTGCTTGCACATTCCGATTCCATGCCTGCCAAAATCTAACAGGTTGAGATACTTTGTGGGTTTACTAATTATTTTTGCATTTTTTTGCAATACCACGTTTACAACGGAAATAACAAGTTTCTTTATGAAAAGGAAACCATGCCAGATGTATGATTCAATGCCCAAAATATATAAAAATAATTTAAAAACTTATTTTGTGACGAATTCTATAAGATATTTCAACAGTGACTTTATTGAGGGAATATCCAGAGATGAGATAGTAAAGAGGAAAATTGATTGTCACGATTCCCTAGAATGTTTAAAATTTATTCAAGAAGGACTTTCCTCTTTCTTGACTACGAAAAGTAATACTGAATATTATCTAGATATGAAACAAGTTGATAAAGAATTAATTTATTGCTTTTATTATTCATATGGCAGCTCCATTTCTTTAATTATGAGGAAAGGTTTTTTATATATTAATGAATTTAATACGATTATTCACCAATTATTATCCACAGGAGTAGTTGAGAAATGGAAACAAGAAATTTTTTCCGTGAACAATAAAGATCAAAGAGAACTTGGCGTTGAGGAATTGAAACTCGAGGATATTTTTGTAATATTTTATATACTAATATTTGGATACATTTGTTCAATTTTAGTATTTCTTTGTGAAATTTACAAGTTTTAGAACGTAATTATACTTAAAGTTGGTTTAGTAATCGAATGAAGTATTAAGTATTTAGTGTTTAAATATAACATAGATAAGTAAACTATAACGTTTATATACAAGGTGACTGAAGAAACATTAAACAAGCCAAAAAATCCTGGCTCGAAAATTCATGTAAAGAAATAGAAGACCTCCAAAAAAACATGACTGTTTCAACCTCCACAAGAAACTTAAATACACCTCCGGATATAGAATACAGAAAAATGCTCACGTTTAACCCAAATGTGCCTGACGTACAATAAATTGTACACCATAAAAATGTTTTGACTTGTACATATATGCGCATTCTTTGTCTTGGTAACAGCGTAAATACTTTCAGTAAGTCTCAACCAACCATAAGGTGTAGTTTTGAATTGCTCACTTTGCGATATCTTTTTTTTCCCATAATCATCACTACGATGATGATTATTACGATTACAATCTGGTCATACTTGATCAATGAGCAATTTTAATCTAACCTAAATTATTAATGTTTCTTAAAATTAAGAGCTTACCCCATAGCGTCTCTTATCTAACCTAACAAGATAGTGCACTATTCTAGCATACACACTAACGCGCACAAGCACTATGCTCTGCTTTTCACTATCACCTATCACTTAAACTAGTTCATAAGGCTTTGTCAGTCTTCTAACTTGCCCAGTGGTATCGAGGAGCTGGATTGCCTCAATATTCTCGTGCATATGAAGTCATTGCTCGTGACTTCCTGCCATCTTCTTGATGATTAAATCCACAGTTTCCATTCCTAGGTCCTTATGGAGATCACTGTTTGTAACATACCAAGGAGCATCTACAATATTTCTTAGTATTTTGTTCTGGAATCTTTGTATTACTGTTATATTACTTGGTCTAGTACACCCCCATAGTGGGCATCCATAAGTCCATACAGGTCTCAATATTTGTTTGTAAATTAGTAACTTATTATGCATCGACAATGTGAAGTTCCTTCCAATTAGCCAATATATTTTTTTATATCTTATATTTAGTTCTTCCCTTTTTTTCTTAACGTGCACCTTCCAGCGTAGTTTTGCATCTAATGTTATACCCAAATACTTAGCAGTATCTGCATATGGTACTTGGATATTGTTGATTATAACTGGTATATATTCTATTTTTTTGTTGGTGAAATTAACATGGACAGATTTAGTTTCATTCAGCCTGATTCTCCATTTTTGTGTCCATTTATGGATTTGGTTAACTGCATTTGGACCTTGTTGGTCGCCTCTTCACTTGTTGTCCCTACTGCTTGAATAGCTGTATCATCAGCAAAGGTTGCAACTGTGTTGTCTTCCAGTACAGGTATATCACACGTGTATAATAGGTATAGGACTGGACCCAACACACTGACTTGTGGAACACCTGCTCTAATTCTTTTAAGTCTGAAAAACAGTCTTCTTGCCTAATTCTAAAATGTCGTTCTTTTATGTATGATTGTAAAAGTTTTGAGTACTGTATAGGTAAAAAACATTTTAGTTTGTATGTTAAACCTTCATGCCAGACTTTATCAAAAGCCTGTGCAGCATCAAGGAATACAGTTAAACAGACTCTTTTCTTCTAGGGATCTTTCGATAATATTTGTGATTCTGTGCACCTGGTCAATTGTTGAATGCTTATTTCTAAATCCGAATTGATGTGTCGGTATCAAATTTCTTGCTTCAATAATTGGTTTTATTCGCTTGAGGAGCAGTTTCTCAAACAGCTTCGATATTACAGGAAGCAGAGATATCGGTCTGTATGACGAAACCTCATGTGCTGGTTTTCCTGGTTTAGGAATCATAATGACTTTGTGATATCTGGCGATAATTTTGTGATAAAAATTTAAGTTTTATAATCCGGCTGAATTTGGAAAACGATTTGCTAAATTATTAAATATTTGTTATATTTATGCAGAAAATATATATATTTTTGTACATACCGGTAGAGAACAGGTATATATTTCTATTTAGATTTAGAAATTGATTAAATTTTTATTCTACAATATGCGTTGGGCTATTTCATTTTGGTGTGCAAAATATTGTACGCCAGGAAAATACCATAAGTACTATTTATTATCATGGGCTTTTCACTGAGGATGCGCTTGCGGTATGTTGGAGAGTCATGAAAATTTAGTAGCAATTGTACACAGTATTGCCACAGCATAATAAACGAAACCAGCAAAGACACTCCCTGATGCCGCCTTTGAAGTTGAAAAGTACAGGGTCGCCATTTTTCGCGTAGTACATCTCAGTGGTGATGTGATGTGTTGGTTCATCAGTGTTGCCGATGTCACCAACTTTATTACCCGTAAGAGATTATTTTTGAATAATTTCTGGAATTTATGCAAAAGATTAACAATACAATCGCCATTCATCGTCAATATTTTGTGTTATGTCCCAATTATTGACATAATTCCCACAGGCATACATATAAAATTATGTTAAAAAATATGAATGTCATAAAAGTTGAGTAAATCTGATAATTACGTATTGTGTATGTTGTTGTGTATGTGTGTCGATTTTCTACATTGTCTGGTACTACGCACAAAATGGCCGACGATCTGCGCAGTAATAGTGCGCGAACTTTTCCCGCCTACTAGTGTGTCACTGCTGTTGCGTTTTCTATGCTGTGGTATTGCTTTGGTGTCTTCAGTAAATGCATGTGATGTCCTAACAGACGAAGATTGATGATAGAGATGTTGGCAATGGATAATTTACCTGGCTCGCAATTATAACCTCGTTCTCAGATATATGTGCAAAATAATGACGAAGGCATATTGTTACCCGATTTTCGATAAAACATTCCATTCTCAGAGTTAAGAGGTAAAGGATCAAAGAAAAAATACATATCACTAGGTAAAAGAAAACACGCAGAGAGAAGGTCAATGCATTGGTAAAAAAGAACTTCCAAAATATGATTCTAAGGGTTCCGCTGAATGTTTTTCACTTTTATTTGATAGATAAGTAACTTATACTAAAGCTTATAACGTCAGCAACTAATCGATATGCTTCACAGAAGGATCGCCAACAAGAAGTTCCGGAGTATGAGGTCAAAGCTTTTCTGGAAACTCTACTATTGAGTGGTTATGTCAACATTCCTTGGAGGAGAATGTTTTGGAAACGTGAAAGGGATCCTAGAAATCGACTTAAAGCTATGACAGATGTCCTTACTTACAAAATTGGATTAGTTATAATTTAGAAGACGCTAATTTAGATTAGGTCGTCCATCTGCCAATGAAAACGTCTAAATTTGCTATGATCGACTAGACCATTTGGTGATTCCACAGGAAAAAAGAACTCGATAGTATATATGATTTGTACCATAATATATCATGAATAAGGTGTTCAAAATGCAACGTATGCTTAAATTTCGAGTGTTTTGTTTTATACTATACCCAAACCTAATGGTAGGTTATATGCCTGGTGTATAGTCGGTTCGCTAAACTCAGACGCAACTGGCTAGATATTTTAGTCGATATTTTTTTTGTTTTTTGCCAATTTTGCAAAAATTGGCAAAATTACTAAATATTTAGTGATTATTAACTATTTAAAAATTATTTTTTGCCAATTTTGCTAAATTTGGCAAAATTACCGACTAAAATATCTAGAAAGTTGCGTCTGAGTTTAGCGAACAGACTATACCATATTTTGTACAGCATTTTTTTACTTATTTTACATAAATATTTTGTTTTAACGCCAAATATGCTTTTGTTAGCTTACACAACACGAAAATTTAAAGAAAAATATTAAAAAATATTTTAAGCTAAGTTTTAGGCATATCTGGGTTAAAAACGCAGACGGAAAAATTTGTGATCACGAACAACAGTGCAAAGAATGGGAAAGATACATCACTGACCTTTTTGACGATGTTTCTCGAGAAAATGCTCCACATACTACCTGTGGCAACCAGTTAGACAGAGGTCCCAGTATACTGAACTCTGAAGTCAGAAAATCAATACAGCAAGCCAAAAACAGTAAAGCACCCGGACTGGATCAAATCCCTGCTGAGCTACTTAAACTTTTGGATGAGGAAAACATTACCTACTTGACAACTTTCTTTAACAAAATTTACAACGAAGGAAAAATACCAGATGATTGGTTGGAGTCATTGTTTGTAACATTACCAAAGAAAATCAGGCCCACCAAATGCAGGGATTTTAGACTAATCAGTTTGATGAGTCAAGCACTTAATATATTTTTACGAATTATACAAAACCGAGTATTCCTTCTGTGTGAAAGTAGAATGGGTAATAAGCAATTTGGATTTAGAGATGGAATAAGAAGACGATCAGTGGGAAGACCACGAAATCTATGGAACGACAACTTACTAGAGGCACATTGAAAAAACAGACAGTCATGTCTATACAAAAAGAAGAAGAAGAAGAAGATTTAGAGATGGTCTAGGAACTAGAGAGGCACTATTCTGTATGCGTGTTCTTTCACAAAAAAGCTGTGAATTCCGAAAGAACGTTTATGTTTGTTTCATCGACTTCGAGAAGGCATTCGACGACCAAGTACAACACGATATACTTTTCATATAGAGATTATTCAGAATATGTGATCAAATACAGGTCATAAATTTAATCACATATTCTGGGACCAAAGATAGTTCGATTGAACCTAACATACCTTAGTACAAATGTGCACATAAAGAAAGTTACAGCCCTTTGAAGTTACAAACTGGAAATCGATGTTTTCCAATATATCGAAAACTATTAGAGATCTTTTATTGAAAATAGACATGTGGCATTCTTATGGTAGTAGTATCTTAAGAAAAAATTATAGTGAAATTTGGACACACCATAAAAATTTTATGGGGTTTTTCTTCCTTTAAACCCCCCCAAACTTTTGGGTACGTTCCAATTAAATTATTATTGTAGTACCATTAGTTAAACACAATATTTTAAAAACTTTTTTGCCTCTTAGTACTTTTTTGAAAAGTCAGTTTTTATCGAGATATTTTGAATATTTGTCAAATCCACCACATATTTGTATATGGCTAAGTACGATTCTCCGATTATTACGCCAGTCAACGGGATCAAGAATAGGATATTACCTCCGAATTCTATCCTACTGCATGGATTGTAATGCAATTTTGGGCCTAGCTTCTACTTATCTCCTAATTCAAAGTCTACCCTATGCCGATGTGTGCTTTTATCTTGGGGGTGGTTCCCACCCCTTCTTAGGAGTGGAAAATTTTTTGGTTAAAATTACCACGGAATTGGCTCGAGAACCTAATTCTAAGCAAAACCTGTTCTATAATTTTTTTTGAAAACTCAATACTTTTTAAGATATTCGTGGTTGAAAATTCGCCATTTTCATTGAAACATAATACCTTTTCGAACGGTTTTTTGCGAATATCGTAAAAACTATGCATCTAGCTAAGAAAACTATATTAAACATTTTTGTAGCTTATAAAAAAAAACAAAGAGACATTTGCCTTCATAAATCTTTTAGTTATAATACAAAAAGAGATATGGTAGGTGAAAATAATTTGTTTTTTGGTACATTCTCAAATTGTTGTATTCAACTTGAAATAACAGAGAAACGGTCGATTTTAGGTGTATAATGCTACTAATACCTTTTCTAGCACTTAAAAAGGCCTTTAAAATGAGCTATATTAATGGTCCACTAAGTTAAAACTAAGCGAGATATGTTGCAAACAAAATTGATAACTAATGTATTTTAAGAAAAAAATAAGAAGCACAGTGGAACCCCGATAAGTCGGCCCCCGATAACCCGGAAATCCGGCTAACCCGGACCGATTTTCATCAGATAAACATTTTGATTTTCAATATTTTGTATTTTTCAATTTAATTGTGGCTTATTTCCCATCAAAATAGTTAATTATCAGACAAACCTTTCAACAATAAAAATGTATGTAATATATATAATATTTGAGAGATAATGTGTATGTGGGTAATTTGAACTATACGATATTAAAAATGACTCATAGCACACGCCGCAGAAACAACAGCCATCTGTCTGTAGTATCTAATCCTTTTTATTTCAAACTGTCAGCATTATTTAGGAAAGACTATTTAAAAAATTCTTTTAAAAACAATGGTCTTTAGTTTTCACTGCTCTAATAATAACATTACATCGTTGTAACTGTATTGTGTGTCTTGTATTGTTCGCTTCCATTTGCTTACGTTTGTGTTTGGTGTTTTTTTTAGTAATTTTAATGAGTAGGTACTGTGCATATTTATAAATATATTTCATGTTATTTCAATTCTAACGGAGTTTATCTGTAAGTACAGTAGAGCGTCGATTATCCGAACTAATTGGGGGACATAGGTGTTCGGAAAACCGATTTGTTCGGATAATCGAACTACAATATATTGATACATATTTATAGTCATACATATTTATCCACAAGTGAATAAAAGCCATATTTATATACCTACATATTTATTTATAGCTTGATAATGACAACTAGCAACTAAACAAAAAAGTGCAGTCTTTGCAACAACATAATTATTTTTGAATACAATATTGAAGAAAATTGAAGATATTTTAAGCGTCAATTACTAACGCTTGCTCGGTATTCGAGTGCGGGACGCGGGAGTCGATAGTTCGAATAAGCGGTCGTTCGGTTAATCGACGTTCGGATAATCGACACTCTACTGTATACCGTATTTTATTAATTTTTACCATATTCTCCGGCTATCTCGGATTTTCGATAACCCGGATCGGTCGCGGTCCCGATTAATCCGAGTTATCGAGGTTCCACTGTAATTTTAACCCACATCCACCAAAATGTAAATGCATCGTTTTCCTTCCACAATACCTTTTATTACAGTGTTATTTCTATGTTCAAAAAGTTGGACGGGTTTAAAATGAATGGTTTTTAAAAAAAGGTCAAATTATAGAGCGCATTTTTAAATTTTCTTAAAAATCTTCCTTTTTCTCCATGTAACTTAAAAATGATAAGAGATACAGTAATGAAAAATAAAAAGAAAATTTTTATCTGAAAAAGCCCTACATTTTTGTGCAATATCTTTTTTTCGTATCTCTTATCTTTTTCGAGTTACATGGAGGAAAAGGAAGATTTTTTAGGAAAATTTAAAAATGCGCTCTATAATTTGATCTTATTTTTTTTCAAAAACCATTCATTTTAATCTAGTCCAACTTGTTGAACATAGAAATAACACTATAATAAAAAGTTTTGTAGAAGGAAAACGATGTATTTAAGTTCTGATGGATGAGGGGTTAAATATACTTCTCAATTCTTCTTAAAATACATTAGTCATCAACTTCTTTGCAGAATACGTCGCTTAGTTTGAATGTAATCGACATTTAGTATTGCTCATTTTAAAGGTCTTTTTAAGTACTACAAAAGTTATTAGTATCATTATACACCTAAAATCGACAGTTTCTCTGTTATTTCAAGTTGAATACACCGATTTGAGCATGCAGCAAAAAAACGAACTCTTTTTACCTACCATATCCCTCTTTGTATTTTAACTAAAAGATTTATGAAGGAACGAATCTCTTGTTTTTTTATAACCTAAAGAAATATTTCAAATAGTTTTTTTGTTAGATGCATAGTTTTTAAGTTATTCGCAAAAATCCGTCCGAAAAGGTGTCATTTTTCAATCAAAATCGCCAATTTTCAACCACGAATAATCCAAAAAGTATTGAGTTTTAAAAAAATAATTATAGAACAGTTTTTGCTTAAAATTAGGTTCTCTAGCCTCTTCCGTGGCTATTTTAACCAAAACATTTTTTACCCTCGAGAAGGGGTGGGAACCACCCCCAAGATAAAAGCGCACATCGGTATAGGGTAGACTTTGTTTCTTTCGGAATTCGGAGCCAAATACCCTCATTGACTGCCCTATATGGAGACTTTGTAATAATATGAAAATTTATTTATGATTTACATTTTTAGGTATATTTTGAACCATATTAAAAAAAAGTCACATCTCGATAAAAAGTGCCTTCTCGACAAAAATACAAAGAGACAAAAAAATTTTAAAAACACTGTGTTTAACTAATGGTACCGCAGTAAAAGTTTAATTGGTACATACACAAACATTTGGGGGGTTTAAAGGAACAAAACCCCCATAAAATTTTTATGTAAACATATTAAAAAAGAAGCCGCAACTCGATAAAAACTGCCTTATCGAAAAAATACTAAGAAACAAAAAAGTTTTAGAAATATTGAATTTAACTAATGGTACCACAATTATAATTTAATTGGAACGTACACAAAAGTTTGGGGGAGTTAAAGGAACAAAACCCCCATACAATTTTTATGGGGTGAACAAATTTCACTATAATTCTTTTTTAAGATGATCCTGCCATAAGAATGCCACATGTCCATTTTCAATAAAAAATCTCTAATAGTTTTCGATATATTCGAAAGAATCGATTTTCATTTTGTAACTTCAAAGGGCTGTAACTTTTTTTATGTGCATATTTGTACTAAGGTAAATTAGGTTCATTCGAACTATTTTTGGTCTCAGAATATGTGATTTAATTTATGACCTGTATTTTCGTTACACCCATTGTTATACTCTGTATTTTCTCTCTGTTATGAGATTGATCAGCATATTCTTATTTTGATTAATTAATTAATTATTTTAATTACTATTTATGGAAAACAAAACCAAAATTAAATAAAACTTTCCGGTAAAATTAATTCTCAGAGCTAATTTATTTTAGTGTATTACCTTTGGTTTGTAGCTTCTATTATCTCTAGTTGCTTACTTCATCCAGGATAAAACAGGGAAAATAAATATACTCAATGTCATATAAATTCTATAAATATTATTTATTTATCCAATATACCATAAATATAAGATTTAAAAGTATGCTAAAACTCAATTTTGTTGCACCTATTTCTTATCTAATAAATTAATCTTTAATTCTGCTTTTTTAACAAAATTTTCATTTAAATAATTCGTTAGACTGTTCTTACTTTATTATATAAAAAAACAAAATTTGCTTTTCACCTTTTGAATAGATTACTTATTTCTTCTTTGAATTTATGACTGACTAAATTATGCTGTAGAGTTCAATAAAAAATAAACAAATATGGTATGTGATATAAAACAACTCTCTCCGTTTCACAAATAATCTGACTAACCTTGTTTTCTCTTCTTTATTTCTTCTCATGGATTGTGTAGTCCTCGATTCTCCCACACGTGCTCCTAGAATGCTGCGAACGATCCTTCTCGTCCAAACTGCTTTACAAACAAACAACAGCACTCGCTCGAAATCTCTCCTCAGTTTTCTCTCTGCTCGATATCTTGTGCAAATTGATACCAACCGGCTACTCGTTCCAGACAGAAACAGGAATCTCTTCGGACACAAGCAGATTTAACTTCTCAACTCGATCAACGATTTCGTTTCAACACTATTCTGCTTACACGGCCGCCAACTTCACCACTTTACACCGACTTCTTACTTTTCAAAAAAACTGGACTGCTCTCTCCAGATATTCATTACACAGTGACTTTCTTTCTCCTCAAAACCAGACTCAAACACTCTATTCTCCCTCCAACCGTCTCTCTCGCCAATCACGAGATACCAAAATTCAGTGGCGTAGCGTGAGTGTCGGCTGCCCGGGGCGGAGGACAATTTGGCCGCCCTCTTATTTAGGTATTTTAATTTAATGTATACTATACATTACATACATTAATTATAGATAACTTTTCGGCGAGAACAGTCATCATTATTTTGCATTATACAGGTTAGATTTTACATAAAAAAGGTTATCTAAGTTTTACAATCACGTTTAATAATTCTCTGTCAACAATGGCGGCTGATAAGGGGAGGCAAGAGCCTCCCCATAAATTTTTTACACATGCTACACTGTTTTGTTTACTTTGCTATTTTGCTTCGCGTTAGAGATATCAGAAAAAGTGATTTGATCAAGTTGTTCCAAATAATGTTCTAACCCCACATACCAACTTTCATCACAAAATTCGCACTTTTAGTTTTTTTATTATTTGTAGTCAGGATCCTAAAACTGGAGCGAAGGCTGCTGGCCGGAAAATCTCACTTGCTAATGCTCCGCGCAGCCCAGTAGCGTTTACGGAGACCCGGTCTCCTTAGAGCTGCATAAAGGCTGTATGACACTATGCATTTTCTTGTATTATTTCTAATATCGTTTCTGATATCGTTTCTTGTATACATTTTCTTGTATCATTTCTTGTACGTACATTTGTGCCCTGTATGACACTATGCAAGTTCTTGGATCGAAAATTGTATGAAATTCGGCACGTGATTGGTCGAAATTTTGTTTGTCACCCTGTGTCACGTCAAGTTACATTCACGTTACATTGGTATGGTATGGTAGTATTGCGTCTACCACGCGTCTACAGCTGATTTTAAGAATTTTATAAAATTTATAAACTTTTAATTAACATTTTAATGAATGTTAACCAGAATCTTACGTTGACTGTTTGAGGTTGATTATTTGTGTTTTTATTTTGTTTTGATATTTGTGCTAAAATATTTGCATTAGAATTATCTTCAGTTTAATACAAATTAGGAACTATTGTTTTTGGGTCTATTAAAAAATTATGCACCATGAAACCCAAATTTATAGTTTGAACTTTACTAGGAGCTAAATATATGGTTATTAGTAGAACAGTAGTCCATACCCAACGGTATATTAAGTATCAATAAAAGACTTATAAATAATACCTACAAAAACACAAATAAATTCATCAATACATGATCCCATTTTCATTTCAGCCGCCATTATGAGTAAGTAATTATGACCACAGATCACTTAACTCTCTGTGATTATGACATTTTAGATGTTTTACCAGCAGGTTTTACGTTTTTGCTCTTTGCGCAGAAATTGGCGCAGTTCTTGTACAAGAATCTGTGCCTGACACAAATTCTTGTATCGTTTCTGATATCGTTTCTTGTATCTGTGTATGACACTATGCATTTTTTTGACATATCGGAAACGATATTAGAAATGATACAAGAAAATGTATAGTGTCATACAGCCTTTATACATAGTTGAACGCACACGCTGCCCGGAGATTGGGCAAGGACAGCTGATCGGCCAGCAGCCTCCTCTGCAATTTTAGGATCCTTACTACAAATAATGAAAAAACTAAAAGTGCGAATTTTCTGATGAAATTTGGTATGTGGGGTTAGAATAATATTTGGAACAACTTGTTCAAATAACTTTTTCCGATATCTGTAATGCAAAGCAAAATATCGGTAATTTACCGTGTTTTTTGGATTCGCAGTAGGCCGCTTTTAGAATTAAAAAAATTCAGTTGAGTATCTTAAAAAATGTGAACCTTCAACCTGTATGGACTGCAAAAGTACAAATCTGTATTTATTTTGATATGCATATCTACTTACAGAGATAGAATTTTTAACAAATAAACGACACAAACTTTGGTAATAAACTTTTACAATTTGACTAACTATTTTTAAAATGATATGATATTATGAAATTATGAATTATGATGATATGATAAAATGTAAATAAAAAATGGTCAAAAAATGGGGCCTTAAATTAGATTTTATTGGCGGATTTTTTTGCTAGTGCAAATTTGTCTAGATATTTTACAGTTAGGTATTGCCTCCCCTATTGTAAAAATCACGAGCCGCCACTGTCTGTTAATATTATCTGTAAAGCATTTACTTTCTGAGCGCAGAATTTTATGTCTAGTCCCCTTGTTTGTAAATATTATTGTACATCATTCACTTCATGTAGCACCGGTTGCCACGGGCCCAAAAAACAAAGAAATGAAAATGACTGTATCGAAACTAGTAAAGCGCCTGCATCTGTTCTAGTGTTTAAACTTTCACATGCCTCTGTCAGTTTTTTCAAAGTGACGAGAATGTCTTTGTAATGATGCCATGTCACATTTACGGCATCGCCTCTTGCACTCCACCGCGTGTCTTGAATCCTTTTTAAGAAGCTTTTGCCTGTAGCTGCTATCATAACTTCCCAACGATGTGCCGATGAGGAAAAAAAGGATAACAACGTTGTAAAATGCCGAAAAAATTTACTAAATCCACCTCAACTGAGGCAGCGTTTACAAACGCTGGTTTAACGAATGATTTGAGCAAGGTACGAATTCAGCTTTGATGTTTATTTCTTGAATTCTTTCCTGAACTCCTGAATACTTTCCAGCCATAACAGCAGCATTATAATATGCATGGCCTCTACAGTTGCTTATATCTAGACCATCAGCTTGAATCTCGTCCAAAATGATCTTTGAAATTCCTTCAGCAGTTTTATCTTTAGTTTCAATGAAATCTATGACAGATTCCTGACTCGTTTGATCTTTATGAGAAAGATCTGGAGTGCTGTCGAATATAATTGAATAATACTTAGCCTTTTTTATTTGCCCGATGATACGTTGGCAAACATTATTTCCCAAAATGGCAATAAATTCGTTTTGTATTTGTGGTGACATATAAGTGATTGAAATTTGGCCACACATTTTAGAACTTACAAGATGTTCAGGAAGTACAGGATCGTATTTTGCAATTAAATTAACCAATTCTAAAAAGTTTCCTCTATTAGTACTGGTGTCGTTTTCTATATGTCCACGTAAAGCCAAATTTTGTTTGGCAAGGAATCTTATAATATCAAACCTTCTGATAAGAATTTCCTGCCCTTTCTTTATTTCTTTTGCCACTATGTCTTGCTCTTTTTGTCAATAGTCTCAGTCTGTCCTTTTTGAAGTCTGCTCTCCAACTCCTTCCACTTGCAATACTTTTGGATGTGTAGTGCACTTGACTCGTGACTTGAAACCTTAGGATTTAATTTACACCAAGTATTAAATCCATCAGATGAGCAGAATTTAGATCCATTCGGTATATTTATGTGTTCTCAAATAAACGACAACAAAAGCAAAATAATGATACTTTAGATGGAGAATAAGCCATCCAAGTACGTAAAACTTTTTCGCCGTTACGGCAAAACCATTCCTTAGTAAGCCGTCTTGTATCTCCTTTTGATTTTAAAGATTCCGTGCTCCTTTCAATCGGTCCGAATTTGTAGTTGCGATAAAAATATAAAATGGTTCAAATACTTACAAAATATTTTTATTATTTATCGTTAAATTTTGCCGCCCCCTAAAAAGTGCCGCCCGGGGCGGTCCGCCGCTGCCGGCTCCTCTACGCTACGATACTGCCTATTGAGTTTTTGAAACAACCGGTTTTTTTGACCGGTTATAACCGGCAGGTTAAACCGTAGGTAAAAAGACGGTATAAGTTGGTATAACCGAAAACCGGTGTTTTGTCAACAACCGCCATCCCTACCTCATACCACTGAGCCACAGAGAAGATTAGGGTTTTATTTTGATTTCAAGGAATTTTGAAATAATGAATATTTTCCTTTATTTACAATTAATTATCTTCCAGAAATATCGACTTTTGATATCCCCTCCACGTAGGTACACGACACTCCGTGCAGTATAATAAACAACTTAATAATTTATTGTTTTGATATATCAGATCCACACGCAAACTAAAATATTATTTGTTTACATTATGTTTTTTACTAACTTGTGTAGTGGGCCACGCCACACACCACGCCACAAACGTTTAATAAAAGGTAGTGATAGGTTAGTCGGTAATGGCATTATCGACATTATTACTAGTCCAGGATGTAGCTGCGCATTTGTTCGGAAAAATATTCTGATTCAATTTTTTTTTTCACCATCTTGCTTGGAAAGGTCTCCTTTTAACACTTTGCATGTTGCCACTGTCAAAAAATGGTTAAAAATTGTTTAAATTTTTTTTTTGTTTTTTCCTAAAATTATTTTTTTTTCATCGAACAGAAATAATCTTTTATTACTTTTTATCGTCAAGTGATCAGCAAAAAAGATATAAACAAAAATAAGTAAAAACTTTTTAACAAGTTTTCTTTTGGAGCTTATAACTTTTTTTTAGTTCATTTTACAATAAAATAACATTATAGAAATTTTGTAGAGGGGTTTTCAGCGAACAATTTCCACTATAAAGTTGTTTAATTCTATTTTTTATCTAGGTTTTACAGCGCTCCAAACTTGACCAGATTCTCGAATGCTCATAGGGATAAAATAAAAACAAAACGTTAGGCTAACTCTTCTATCTATATATTTTTCTATTTATACAATTTATTATGATTTTAACATTCCTATGCTAATATTAATCTATTTTTGAACCATTTTCGACCCTATCTACAGTTGCGTCATTATGCATCTGAAACAAGGTCTAACATAGAGCGTATTTCAGTAACGACGCAACTACCCTATATACTCTGGGCTAATTAGCAAAATTCATGGAAAAGTTATTTACCAGCAATTTTATTGCTGGAATGGAATTATAAGATCCTATATATTAATAATATAGGTATGCAAAGTCCGCAGATAGTGTGCTACTTTTTTTATAAACAAAATGGCGCCGACAAATCGTATTTTTTTCAATTATTGCTCTATAACTCCGAAGATTTCAACTTTACAACAAAAACACTCAAATAAAAATTCACCGCAATTAAATTCTGCATAGTGATATGTTTTTCACGATTTGCTCCGACGAAAATTTTCCTCGGAAAATGCAGGTTTTCCTAACAAAAACTATAATTTTCAAATAAAGTTTTAGGTAAGTAATTATTAATCAATAATTAAATAACTTAGTGACATCAAAGATTTCTTGGTATAGATTGTAATTCCAGAAGCCGGTGAAAATTAAACGAATATTTTAGCAACAATTCAATTGTTAATTAACAATTTACGATCGCAATAATAACCAAAATAATCATGATACATTGATCAAACTTATAAAGATTATAAAGATGAGATGCTTGTTTAATATTTTATCGACAAAATATAAATTTTTCTTTTTTTTGCATAATCTTTAAATTTTGAAAAAAAAAATAGTTATAATACGTTGGTCTAATTAGTAAAGTACAAAGAAAGGTTATTTACCAGCAATTTTATTGCTTTAATCGAATTATAAGATCCTATATATTATTAATATAGGTATGCAAAGTCCACAGATAGTGTGCTACTTTTTTTATAAACAAAATGGCGCCGACAAATCGTATTTTTTTCAATTATTGCTCTATAACTCCGAAGATTTTAACTTTACACCAAAAATACTCAAATAAAAATTCACCCCAATTTAATTCTACATAGAGGCATGTTTTTCCCGATTTGCTCCGACGAAAATTTTCCTCGGAAAATGTGGGTTTTCTCAACAAAATCTCGAATTTTCAAATAAATTTTTTGGGCCAGTACCTAATTATTTATCAATAATTATATAGCATGGTGAAATAAAAGCTTTCTTGGTATAGATTATAAATTCAGAAGCCGGTTAAAATGAAATGAATATTTTAGCAACAATTCAATTGTTAATTAACAATTTATAGTCGCAATAACAACTAAAATAATCATGAGACATTGATCAAACTTAGAAAGATTATAAAGGTGTGATGCCTATTTAATATTTTGTCGACAAAATATAAATTTTTCATTTTTTTGCATAATCTTTAAATGTTTAAAAAAAATTTTTATAAACAAATTAACATTTCTTAGAAATTGTTTATTATATTCTAATTTTAAAAAATACTTCAAATGAGTATTTCATAGGTCTTGAAAACGAATGCTTTAAAAAAATTTTCCAACCATTTGCAAAAAAGTTAGGAAACAGCAAAATAAATATACGATATCTCCATTATGATTAATTATTTATATGGGAAATAAGCCACAATTAAAATGAAAAAAATAATTTTATTAACGTTTCAGTAAGTCGTCCCAGGAACGCAACTCATAAATATTGGCAATATCATTTTAAAGTCTTCTACTTTAAAATGTATAATATATGTCTGAATTGCCAATATAAATGAGTGAGATTAAATAAATTATTAGAAGAATTTTTTTGCTTAGCAACAACACTTTAGTTTATTTTAGTAATATTTTGTATTTTGACAACGGCACCCGATTTGGGCGTCGAAACGTTAATACAATTATTTTTTTCATTTTAATTGTGGCTTATTTTCCATATAAATAATTAATCATAAAAATGCCACAAGGAAATAGCTTCAGATATCTCCATTGTTTATAATTTGTTTTAATTGTTTCAAAGCTTAAAAGTGAGTCTATGGTACGATCTAATTACTCACAAAGAATGTCAAAAATTAGTGCAATGGTTATATTTTAATCAAAGATTAAAAATACTTTTTTTTGTAATTTTTAGCGCGAAAGTAGGCTTGATACAGAGCCGGAGATAAAATGTTCACTCGAAGCGACTGACACGCTTAAACTCGCGCGAGTTGTGTATGTGGGCGGGTAGCTACGGTACTGTATTATTCTACTTTCGCGCGTATAAATTACAAAAAAATATATATATATATAATCTTTAATTAAAATATAACCATTAAGCTGATAATCGATATTGTTTTATAAATAATTAGCTTGTACTTTAAACTCACTTCTGCGCTTTGAAAGAATTAAAAAAAATTATTAACACCGTAGTAATCGTATGTTTACTTTGCTGTTTCATAACTTTTTTGCAAATGGTTGCAAAAAAGTTTTAAAGCATTCATTTTCAAGATATTTGAAATGCGCATTTTAGCTATTTTTTAAAATTATAATATAATAAAAACTTTCTGAGAAATGTTAATTTGTTTATAACTATTTTTTTAACATTTAAGGATTATGCAAAAAAAATAAAAAAAATTATATTTTGGCGACAAAGTGTTAAATAGGCATCTCATCTTTATAAGATTTCAAAGTTTGATCAGTGTATCATAATTATTTTGGTTATTATTGCGACCGTAAATTATTAGTTAACAATTGAATTATTGCTAAAATATTCGTTTAATTTTCACCAGCTTCTGGAACTATAATCTAAACCAAGGAGGCTTTTAAGTCACCAAATTATTTAATTATTGGTAAATAATTGCTTATCTAAAACTTTATTTGAAAATTAAAGATTTTGTTGGGAAAACCCGCATTTTCCGAGGAAAATTTTCGTCGGAGCAGATCGGGAAAAACACGTCTCTATGCAGAATTTAATCACGGTGAATTTTTATTTGAGTATTTTTGTTGTGTTGTAAAGTTCAAATCTTCGGAGTTCTAGAGCAATAATTGAAAAAAAAACGATTTTCGGGCGCCATTTTGTTTATAAAAAAAGTAGTACACTATCTGCGGACTTTGCATAGCTATATTATTAATATATACAATCATAAGACTCGATTCCAGCAATAAAATTGCTGGTAAATAACTTTTCCCAAAAATGGCCTATTCTCCGATAATCAGCCCAGACTAATAGTGGCCCAGCATATTTTTACAGTTCGGTAGTTTTTGTATCATATTATGTACATAGTATTTTATAAGTTAATTACGCAATAAACAGGAATTGACAAAATTTGCAGTTACGTCATTCTTCTTCCGTACCGAACTGAATATCTGCCTGCTATTACTTTTATTATTCGTAGCAGACTTCGTACTGCCTCAATAGATAAAAACAAACTTTTGTATACAATAAACTTAAAATAAACAAAAGGAATTTGTAATTAATAAACAAAACTGATATTGACTGTATAATCTTAAGTGAAACATGGGAAATAATTGATATAAATGTATTTGATGTTCCGGGATATGATGTCGTATATAGTGAGAGCCATTACAATCAAAACGATGGTGTTGTTATATACATAAAAACATCTTTAAAGTACAAATTTGAAATACTTCCTTTTTATAATAATATAAATTTGTTGCAAATTCAGATAAAACTAGAAAATCGTCAATTAATTAAAGTGGCTGCTTTGTACAGATCACCCAGTACTAACTTAAATGATTTTAATCACAGTTTGTATGAGTTTCTAGAAAAGACTGACACTGATTGACTGATTCAGATGAGTATGCTGTATTTGTGGGAGATATAAACATTGACTTGTTGCAACCTGATGATAACTACACTGCCGAGTACTTAAATATTTTAAGTGAGTTTGGCTATATCTCAACAATAAATGAACCTACTAGGGTTCAGGCCAGCAGCAAGTCATGTTTAGATCATATTTTTTTGAAAACAGAAGTTAACAATTTGGACTATGTTTTGCCACTAGTCTTGAAATCTTCAGTTACTGATCATTACATAACAATTCTACAATTAGTAGCTGGTGGAAGCATACAAAAAAACGCTCGAAAATTCAGAAATATTATTAATACAACAAAGTTAACTTATACATTTCAAAATACTAAATGGGATTCAATATATTCTTTACAGGACCCAGAAGTTGCGACGAATACATTTATGAGAATCTTGAAACATAACCTGGAAGCGTGTAGTGAGAAAAAACAGCTAAGAAGGAAACGTGATAAAATCGCTCCTTGGATAACAAGCGCACTGCTAATTTCTGTAAATAAAAAAATAAAATATATACTGAACTTCATAACGACCCAAATAACATTATTCTAAAAAACAGATACAAAATATACAGAAATAAATTAACTTCGCTAATACAAAAAGCAAAATTTCGATATTACCAACAGCAAATTGAGAGCAACGAAGGCAACTGTCAAAGTCTATGGAAAGTGGTACAACAAATTACCAAGACGAAAAAACGAGATGAAGGAATTGACAGTATAAAGCAAGCAAACACAAACAAATTATTAAGCGAAAAGTTGGATATTACTAATGAATTCAATAAACATTTTAGTGAAATCGGTAAAAAACTGGCAGCTAAAATACATCAAGATCATGAATACATTTCTAACAGACATACTGTCTCTAATTCTTTTGTATTTGCACCGATTACAAGTGATGAAATAAAAAATATAATATTCGGATTAAAAAATGGTAAAGCAGTCGGTATTGACAATATAAAAGCAGAAACAATTAAAAGTATTTCTGATTATATCACTGAACCTTTGACATACATACTGAATAAATGTGTGGACAGTTCTATTTATCCTTCAGCTTTTAAGCATGCTATTGTGACTCCAGTATATAAAAAAGGAAACTCGACTGATATGAATAACTATCGACGTATATCTCTCATTACCCACATTTCAAAAATATTTGAAAATGTAATCAAAACTAGATTAGTATCTTACCTAGGAAAGTACAAAATACTTTCAGAAAAACAATTTGGTTTTAGGGAAAATACATCCACACAAGATGCCATTCTTTCACTAACCTCAAAAATAAATAAATCTCTTAATGAAAGTAAGCCGTGTTTGTGCATATTTATAGATCTATCAAAAGCTTTTGACACAGTTAGTCATCATTTACTTTTGCAATCTATGGAAGATATTGGTATACGAAATAAATCACTAAAACTGTTTGATAGTTATCTAACTAACAGACAACAAACTGTAAAAATAAGCGATGTAGAGAGTAGTCCACGTATTATTGATTATGGAGTTCCACAAGGTTCAATACTTGGACCTATCCTGTTTAATATATATATAAATGGTTTATTTTCATTGGAATCTACTGGAAGCATTATCGGCTTTGCAGATGACACCGTAATATTCTATAATGCTACCAATTGGGAAGAACTAAAACATACAGCTGAAATTGACTTTGTAAAAATTAAAAAATGATTGGACTGTAAATTATTAACAGTCAACCTAAGTAAAACCAATTATCTACCATTTAGTTGCTATTCTTCGGGTGCTCCTCAATTTAACCACTTATGTATTACACAATCAATGTCCATTGCACCTGAAAAGAAAATGAAATATTTAGGGATTATTATAGACCCCCACATGAAATGGGATCTACATATAAAGTATTTAATAAATAAATTAAGAGTAATACTGTACAAATTTAGAAAACTAAAACAACTGGTACCTACCAATCACTTGAAAACTTTATATTTTGCATTGGTTGAAACTCATCTGCGATATGGAATTTTAGTATGGGGTTCAACTTTTAAAACACATATCACCTCCCTAGAAATTATGCAAAGAAAATTTCTTAAATTAATCTTGTCCAGAAGTACAGTGTATGCATCTGATAGTCTATATACTGAAATGAAAATTTTGGATGTAAGGCAGTTATACTATCTGTGTTCTGGCATCAGGTATTATTCAAATAAAAGTTTAGATGCACTACCAACACACCAATATAATACTCGTCAAAGAGACCATTTTATTGTTCCTCTTATGAATAAAACTAGTACACAAAAATCGTATACTTACATGGCTCCCAAACTATATAATACTATTCCGGTCTATATTAGGTACATTGTTAATTTATATAGTTTTAAACACCAATTGAGGACTTGTTTGTGAGACCTGTTTGTAAACACACGTTTTATAATTTACGGTCGATTTAAACAAATTACCGCTAAATAAAAGCCTTTTAATAGTTAAGTTTTACTAGTGCAGTGACATAAAATACCAAGAACAGCAACTGTGAGTAAATTTTTAATATTAACTGCATCTAGACGATTTTTGTTAGGCTGATTGAGGTTAGATATCAGATACACAAGACTGAAAAGTAATTAGCTAGTAAAAACCATTAAAAACTCGCCTAGCGAAATAAAGAATTTTTAACAACAAAAGGCAGGGTCGGCCTGGGAAAAATGTTTTGGACAATAATTATATTTAACAAAATTACTTAGCAAATTTGAATATTTTAAATAAAATGTCACAACCAACATTTACAAATCAATCTTCATCCACCAACACTCACCCAGATAATAATTTAAATAATATGAATACCTCCAACACATCTTATGCAAGCACTGTCTCAAAAAATATCTACAAGTATCCTAACAAAGACCAGGCACTTATCTTCGGCTCCATTCAGGGAGCAAAACTTCAAGATTATCTTCTCCAATTGGGACCTCTGGTAAAACCAATAAACGTCATTTTCTGTAGCAGAATTTCACACAACAGAATATGTGTTTATCTAACCAATAAATCACTGGTTGATGAGTTTTTAACTAATCATGGTCAAATTGTTGTCAATAATGAAGTCATCAAAGCAAGACGTCTAATTTCACCAGCAGACAGACTAGTATTATCGAATGTAAGCCCAACGATCCCACACGAAACTCTTGTAACCTTACTGGAAAATATTGGATTAAAATTAGTTTCTCCAATAAACTTTCTTAGAATAGGTGCATCAAATCCAGAATACCAACACATACTCAGCTTCAGAAGACAGGTGTATATCGCTCCTTCCCCAGATATTACCATACCCGAATTCTTAGAAATAATACATGATAATCTATCATATCATATCTTTTTAGCCCTAGACAGTCAACGCTGCTTCACCTGCAAATTATCGGGTCATGTTGCATCCCAATGCCCTTCGGGCAATATTAACCCACATTCCCAACAAACATCACAACCCACACAAAATGTTCCAATCTCGTCAATATCTCAACCACATGAAACATCTCCTAATGACTTAAATTCCCACTCAATAAATAATATTCTACCCGAAAGTTCCTCAGTAGTAGAAAATTGTGCAAAAGTCGCCAATACTGCTTTGATCACATCCAATCTGGTAACAAATCCAGATCACACTGCTCAATCTGAAAATATCCCAACCTCGGACAAAACTACTAAGTCAACAACTTCATCCGCAACAAAACGAACAGCTGAAGATATGACCCCGGCCACTCCAGAAGAACAAATGCCACCCAATACTTCTACCTTCTCTCTTCCCCAAACAGTCGTTCAGAAAAACAAAAAACCCAAATCTAATACATCAGATCAAGAAATAGAACTTACTGAATCTATTATAAACTATATCGACTCTCATTCTCCTCACTTCATAATCAACAGCCATCAGCTTAAACAGCTCCTAGAAAATACATACGGATCGAGGGATGTTCTTAGCATTGCGGAAGACTTCACAGAAGATATTCCAAAACTAATAGATATGTTAGAAGAACTTCATCCTCACGCAAACACTAAGAAACTAAAAACTCGTGTCACAAGGCTAAAAAAGAAATTACTAAAGCAATCCCAAGATTTAAGTGATACCCAATCTGATATCTCAAATACATCTCAAGATACCCAATAAATACATTCGAGTCATTACTCCAGTGGAACTTAAATGGGTACTATACCCGTTTAAATATGCTACAGCATATCATAGCCCTCCATTCTCTGGACATATTGTGTCTCCAAGAAACTCACTTCCGAGACGAAAATGTCCACAAAATGAGGGGATACAATGAATTCGTTAAAAACCGAAATGTACAAGTTGCGAGTGGCGGCGTAGCCATTTACGTCTCAAAGAATCTACAAGCAACACAAATTAGAATAAATACAAACCTAGAAGCGATAGCCGTAAAAATTAAAGCACAACTAAATTACACCATCTGCAACATATACATTCCTCCTGACCATTATTTAATTGAGGATGAACTGGAGTCTCTAGTTAATCAACTTCCAACTCCTTTCATTCTTCTAGGAGATTTTAATGCCCACAATTACTCCTGGGGTTCTCAAAAAACAGACAGAAGGGGACGAATTCTATCAAACATATTCAACACCATGAACATAAGTTTACTGAATGATGGCAACAATACTAGATTCAATATAGCTACTGGCAATTCTTCTTGCATCGATCTTTCATTATGTAGCCCAACTATTAGTCCTTACCTTGAATGGAGAGTTATGGATGACTTACTAGGCAGTGACCACTTTCCTATAAAATTAACGAATTCAATTATAAAAGACAAAATATCAAACGGAGATAGTATCCATCAGAAATGGAAAATAAAGAAAGCCGACTGGAGCTCTTTCTCAAAAACCATTGAGAATAACATATACAAAATTAATGAGTGGAAGGACGCAAATACAGCAGTAACTCAACTTAACGAAATATTCAATAGGAAAAACAAAACATATCAAGAAATTTAAACCTGTGCCTTGGTGGAATGACGAATGTGCCGAAGCAATACAAAACAGCAAATCTGCTCTAAATAGATATAGGAGGGAGAAAACCGCAACAAGTATAATTGAATACAAAAAACATAGGGCAAAAGCAAGATATATTACCAACAAAAGTAAAAAAGAGTCATGGAAGAAGTTCGTAGGAAGCATAAACAGAAACACTACAATATCATCGGCATGGAGGAAGATACAAGGTATTTATGGAAACAAAACTTACCATGTCATTAAAGCATTAGATTATGACGGCAAACGAATAAACCAAACCAAAGAAATAGGTGAAGCATTCGCAGACTATTATCATAAGCTTTCCATAAACAGAAATATAACTAATGATAACATTGCCCTCCCTACGGAATTCAAAGAGCTGGAAAACCTTAATTCTCTAAACAAGCCACTGACAAAAGAAGAAATGGAGGAATCTCTCTCATCACTAAAAGACAGTTCTTCTGGTCCCGATGACATCCCTCCAGTTTTTCTAAAAAATCTCCCAGAAACGGCGAAACAAATCCTGCTTAATATCTTTAATCACATGTGGAATAATAGTGACTTCCCCTTAATCTGGAAGAAAGCAACAATCATCCCCATACTTAAATCTAACAAATCTTCACTCTTGCCTGAATCTTACAGGCCAATCTCCCTAACCTGCTCCATGAGTAAATTGCTAGAAAAAATAATCAACAAGAGACTAATATGGTTTTTGGAAACTCACAAATTATTAATTCCCGAACAATCCGGATTTCGACCATCTAGAAGCACACTTGATAACATTATTGACCTAGAAAGTCATATTCACGAAGCATTTGCTACTAAAGATAAATGTCTAGCAATTTATTTTGACATTAATAAAGCCTTTGATTCTACATGCCATAAAATCATCCTAAATAAACTACATCACTGGGGATTGAAAGGCAATATAATAAATTTCATACGCAATTTTTTATCTCAAAGAGAATTCCAAGTCCGAATTTCTGGAACAATATCATCAACCAAGAAACAATTAAACGGCACACCACAAGGATCAATTCTCAGCCCAACTTTATTTTTAATTGCTATGAATGATGTCTTAAAAGATTTAAAGAAACCAGTTGTAGCCAGACTTTACGCAGATGACATGATCGTGTTTATCAAGGGAAGATGTCTTAGCACCATGGCTCAAAGCCTTCAGCAATGCATAACATCCTTCGAACGTTGGTCTATAATGTCTGGGTACAATTTCTCCCCAAACAAAACAAATTGCATACTATTCTCAAAAAGAAACATACCAGAGCAGCATCGACCATCAATATTCCTATACAACCAGAAACTAAGCTATACTCCACACATACATTTTCTGGGCATGATATTCGACGAACGTCTGTCGTGGAAAAATCATATTAAAACACTAACTCTTTCTTGTCAAAAGGGCTTAAATTTATTAAGATGCTTAGCAAACAAGTCTTGGGGTTCTGATGGTCTAATGCTGCTAAAAATATACAGAAGCCTTATTCGATCGAAAATTGATTATGGATGTATTGCATACACATCTGCTCGCCCTTCAATATTAAAATGCTTAGATACTATACACAACACCGCAATAAGAATAATTCTAGGGGCTTACAGGACAACGCCTCTAGAAAGCCTATACTGCGAACTGGGCGAACCAGCTCTATCTTTCAGACGACAAATTCTTAGTTTATCCTATGCCTCCAGAATAGCATCAATACCATCAATTCCTGCTCACAAAAACACGTTCTGTAATCGTTTCAAATCAACTTTTCAACATAGCACCTCTCCACCACCCTTTTATGTTAGAATTCACCGGTATATATCAACGTTAAATCTCCAAAATTTCCCCAGAACGTGGTTAATGAATGAACACAGCATTCCTCCATGGATTATCAGAACCCCACATGTAAACACCCAATTGACGAAATATAATAAATACGATACCAATCCACGTCTTATATATCAAAATTATAAACAAATAGTCGCAAAATATAAAAATTATACCCACTTATTCACTGATTCGTCTAAGTCTTCCCAAGGTGTAGGAGCAGCAGTATACATAAACAATGAAACCAAATATTTATTTAAGCTTCCCAGCTCCTACAGCATCTTAAATGGTGAACTTTATGCCATATTACAAGCGTTGAAGCACATTTCCAATGCACAAACCAAACACTCCTTAATAATATCTGACTCACTCAATTCACTGAGACTCATACAACAAACCTTCACGAAAAATCCTATAGTCATATTAATCAAAGAAATATTACACAGTCTGCATCAAACAGACTCAAAAATAGTTTTTCTATGGGTTCCCTCTCGTTCTGGAATTGAGGGAAATGAAAACGCTGATCGTTGGGCTTACACAGCTGCGCAATTACCAACATTGGCAGAACAATCAATTCCAGCCGCAGATACAAAACAATTACTAAAATCAATGACTCTCAATTTATGGAGTGAAAAATGGAAAACATCCACGAGCAAGTTAAGAGACGTTAAAGAAGATACTGGTCCATGGAATCCACATACAACCAACAGATCGAACCAAGTCATCTTATCTCGTCTTCGGTTAGGACACTGTAAACTTACTCATGAGCATCTCATTACCCATACCGAAGCACCAAAATGCAGAAGGTGTAATATACCAGTATCAGTAAAACATGTGCTAACAGAATGTGATGAATTTGCCGCTTACAAACAATCTATATCTGGTTATTCAAACAATATGAAAGGCATTCTTAACCTGCAAACCGACTGTAAACCTCTTTTTCAATTCCTTAATAAATGTAACCTAGCAAGTAAGATTTAATTGTACACAATTTCATACTTTTGTAAACTTATTAATTGTATTCTCGTTACCCCGCTGATGACCTTCGTGGTTAATGCGGTTATTTCTAAATAAAAAAAAAACACCAATTGAAAATATTTCTTTTGAATACAGACAGATCAATTATACACAACTACTTTGATATATTATAATGATCCATTGGTAGATTGAATTGTTAGATTTAAATGTTTTTGTTACCTTTTATTATATTATTAGACATTAATATTTTTAACTTAAATTGATTTTTATAAATTTTATATTGTACATATTGTTGAATTTATATTTCCCTCGAATTAAATAATCTATATTATTTTAATTTCAAATTTTTATACATAGTTTTATAGATTATAAATTATACCTATTTATATTATTATGTAACCGAAACAAGTGTGTAGAGACTTATCGGTATATGTACTACTTTACTCAAATATTTTATTTATATATGTATACAAAGCTGTAATTTTTTTTTGAATAAAGTTCATTCATTCATTCATTAATAAACAAAAAATGCTCGATGTGAATGAGGTTTTATTATTATTTTTAATTAATTACACATGATGTTTGAAGTAATAAAGTTTAGTTAGAAGTAACAAAATAAAGTTTGTAGTATAATAGTTACAATCTTAAATTTGTTTATCTTATAATGAATATTACAGATTTATTTTATCTATATTCAAAACAACCCTGTATTTATGATTGGGTTCGGGTTGGTTCCAACTCTATAGGTGTTGATTAAATAAAATTAAATTAAATTAAAATTAAATAACATTAAATAAAATGAAATAAAATTAAATAGAAAGTAATGTTATAATTTCATAAAATTAAATAAAACTAAACAAAGTTAAATAAAAAAGTAAATGAAGTAAATTAAAATTAAATTTTTTATTTAGCTTATGGCTTAAGTACATCACAGAATATATTCAGATTTATGCATGATACAATGCATCACAAACAGATGTCCAGTTTTTTTATATATTCGATTGACCCTTCGGTTGCCATTACAAAGTCTATAGGGTTGCCTGTGCATGCTCTGCGTGGGCAGTCCTGAACAATGTGTCTGATCGTCTGTTTTGCAGCGCCGCAGTCACAAGAAGGCGAGGGAAGTTTACCCCATCTGTAGAGGGAGTCGGCGCATCTTCCACAGTTTGTTCGAATTCGATTAAGGGCTGCCCAAATCTTACGGGGACGTTCAAATTCGCCAGGTTTTTCTATGATGTCCGGTAGACTATGGTAATGCGGATCTGTTTTAGTTTCCCAATCTTCTCTCCATCGGGTATTTAAGTCAAAGTTGGATTGCTGCAGCGCTTGAGCAGATTGTAGAGGGGATAACCTGGATCGGAGACGGTTTCCAAGAATATCGGGGATGTCGTTGTGGACTAGAAGCTGGCGACTGTCCATTATTTTGTTGTATTCTTTAACCAATGCATGTTCGCGGCGTAGGTTGGGTGGTGCTATATTACTAAGGGTGGGTAGCCACATTGTAGGGGTGGGCTTAATTGTGCCCAGGTGGGTATGCCTGCTATTTAGCCACACTGGTGCACAGTATTCTGCCACCGGATATATCAGGCCAAGAGCAGAGGATCTTAAAGTTGATGCTGTGGACCCCCATGTAGTGCCGCAGAGTTTCTGTATTATATTGTTGCGTGTTTTCAATTTTGCTGCTGTTTTCGTCAGGTGTTCTCTGAATGTGAGCGTTCTATCTAGAGTAACCCCAAGGTATTTCGGGTATTTATTGTGTTTCAACAGCTTGTTATTAAAATACACTCGCAATTCTCTGTTTGCCAGCTTGTTGTTGAGATGAAAAGCTGATACTTCAGTTTTTGTAGTACTTGGTTGTAGTCTCCATTTCTTAAGGTATTCGCTGAGGATGGATAGGTCATTCGTAGGAGTGATTACTGTAGTTTCTAAAGATCGGTGGCTTGTTGCAAGGGTCCAGTCGTCAGCATATCCAAACTTCCGAGATTCGGTTTCAGGCATGTCAGCAATATAGAGGCTGAAAAGTAAGGGGGCAAGAACAGAACCCTGTGGAGGGCCATTGTTAAGTTTCATCTGTCTATTCGTCTCCTTTCCCATTATAACCTGGAAGGCTCTGTTTGTCAGCATGTTGTCAATGAGGTTAATTATCTTTCTGCAGGGGATAATACGGGCCAGTTTATAACTATATTAATCCCTGTCTCCAGACAGTATCATATGCTGCTGTTAGATCTATAAATACTGTTGCTGTCTTTTGTTTCTTTTGAAAACTAGCTTCTATAAAAGTTGTTAATGACAGCACTTGGTCAGTACAGCTTCGATAAGGGCGGAAGCCAGCTTGTTCAATGGGGACGTTTTCTAGTATCCTGTGATTAATTCTGTTGAGGAGAAGCTTTTCTAATAGTTTATATACCGTGCTGAGTAGAGCTATGGGGCGGTAGTTTTCTGGCTCATCGTTTGATTGCCCGGTTTCGGAATTGCAATTATTTTTATTCGCTTAAGTGAGAAAGGAATGTTACCTGACTGAAGTATATCATCAAAGAACATTGCAAGCCACTGTTTCGTGTATGCACCACTATGTACCAAGAACTCAGGATGGATACCATCAAACCCAGGTGCTTTACCTGATTTCATTTCTTTCAGCGCATGTGTGATTTCAGAAATAAGTATTTGTATACTAAAATTATATATTAAAATTAAATGAAATTGAATAAAAGTAAATAAAAATAAATAAAATTTAATAAAATGAAATAAAATAAAATAAAAAAATGGAATTAAGAAATGAAATAAAATAAAATAAACAAAAATAAATAAAATTAAACAAAATTAATTAAAATTTTATAATTTGCTGATTGTTCTTTTCGTGTGCTCAGAATCTTTCTCGTGCTTACAGTTCGTCAGAAAAATTCCGTTTAGAGATATTTTTTGAAAATTTCGCAAAATTAAAAAATTCATATTTTGCCCAATTTGAGTCTCAAAGTTAAACTGTTCCACTTCTCTTCTATGAAATTTGTCGATCGTTCTTCTTCTGTCCTCAGAATATTTCTACGGCTTGAGATATTGTGTTTCGGACACCGATTGCGCTACAGAAAAAATTTTAGTACGGTTCTGCTCGGAAGCAAGGAGTCTACCTACTTAATTTCGTATTTTTCACGTCATTATTATGAGAGTTATGGCGTCATTGCCAACCCTCTTATGGCCTACGGGTATGAAAAATAGATAACAACCTATTCGTCCTAATCAACCTAATCGGTCAAACCGTTTCGGAAGAGTATGGCAACAAACACTGTGAAAAGAGCATTTTATACAAAGAGATGTAAACATTTTGGTGGCTGCTAAAATGACTATATAAAACCGTATGAAGCTTCTCTGAATTTTTACAAATAATTCAACATCAAAATTAGCCAAATCGGTCCAGCCATTCTCGAGTTTTAGCGAGACACATGAACAGCAATTGATTTTTATATATAAGATGTCAAAATTTAGATAGCTATTAAAAAATAACGGTTGGAGATAGAAAGGTGAAAATGTAGTATGGTATTTACTTTGCCTTCCACATCATACAAAATTAAGAAAAAACAGTCTGTCCAAAAAAATAAAAAATATATATTAGGGGGGCAGCCCCCGTTATGACGTACGGATATGAAAAATAAATAACAAACAATACTCAGTCCGGTCGACTATACGTGTAAAATTTCATAAAAATCTATTCAGTCGTTTTCGAGTTATAAGTGTTGGTAACTAACACGACTGTCTTTTGTTTATATAGATGTTAAATATTTAAATGGCTATTAAAATATAACGGTTGGAGATGAAAAAGTGAAAAATTAGGGTTGTATGTATCTTTACGTTCCACATCATATAAAATTAAAAAAAAAAAAGAGTTTGTCCGAAGAAATAGAAAAAAATATCAGGGGGGCAACCACCCTTATGACCTACGGATATGAGAAGTAGATAACAACCTCTTCTCAGTTCTGCCGAATATAGGCGTAAAATTTCATAAAAATCGGTCAAACCGTTTCAGAGAAGTATGGCAACAAACACTGTGAAAAGAGCATTTTATACATATAGATAAATATAAGAATTTGGGTGGCTATTAACATGACTATATAAAACCGTATAAACCATCCCTGAATTTCTACAAATAAGTCAACATCAAAATTAGCCAAATCGGTCCAGCCATTCTCGAGTTTTAGCGAGACACACGAAAGGCAATTGATTTTATATATTTAAGATTTATCCTAGGTGCAACAGCAGTCGGATACCCTCTGCTTAAGAGGATCGGTACGTATTTTCGGCTACAATGCTATTCAAATGGGGATTCATTTTTTTCGAATCCTGAGAAAACTAATAAGTATTTTGAAAAATTTAAACGCAGAATGAAAGATTACTTTATTAGCAAGGGCCGAAAGTCCCTGAGAACTTCTATAATGTTTATTTTAATTAGTTACAGGGGTGAAAAACTAAGAGAAAATGTAGTGTGATTTTTAATTTTAAATATCTCATTCGAAAGAAACTTCTTATATATTCTAAGGGACTTTCGGCCCTCGATAATAATTTAGTCTTTCATTTTTTGTTTAAATTTTTTAAAAATATTTATTAGTTTTTTCAGGATTTGAAAAAAATGTACACCATGTCCGTGGAAATCGAACATTCGCCATCTTTGTCATACAACGCACTCAATCGAATATAATGTTATGACAAGACTCAAGACAGTGACAAGTAGAGATGTGTCTGACCCGCTATTTTGATATAGCAGTTCATTCTGCTACTGCTTTTTAACGCTTTTACGATGATAATAAAATCAATCAAAGAGTTGTTTATTAAATAGTATTGATAGTGTATTTGAAAAATAATAATTGATTTAAGGCGTACAATTAATAAAAAGTTATTTATTGTTTATATATTATTTATGGATAATCCAAGTATTTCAAGTAATTAAAGTTCAAATAAAGGTATTATTTTATAAGAGTTTGTTCCGATAACCGTAAATAGGTACGAGTTTAGCTATAAAGTAAAGTGCCCATGGTGGCATAAAATGTAGTAAATGCTAATGCTTCAAGTTGGTACGTGCTACATTTTTGAAGATTTCACTACACTTAACAAGCATTTGCTTTTCTCCGTAGTGTTTGCTTCTATTTACCAGCCTACATAGAAGAATGTACTACGCTTTTGAAGTATGTGCTTGTTTAGTAGTATTTTGCTTCAGTTTAAGTGGACGTCTTCGGCGTAGGTAATTTTGTGTTACAATATGGCAGCATTTATGAATGTGTGTCATAGAAAAATTTACAAACTAAGAAGAAGATTCTTAATTTTTGGGGTCATTCTTTTATCAAATAAAATTTAATAATTGTGAAGAAGATTAACAAATAACAATTGTTCATTTTTATCCTCACGTAACTCGTTTGTCGCTTCGGAATCTGAGTCACTCGTTTTTACTCATGTACAATTCTAATAATTAAATAATCCAACAAATAATAGTTTATTCCTTTAAACGAGAATAAAATTTAATGCGAAAATTCTTGGGGTACCGATAGATTTTATAATCATATTTTCACTATAAATTTAAAATTAATTTGAAAAATACAATAGTAATTAAAATTAATTTGAAAAAAACAATAGTAATTAATTTGATTTATGTAAAAAAGTACTTACTTCAATTGAGCTAACCGTCTATTTCTTCGCTTTTCAATAACACATTTCTTGTAACAACGTCCCATATTTTAATTTGCGCAAATAAAGAAATAAATAAAGTCTTTATGAATTAATTGAGTAATACTACATTTATACAACGCAGTTCTTCACATGTTCAAACCTTATCTAAGCTTTCCATGGTAACACTACATTATTAAAATAACTTTACAACTTTTTTTCTTTTTCGACTATTTGTATAGTATATAAATAATGGTAACCACTGAATACGTAATTAGTGAAAAAATAATCCTATCATTTATACAAGTAAAGGTTATCCAAGAACCAAGAACATTCAAAAATTGAACGAAACCGAAATAGCCATCTCTACCTTTCTAATGACAATGTCACTGTGAACCTAATGTTTACATTTGCAGTTTCCATACCAGTGAGAATTTTACTACACGTAATTTGCCGTGTAAAGACAGAAAAAGTAGGGATAGCCGTAAAATATTTGCGAATTATGTACCCATAGCCTTAACTTATTCCATTGATTATAAATATTCCTTGATTATAAATATTCCATTGATTATAAATATTCCTATATGTAGTTATTAATCAATGCTTATTCTTACAGATGTGCTACCTATTTGGCTACGTGCAGTCGTATTAAAAATTGTGAAAAGTATTTTGAGTTTTACAGATAATACTATTGAGAGTCTTGTGGGTAAAATTTATATTTTTGTGATTATATCAGCATTTTGTGTATTTTGTAAGCGTGCATCATGAGTGGTGGTTATTTTATTTATAAGAAACTGCTGGGGAAAACTATTTGTCAGTGGAAAAGTCGAGCCATCTTTACTCACTGTTGTCGGCGAACGTTCTTCGTCTCTTTATATGGCGGAAATAAAGACGATACTCTGGAAACCCTGAGATACAAACGATTCGCTAGTCAAAACAGTGACGAAAAATGCATCTAATCTCTTCTCACTTCCTCCAACACAAGATGCAGCCCGTTTCCACAGACTCTGAGTTTATCACCAGATTCAGTCATGGCTCGGTAAACATTGTAATCCAGAAGATTGGGGCTGGAATCTCCAACTTCCAAGCCTCCAGTACCCCTGAGCTTATTAAATTCATCTTTTTCAGATGCCTCCATTGTGGTGGTGAAAGTTGCAGCAACATCGTGGACATATCAACATTAATTATTGAAGAAAATGAATTGGAAGATGAATTACCGACAATGACGCCAACTCTAACTCTCATTATACCACAAAAATTTAACCCGAATACTGCTTCAGATTTTAACTCGCAGCCTGGACCATCGAAAAAAATTAAAAAATAATAATCTTTTTCAACATACGTGTATAATATTAACTAATATTATTTTGTCTATAAATTGTCCGTGGATTAGGCCTATTGAGGATACCACACAAAAAACGCGCCTCCAGACTCTACCTCATAGGTGGCAGGGAAAAGGGTCGAAAATAGCTTAATAATAGCATAGGAATGTTTTTTTATTGGCATAGACTTTTAGTCATTCAGCCAGACTAAACATGATAAAAATGATTGTCTAAGTTTATATTAAAATAAATATACAAAATAATAAACAGGTAAACAATAAACAGGTAAACAGTAAACACTCTCTTCTCGCCTAGGGGCCCATCAAGGCATTTTTTCTTTTAAAGACATACAACACTAGGCCACGGTAAGAAAGGAATTTAATAATTGAGTTAGAAACAAAGGTTACGTTATTAACTAATGCAAACTTATTTACATGGTTATTTTACTATCTTTTAAAAACATAACTAAGGAATCATACACCGTTCTCGAGTTTAGTGATAATAAGTACTGAAGGTTCCAAGGGGCTAATATATTGTGTTTATATAAGTTATTTATTAATCTGGATGAAATTATAGTATTTCTGGGGCAACAGAAAAATATATGATCTAGGTTTCCTTCTTCTGTACAAAATTCACATCGATCATTATCTAAAACCTTAAGTTTAAATAAATGTTTGGGGTAACAAGCATGTCCAAATCTCAGTCTAATGATCGTGGTAACATATTTTCTAGGTACATTAAAAAACTTATACCAAGGAGTTTTAGGAATATCTGTTTGAAGAGAAGTGTATCTAGTTGGACTAACAATGGAATATTCCTTCCATATATTATCCCACCTTTGGTGTAATCTTAATTTTAAGGAAGCCAGAAAGTCGCAAGCCGTGATTTTATAAGAAGTTTCTCTACCAGACAATATACTTTCTTTTGCTAATTGGTCTACATATTCATTATTTTCCAAACCTATATTTGCTTTAATCCAAACAAAGAGTACATTTTTGCCTCTTGTTACTAACTTTTGTTTGATATCCTTAATTTTGTAAATGTAAGGGCAACTGTACGTATTTGGCAATCCAGGTTTCCCAATAGAGGTCAAAACTGATAAGAATCTGATAATATCACTATATGGTCCGAGTTACTTTCTGTTGCATGAAGTAAGGCCTCATATATTGCAAGAGCTTCTGCTGTAAAAAGAGAGGTCTGGGAGTTCAACTTAAATGTTTGTTCTATTCATTCAAACGGGACAAAAAAAGCGCATCCAGTGCCGTTTGATGATTTGGAAGCATCGGTATATATAACGACGGAGTTTTCGAATTCTGATAATATTGAGTGAATAATCTTTCTATTTATGTGTATATTTTCACTATATTTGGGTACCAAGATATCTGTATTTGAACAATATGTTGCATATGAGATGTTTTGAAGTGTATACGTAGCTTTATCTATATCTTTTAATGCTTCCATATTATGTTGCAGAGCTTCGCAGACTAAAGGCGATTTCTTTTTTTCCCAGTATTTAGTAGACAGATCATAGCAATTCAGAGTGATGAGTTTTGTTTATAAGGATTGATTTTTTATATATGTGTTTACCAGAAATTTTTCGGTCAGGAAGTTTCGTCTGATATTTAGAGGTGGTTCCAAGGCTTCCAAATACGAGGGTTAAATTGGTGTGGACTTCATAGCACTTAAACATGTACGTAAAGCTGAATTGTGTATTACGTTAATTTTATATAGCAATACATTACTGGCTGATCCATAAAATATGCTTCCGTAATCCAAAATGAAGCGAATATACGCTCTGTAAAATAATAAATTCACGTCTACATCAGCACCCCACCACGTTTTATTAATCGATTTAAGGAAATTTATTCCCTTGTTGCATTTGTTTAAGATATCCTCAATATGATCCTTCCAAGTCAAATGTTTGTCAAGTGTCATCCCTAAATATTTGACCTTATTTTTTAGTGGATATTGATGCTCTCCTAATTTAAGTACTTGATCGTTAGGTTTATAATGTCTGGTAAAAATGCAAACCTGAGATTTATTACAAGATAATTCAAAATTGCTTTTATGGAGCCATTTTTGAAGTAGCTGATAGATACTATCCAAGTTTTTAATTGCTTTGTCATATTCTTTGTGTTCTGTGTAAATGCAGAAATCATCTGCGTATTATATGAGGTTGAATGGTATGTTATTAATTTTAATATTGTACAAATCCGCTACGTACATATTAAACAGGATAGGGCTCAATACAAACCCTGGGGTAATCCTTTGTTCACGATTCTGGGACCTATGAGCATTTGTTCGTTTCTTAAATAAACTAATCTGTTTGTATAAAGATTAACAATACTAGCGGAAAATTGGGCTGGAATTTGAAATATTCTTGTCATTTTTTCTTTAAGCGCTGTTAGACACACGGAGTCATAAGCACCTTCTATATCAAGAAATAATGCTGGTAAGTAATTGTTCCGGGAATAATTGTTTTGAATATCTACAACTAGGGTAGCCAATGCATCCAAAGTACCAAAACCTTTCCTGAATCCGTATTGTTCTTTGGGTAGAAGGTTCTGCTCTAGTAACCACCATTCTAACCTAGCCTTAATTATTCTCTCTAGAGTTTTTTGTACGCAAGATAATAAAGATATGGGTCTGTAAGCTTCAACTAATTTTAGATTTTTCCCAGGTTTGGGTATAGGGATGACAACAATATGTTTGAAGGCTGAAATGTTGGAAACTTCTCTAATTATCTGATTAAAAATATTTAGAAGTAACTCTTTGGCCTTATTTGGTAAATTCAATAGCATAATATATTTAATTTCATCATGACCAGGAAAAGTGTTGGGACGATCACTAAGGGCACAGTCCAATTCTAGCATGGTAAATGGTTTTAAGAGAAAATGACTATGATTCGGATTGAATAACATTACATCTTCGTGGTTGTTCACATATGGTGGTGCAATTTTATCAAAAAACTCTGCTATCCACGAATCTTCTAGTGGTAATGGAGCATTGACCCTTTTCCTGTTCATCCTTTTCGCTTGATTCCAAATCGAAGTAGACGACGTTTGTTTATTTAATTTTGAGCACCAATCAACCCAGCTTTGTTTGGCTTTCGATTTCAATAATCTCTTAGCGTGAGCACTAGCTTGTTTACATTTAATAAAATTTTCAACTGATGGATCTTGCTTGTATTTTATTAATGCATTTTTCCTTTCTGCAACAATTAGATCACATTCTGCATCCCACCACGGTAAAGGAGTCCGTTTCTTACACTTAAAGGGTTTATATTGACAAATAGATTGTGTGGAAACTTTATTGATACAGTCTAATAAAAAACTATATTTTCTTCAGTATTTGGGGATATAGG
This sequence comes from Diabrotica virgifera virgifera, assembly GCF_917563875.1. NCBI lineage: Eukaryota > Metazoa > Arthropoda > Insecta > Coleoptera > Chrysomelidae > Diabrotica > Diabrotica virgifera. The sequence goes on from NC_065447.1 coordinate 61,820,050, forward strand.
TTCACTTTCATTTAATAGATTCTCGATTATTTCAGCGTACACATCCCAATAGGGAACTTGCATAAATTTTTAAATTCGAAAAAAATGTTATAAATCACAACAGAACATAATTTAAAACATGTATCAAAGATAAAAAAATTTTGTAGGTCTTTCGTTTTGCTCCCAAAGGCGATTAAAAATTCAAATTAAAACAGGTGGCCTAAAACGCGTCGTGACGTCACTTGTTTGTACATTTACATTTTTCCAACAAAGTAAACAGAATTTTAAATTAGACGTTATAAACGTCAGTAGAAAATACATTTATTTGACGTTACAAGTGTTTTGATCGTTTGAACTATTCATAGAAAACTGTACTTTTACAAAATGGTTTTATTTTCCGTAGTAAACCTTCTTTCCTTTCCTTCAATAACTATATCAAACTCCAATGTCAACAAACTGGTATATATTATTACAATGACATACGATAAATGTTAATAGAATATAAATATTTTTCCTTTATTTCGGGACGAGGTATACCAAAATAGGTGGAGGCCAATAAGCTAAAGAAGAATAAGAAGAATATACCTTATTATAACCATAAACAGAACCATATAGTTAAACTGAGTGACGTCACGGGCCGTTTGACCTATTTTAAGATACCGAAGATTTTAAATTTGTACTTCTAAGTTATTGTGAGTTTTTGAAGCGTGAAATTGTGGAAATCTCATTTTTATACAAAACTGAAAATTATTATGTAATAAAAAAATGTGCAAGTTCCCTATTGGCTCTCTTAATATTCCATGTACTTTTAGGATATATAGTCTCATTAACAGCTCTTGGGTATTCGAATTATATTTTTACAACAAAGTGATTTGATCCAAGTGTATCAGAATCTACAGACCAAAATGTCTTAGCAAAAATGGAAGGGGAACAAACCGTAATATCAATCACAGAATCTGAATGTCCTGGATTTCCTTGACAAGTAGGTTGAGCGTTATTCATCACAATGAAATCAAGATCCTGTAGGGTCTCTACAATTTGATCGCCAATATTATCATTTTTTGGTGATACCCAGAGCGCATTGTGGGCATTCATATCACCCCCAATAATGCAGGGGTGCTTCACTTGGGAAAATAAGTTTGTCCAATCTTCTCTTCTGGTTTTGGTTTTTGGACATCTATATACAGAGAGAAAACTCAAGTGTGTATTATCGTAATTAATTTTAATACCACAGGCAAGCAGCTCTTTATTGAAGTTTTTATTTAATTTTAAGATTTCAAAACGGATACCCGTTTTTACCAAAACAGCGACACCAGCAAAGCCGTCTGTACGATCTTGACGAACAATATTATAACCTTTAAAATTATATACAACATTATTTTTGAACCAAGTTTCACTTAAAAGAACAATATCAACATCTTCTTTAGTAATAAAATTAAGTAGGCTGTTTTTATTTGCAACAGCTGATCTAGCGTTCTATTGCATAATTTTAAGTTTAGTGTTTAAAGCCATAAATTTAAGTACCTTTAAAAATATCGTCGAGAACAGTATGTAAACCCTTAGCTAACAAATTATTATCCAGTGTTTTTGCATCCTCAACTGATTTGACATTTTTTATAAATTCAGAAAAAAAATTGACTAACGAAATAACTATCTTGTTTTTATTATCATTTATTGAACTATTAGGTTAATTGGGATTAGGTGGTAGAGGCTGTAGGGGATTGCAGGACAGGAGTAGTTACTTTCCTTTTTTTATGGGCATTATGTTCAGTATTAATCCTACTAGGTCCAGGATGAGTAAAATTTGTTGGTTTTTTCATACACGGTCTTGGAAAGGTAGGATAAGATGACGTAATGTCATCAGATACGTTAGGTAGTTTTGGAAAATTTTCTTCAAAATTTGACAACATCTAAAATTTATTGTTACTAACAAATCCGGAAAAAGATGATTCATTATACCTTCTTGATTCTAGAAAGGACATTTTTTGATCTAACATAATGTTTTTAATTTTTTTTGTTCCCCATAAACGGGACAACTTTTGGAGATCGAAATATGATCTTCACTTTTGCAATGTATACAAAAGGTTTTTTTAGTGTCGCAAATGTGATTATCATTTTTAATTTCTGCACATCGTATACAAAATTCTTGTGTCCCCTTGCATTGTTTAGAAATGTGACCAAATTTAAGATACCGGTAGCACTGTATTACCCGGCCTACAAATCTTTCTACCGGCAAATACACAAAATTAACTACGACATGAGTTGGCAAAACATTTCCTTCAAATGTAACTGTAATATTTCGTCTGGGGACGTATTCTGTTTTACCGTCTTTATCTACCTTTCTATGCATTCTTTTAATGTCAGTAATTTTAGCGGAAGAGTCTATATGTTTTTTTTTCAAATAATAAGAATCATACCTCGTATCTACATCGTGAATTATTCCCTTAATTTCCAAGAGATGGTTAGGGATATATGCTTTTAAATTTTCATCCTTTAACTTATTATGTGTTACTAGATGATTTGCATCCAAAATAGATTTTAAAATGACTTTTCCTCTATTTTTTCCTATAGATTTAACTTCTTTTAGATTTTTGATTTTAAGTTTTTGATAAAGAATTTCCCCACCACCATTGGGTGTAAACGAGAAATGTTCTGATTATTTAAATTTTCGATACATACGCAACAGCTATGGAAATCATAATTATTAGAAGAAATGTTATAAAGTTTTACTTCCCTTGTTTTGTCAGTTTTATCACCGGAACTCGCACCAATGTCCATGTCCTGGCCTGGAGAACTTGTCGCAACACTTAAATCGCACATTTCCGTCTTATTGTTATTTTCCTCCCCCATTAGGGGAGGTAAATCACTTAATTTTCACAACAATTCCAAATATTTAACAGATATATTTACACAAAATTTAATTTATAAATATAAATATTGATTTTTAATCACCGCAAAAACTTATCGCTTAATGAGGTATTAAAGATCGTCCGCTCACTATGCTTGTCTGTGTTAGAATTTCATAGGAATGTTAAAATCATAATAAATATATAGATAGAATAGTAAGCCTAAGGTTTTGTTTTTATTGTATTCCTATGAGATTTCGAGAATCTGGTCAAGTTTGTTATTTATCGGGAACATTGTCGTGAATGATGTTTGCAATGATATATAGTGGAGTCACTGAAGGTTTTCACCTCCGATTTCGTTGATCCTTTACCGATTTTCATGAAAATTGGTAACTAGTTAGAAGATACTTCAAGAAATAAAGGTGACATGATGCTAACTTGCGCTTTTACCCTGGGGGTGGATGCCACCCTTTCTCGGGGGTGAAATTTTTTTTATTAAAAATAATACCAGAAATCGATAGAGGGGCAACTTCTAAGCAAAATTCGTTATATAAAGTTATTAACATAAATCAATACTTTTTGAATTATTAAATATCAATGATTTTATTTTTTCTTGAAAAAATGCATATTTTAAAGCTGTTTTTCACGTATTACACAAAAACTATAAGTTTTTGTAAAAAAGTTATTATTATCAAAATTAAATATAATAAAAAATTCAATACACTCCCCGCTTAAAGAACTAAACTAATGTTATTTCAAAGTGAGTTATGGGTAATTGAATGTATATTTTTTTCGACGAGTACTCAAATCTAAGTATTCAAGCTTACATAACGAGAAAACGATGCATTTTATAGAATATACTTGTTAAGCATTTGTCAAAGTACTTCGGAATATCTATCAAGTGAGCTCCAGTAGAAAATAATAGCATCAAGATTAAGCAAGTTATGATGAAAATAAGAGAACCCTTTCGATTTTTTTAGGAAAAAGTGAAAAATAAAACATACGATATTTCCACAAAAATTAAAATTTGTAGCAATCCTTACAAGAATTTCTTTAGGTTAACATAGTTAATGATTTCAAAAATTCTGACCGGTTTAGAATGCATATTTTTGAAAAAAAAAATATAATTTAAAAATATCAGAATTTTTAAAATTATCGTACTTTTCATTTTCTGTTGATAATAACTCCAAAAATACTCAATATACGTAAAAAATGACATAAAAGTAAATTTTAGTTTTTTCTGTTCCAAATACTTTACCCATTTTACTATTCCCATAGAGTAAAAAATAACCGAGATAGAAACGTTTAAAATGTCAATTTTGCTGCGAAAACCATGTAACCGGGGCCATTTAACCTTTTATTAAAAAAAAATAAGAGATTTAAAAGACTAAATTTGACGTTTTTTAATAGCTCTTACAATCAGCTTTTAAATAGTTTTTAGGTGAACCTGATATCTTAAAAACTAACGGAGGTATTTACAAAAAAGCAATAACATTTTTTGGAAATATTTTTAAAAGATAAATTTTGAAACATTTTTGGTGCATAAATTTTAATGCTATTAACTTGTTCGAGGGCTTATTTGATAGATATTTCTAAGAACTTTGACAAATGTTTAATAAGTTTATGTTATAAAATGCATCATTTTCCCGGTATTTAAGCTTCAATACTTAGATTTGGGTACCCCGAAGAAAGAAATATACATTCAATTACCTATAACTCACTTTTAGTTAACACTGAAAGGTTTTTCTAGTAATATAAGGAGTTTATTTGATTTTCTATTAGTAGTCCTGTCGCCAGGGGGGGTACAACGGCCTCGTTAATTCAGATGGACTTACTCAAGTTTTTTTTATGTATTTTGACCCGTAGAACACGAATTTTTTGGGTAACAGTTGATCCGGATGTCGATAAGATTGTTATAGACCAAGAACTTGAGGAATCAAATAACAGCGATTTTTGGCAAAACAAAACAATATTTTGTATTTTTTGGGCCATTTTAAGTAAAAAATATTTCTACAAGTTTTTTCGTAGGATGCACAGTTTTCGAGATAAACGCGGTTGAACTTTAAAAAAATCGAAAAATTGCAATTTTTGAACCCGAATAACTTTTGATTAAAAAATAAAATAGCAAGTCTGCTTACCGCATTTGAAAGTTTAAGTCAAATTATATCGGTTTTGATTATTTGCATTGGTAAAAATTTATTTTTTTATTGTTTAACAAAGCTATAAACACGTAGGGTTTCCCGTGCTTTTACATGCGTTTTAACGCATGTAACGTAGAAATAGTCTTGATTGCACTAGTACCTATTCTACCTACTCGTTCGATTTTAAATGAGAAATCATAGAAACATCACTCACGCACTAGTTGTTTGTAGCTTTGTTTAGCAATAACACAATAAATTTTTAGCAATGCAAATAATCAAAACCGACATAATTTGACTTGAACTTTCAAAGGCGCTAAGCAGAATTGCTATTTTATTTTTTAATCAAAAGTTATTCGGGTTTAAAAATTGCAGTTTTTCGATTTTTTGAAAGTTCAACCGCGTTTATCTCGAAAACTGTGCATCCTACTAAAAAACTTGTAGAAATATTTTTTGCTTAAAATGACCCAAAAAATACAAAATATTGTTTTGTTTTGCCAAAAATCGCTGTTATTTGATTCCTCAAGTTCTTGGTCTATAACAATCTTATCGACATCCGGATCAACTGTTACCCAAAAAATTCGTGTTCTACGGGTCAAAATACATAAAAAAAATTTGGGTAAGTCCATCTGAATTAACGAGGCCGTTGTACCCCCCCTGGCGACAGGACTATAGCCTCAATTTTGATAATAATAACTTTTTTGTAAAAACTTATAGTTTTTGAGTTATTTATGAAATAATTACACTTTTATAAAAAAGAACTTTTTTATAATAAAACCTTTTTATTATGTATAGGAAAGAATATAAAATAATTTAACGATAAACGATTTAACGATAAAATACTTAAAATTCCAAAAATTACACTCTAATAAAAAAGTACTTTTTTATAATATGACGGTTTTGTTATTGTACATATATAGGACACAACATGTTTGGAAAGAATAATTAACTTAAAAAATATGAATTTTTAGTAGGTGTATTAACTGTTATTTATAATTATGATTCCAAAAATTACACTAGTATAAAATAGTATTTTTTTAACATGGTATAATTTTAAGTATATAAACTTTTAATTATTTATTAAAACAATTAAAAAAAGATACGCAACAGCCGGGTTCCAACTGGGGACCATCTGCAGTCTAATGCCACTGAGGCACCATCAATTTGTAGATATCGATTTATTAACGTACTTTAAAATATCATTGCATTAGTCACATTTTTAAAATAGTTTGACATTTAAAAAAATCGATTTATCCATAGGGAACATCCATAAACTACGTCGTAAAAATTTCGGACTTTTTAATACCCTCCCCCCTTCCGTCGTAAAGCGTCGTTTACAGTTGACCACAACTCTCATATCGACGTCGCAATTGCAACTCACGACCCCCCTTTTTAGTGATTTTTTTTTAATTCCATGATATTTCTGGATTTTTTAAAGTTAGCTATCAAAGTTTATTTACTTACTATGTAGTTCATTAATATCCGCGTACTTTTTTTCTCTTAATTTACTGTACAACTAATTAGCTTTATTGGGACAAAAGACAATACTTTTATAGGAGTTCCGATATGCTTTCTTAACTGCATCATATAAATCTTCATACTTATTTTGTTTTGATTTGAATACCATTTCTTTTATTAAGTATAAATACAATGTACTAACTAAATAAAATATAATATTTTATTTGTTTCTGTTCATTCTTGTAGAATTGTTTCACACTGAGTATTCAGTAAATAAATGAACAGTTATATTTATTACTTCCAGATGTTGTTCTTTATAGAAGCGTTTGTTTAAATACATAGAACAATGTTTTATTGTTTGTTATTCTGTACAAAACTGCTAGCAATATTATTAAGGCTGTGAGTGATCAAAACGAAATGAAAAGTACCTATGCGATAAAAGTAATATACTTACTAATTTTTTTAATTCTAAAATAGGGTATTTTTTTATATTCGTGAACATCAAACGACGTCGGATGTGCACTCATGGCCCCCTCCCCCCTGTCGTATACCGTCATAATAAGCAAAGACCCCCCCACCCCCTCTTCAACCCTTCAACGACGTAGTTTATGGATGCCCCCATACAGCGTGATTGGTCAGTGGGGTAAAGCTTTGTATATCCGTTATAAGTATTAGATAGTAATAAAAGTTAATAACAAAAATTGTAGCCAACTTTGATTACAGATTGATAATCAGTAATCGTAAATTGTAAGTTTTAGACAATTATTCAGTCATGGCTTACTTAAAATTTGGAAAGATTTAGACCCGTAATTATTAATAATTTTGCTCTGAAAAATGAAAATATCTCCAAAACTATTAAATTTACACATAGGGAATGTTATACAAAAATTATAGTATGGTAATGGTACTTTCGATAATTATATAAAATACAGGGTGTTCTATCGAATATTATTTATTCGATAGAACACCCTGTATTTTATATCATTATCGAAAAATACCATTACCATACTATAATTTTTGTATAACATTCCCTATGTGCAAATTTATTAGTTTTAGAGATATTTCTAAAAATAAATAATATTCGATACGCAGACGATACTGTACTAGTTGCAAGAACAGTAGAAGAATTACAACGATTACTTACAAACATAAATATTGCTTGCAACAATTATGGCATAAACATTAATATCAAAAAAACGAGGTATATGGTCTTCAGTAAAATCATGACACAACCAGCACATATTAGTATAAACGGCATTCAAATTGAAAAAGTATCAAGTTACAAATACTTGGGAACTTTAATAAACGAAACTGGAGACCAAAACAATGAAATAAAAAGACGTATCGAAATTGCCAGGGCCTCCTTCATAAAGATGAGAAAATTCTTCTGCAACAGAGATATAAGCATCCCTCTACGATTAAGAATGCTAAGAGGCTACGTATTTAACACGCTATTATACGGTGTAGAGGCCTGGACTCTCAAACAGAGCAACATAACAAATATTGAAAGTTTCGAGATGTGGTGCTACCGTCGAATGCTGAAGATAAGTTGGGTTGAAAGAATTACAAATCTTGAAGTAATACGAAGGATAGGAAGAGACCCAGAAATTTTGTTAACGATAAAACGAAGAAAACTCGAGTATTTGGGTCATCTGATGAGAGGTCATAAATACGCATTACTTCGGAATATAATGCAAGGAAAAATAGAAAGGAAACGGAATCCAGGCCGTAGAAGAATGTCATGGTTACGGAATTTGAGAGAGTGGTTTGGCTGCACCACTAATGAACTTTTTAGGTCAGCTGTCAACAAAGTCAGGGTAGCCTTGATTATTTCCAATCTCCGATAGGAGTGGCACAAGAAGAAGAAGACAGGGTGTTCTATTTAAAATTACTGAGAAAATAATGTACTTGCGTTTTGACTCACCCTGTATTCAATATAAAGACAATTAGCAAAACAACCATTTACGAAAATTTTGACAATAAATAAAAAAATATAACGTCAATAAACCATTGACCTTGTGCTTGCTTGTATTTATACAGGTAGTTAAACTTGTTACGATGTTCATATAAAATTGGTTATAACTTTGTAAATACCCCGTATAACATACCAAACCTTTATATTTTTGTAATAGAAAAGTGACGAAGATTTCGAATATAAAATAAAATACGGGGTGTTCTATTTAAAAAACCTTAAATTTGGTCTGCCACTATGTTATCGAACACCCTGTAACATTCTAACTAATTTTGTAATGTGAAGCTCAAAGTTCGCTACAATTTTTGTTATTAAGTTTTATCGCTATACATTACTATAACGGATCTACGGAGCTTCACCCCACTAATTAATCACCTTGTATAATTGCAGTTAAATATTGCATTGTTAGCTAGTTCTAAGCTATCCTGAAAATTTCAGGTGTCTAGGTAGCCTAGAACTATTTTTAAAATGGATTACAAAATTTGCGGAGTCCGTGAAACCAACCAAGCCAAAAAAGGTTTTAAAATCGGTTAAAAACATGCATTTTTCTCACGAAAAATTAAAATCTTTGATCTTTAATAACTCAAAACGTTTTGATTTATTTTAATAAATTTATATGACATTTTGCTTATAATTTGTCTCTCTATCGAATTGTGGGGTTATTTTTAATAAAATAATTTTCACCCCCGAGGAGGGGGGCATCCACCCCCAGGTTAAAAGCGCAAGTTATAACCATGCCACCTTTGTTCCTTGAGATATCCTCTATCTACTCACCAATTTTCATGCAAATCGATGGAGGTTCAACGAAATCGGAGTTAATAGCTCATATCCACCTTCAGTGACTGCACTAATATTATGTATTCTAAATTCTAAATTCTAGATATAGTCCTGTCGCCAGGGGGGGTACAACGGCCTCGTTAATTCAGATGGACTTACTCAAGTTTTTTTTATGTATTTTGACCCGTAGAACACGAATTTTTTGGGTAACAGTTGATCCGGATGTCGATAAGATTGTTATAGACCAAGAACTTGAGGAATCAAATAACAGCGATTTTTGGCAAAACAAAACAATATTTTGTATTTTTTGGGCCATTTTAAGTAAAAAATATTTCTACAAGTTTTTTCGTAGGATGCACAGTTTTCGAGATAAACGCGGTTGAACTTTAAAAAAATCGAAAAATTGCAATTTTTGAACCCGAATAACTTTTGATTAAAAAATAAAATAGCAAGTCTGCTTACCGCATTTGAAAGTTTAAGTCAAATTATATCGGTTTTGATTATTTGCATTGGTAAAAATTTATTTTTTTATTGTTTAACAAAGCTATAAACACGTAGGGTTTCCCGTGCTTTTACATGCGTTTTAACGCATGTAACGTAGAAATAGTCTTGATTGCACTAGTACCTATTCTACCTACTCGTTCGATTTTAAATGAGAAATCATAGAAACATCACTCACGCACTAGTTGTTTGTAGCTTTGTTTAGCAATAACACAATAAATTTTTAGCAATGCAAATAATCAAAACCGACATAATTTGACTTGAACTTTCAAAGGCGCTAAGCAGAATTGCTATTTTATTTTTTAATCAAAAGTTATTCGGGTTTAAAAATTGCAGTTTTTCGATTTTTTGAAAGTTCAACCGCGTTTATCTCGAAAACTGTGCATCCTACTAAAAAACTTGTAGAAATATTTTTTGCTTAAAATGACCCAAAAAATACAAAATATTGTTTTGTTTTGCCAAAAATCGCTGTTATTTGATTCCTCAAGTTCTTGGTCTATAACAATCTTATCGACATCCGGATCAACTGTTACCCAAAAAATTCGTGTTCTACGGGTCAAAATACATAAAAAAAATTTGGGTAAGTCCATCTGAATTAACGAGGCCGTTGTACCCCCCCTGGCGACAGGACTAATATTTAAATAATCATAAACATTTCAATATTCATTTCAGTACTGTTTATTTTGCCGCATACTGTATATGTATAATTATTTTTATGTACTCTATTTGTAGCAAAGGTAATTGATACCCTAAGTAATATTCTGTTTTTATAACGAGCCAAATACACGCAAAACGATTTATTAGCATACTCGTATTTACTTAAACCTACATAGAAATCTCGACATGTTTTCAAAAAATCTTCAATCGATATTAACAGCCAAAGCTGTTTGTACTAAAAATATGCTCATTTTGATTATTCAGTTATTTTTGATATCTTCTGCTAAAACAATATTACCTATTGATCCAGTTACAGACATAAGTACTGAGAAGTCTTTAAATATTTGTGCTGCTGAATTATCTAGAATCTATTTTAAAGACCAATTTGATGACAGCGTTACAGTAATTTTCGAAAATACTACCAAATTTTTGACACTCCGTTCATTTTTGGTCCACAAATTAGCCAATGAAAATAAAGCATGCTATATAATATCCCTGAAGAAAGCAGTATTGAGTTTTAAGTCAACAACACTGTTCAAACATATATTAATAGAAATATCATCTGTCGATAAATTTAAAGAAACTATTGAAATGGTAAAAGTTTTACCAAGTTGGAACCCCAAGGCAAATTTTTTAGTTGTATCGTTTACAAAATTTGGAAATGCCAAGGTAGTAGCAAATATACTTTTTACTTTGCTTTGGAAAGAAGATATAGTTCCAATAGCTGTTCTTCTAATAGATCAAAACAACTTAACAGACTTCAACATTTTTACAAGATCTTCCATTTACGGTACTAATATCGACGTCTCAGTGTCGAATACATGTAAAGGATTAGTAAGAGAAAGTACAACATATAGCAAAACAGTATTTTCAATAAACAAATTTAAAAAAGTTAGAGCTAAATTTTATCCATGGCGTCCTTTTGTCATATATAACGGTATTTCCTTCAACTTAAAAAACCCGGGAATAGAGGTAAAGCTGATAAAAACATTAGCACAAATATTTAACCTTACTGTGGAGTTTTATGGAATTGACACATGTGCTAGTGGAGAAGTTTTCGACAATGGAACTGTAACAATGGAATTCCAAGAGTTAGCTAACAATAAATTTGATATAATATTTGGTGGATATACATTAACCTATGGAAGAATGTTGTACTTCAATCCTAGTGTTCCCTACTACCTTGATGAGTTGCTATGGTGCGTCCCTAGTAGAATATATTATGAATTTAATATAACTATTCACAAAGAAGTGATCTTTATTGTTTTGTTAATACTCTTAGTGTTGATATCTTGCATTTGGTATGTTGACCAAAGCACTGAACCAAAATTAAGGTTTGGCACCTCTATTGACGGTATCGTTTTAAAGACGTTTGCCATATGTTTGCATGTTACTATTGCACGTTTACCAAAAACTGGCACGTTAAGGTACTTTATAGGTTTACTAATTATTTTTGCATTTTTGTGCAATACTATGGTTACCATGAACATAACAAGCCTATTTATTGGAAGGAAACCATCGCAGAAGTATGATTCTATGTCCAAAATATATTATAAAAGCAATTTAAAAACATATTTCGTGACTAACTCATTTAGATACTTCACCAGTGACTTTATTGAAGGAATACCCAGGGATGTAATATCAAAGAGAAAAATCGATTGTCACGATAATCTAGAATGCTTAAAGATTGTTGCAGACGGGGATTCTGCTTTATTAACTAGGAAAAGCAATACTGAATATTTGCTGAAGAAAAAATATGTTGATAAAAAATCATTGTATTGCTTTCATTATTCATATGGAAGTTCCATATCTTTAATTATGAAGAAAAGTTTTATGTATATTAATGAATTTAATAGAATTATTCATCTTTTGTTATCTACAGGAGTAGTTCAGAAATGGGAAAAAGAAATTTTTTCTCTGAGCAATGAAGATAACAGTGAACTTAATGTCCAGGGATTGAAACTCCAAGAAATTATCGTAATTTTTTATATATTAATATTTGGTTGTACTTGTTCAATTCTAGTGTTCCTTTTTGAAATTTACACGATGTAGAATATAGTTATGACATTTTTCTAATCGTTTACTTTTTTATTTTTTTATTCCTTCAACATATGGCAGGTATGCCACTGCTCTATTGCTCCGTTCTGCTTTGTAGGATCGTATCAAATACATTTCTTAAATGTGATGTGTGTAGGCAAGCAGGAGCAATTTTCTAAATCGTCTCCTAGGCAGGGCGACAGGGGCTCTGAACCTTCCTAGCTCCCTAGATCAGACCCTGCCGCCCTGCCACTTTACACGTGTGTAGTGTGATTGGGCCAATTTGAGTTAGTTCGTACATAACCAACTAAGCACGTGTTATTGTTTTTTTTTTTTGGTAATTCATTTCGAACATAACAATGGAGTTTGGAGCATGAAGTTTGGACGCGGGTGATTGAAGTGTATAAAGCTTTGTCCGCTAACTAAAAATCGTAGAGTAGCAGTTAGTCGTTCTCGAGCACTTATGACCTTCCGCATCAATGAATCTTGTTTTTTTTCTTTATTGGTGTCACCATATCAAGGAGCTCTTCAAAGGAATCTATGTCCATTCACAAAAAATTCTTAAGATCATTTACTTCCAATTGTCGCATGACGTTCATGTGGCACGAATCTTTTCATTTCTGTAGCCACCCCTTCACCCAATATCTCCTTTTTTGGTAGAACAACGGAAAGAGTTAATGCTACACCATATTGGCGCCATCGTATTGATTTAGCGTGACACAACTCACACTCACTTGCACGTTGAACCTGAACAGTAAAATAAAAAAAACTTCCAGGGACGTGTGTATTAGGTAAGCTTCCTAGATTGCCCCATCAGGCGTGAGCCCTAGGTTGCCCCTGCGGCAGGCGTGTGAGTAGCTCGTGTTTTAGTTGTATTAATTCAGTTAATTTGTACTCTAGGAGCCCCCTAGTAAGAAAGTTTTGGGGTAGTTCTGATTTCTTTCATTGTATATGTATTTCGGGGTGCTGAATCCGAATACGAGGTTTGCGGACAAAATTTCGTGAAGCAACATTGAAAAAATCGAAAAATTTCTACTTTTTCCCGCTTTTTTGCTTAAATCTCGAAAACTATTAACTTTCAGTAAATGGTCTGTTAACAGAAATTAAAGTACTTAAAATTCTCTACAAATACCACTATTTAGTTTTTTTTCAGGCGAACTTTTCGATCTAAAGTGCTAGTTGAAAATTGGCAATTTTTAACAGTCTCTACAAAACCCACTTTTTACATTCCAAAACTTTAGTTTTTATTAGAATGCTGTCATTTGATAAATTTCTCCTAGTTTTCTGCACAAATAATTAAAAAGAAAAATGGTCGAAATTGTACAAATTCAGTATCACAAAATGTAGGCTCTAAGGTAGGAGTACGACTCTAACGAAATAAAACTTAAAATATCGTGATTATTATCTAATATTACAAATAATTATAATACAAAATACAGTTCTGCGGTGGCGATGGAAGTAAGTATCTTTCTTCAGTCTCTTCTACGTCTATTTCAGATATAGTCGCCCGAGCGATTTAATGCCCTTGATACATAAATAACTATTATTTATATTTTGCAATGGTTAAATATTCTGTATAAAAAGAATTTTGACAAATCTATCGTAATGTAAGAGTAGATTTTACGAGCGGTTTTAGGGGATTTCTAAAAATTCGTTAAATTGAGGAAATCCATAGATATATTGAGGGCCGTTATGTTGAGATTACACTTATCTACAGAGCCTATTTTACTTCAAATCAGGCCCGAGGCACTACACAATTTTCGGGCCCCTAAATATGATTTAATAATACTAATAACTTTTTTTATATAAATTAATTATTTAATAGAAATATAGTTGCACCAAAAATTTTAATTTTAAATAAGTTTAAATTTTTATTAACAATAAATAAAATTTAAAAACAATTAAACGTTGTTTATTATTACAGTCATACAGGTTGAAGGTTCACATTTTTTAAGATACTCAACTAAAATTTAAATTTGAATCGCGGCCTATTGCGAATCCACAAAGATGGTAATTTTTCTATATTTTACTTCACGTTAGCTAGATATCGGAAAAATTTATTTGAAAAAGTACTTCCAAATCTTATTCTAACCCCACATACCAAATTACATGACAAAATTAGCACTTTTAGTTTTTTCAGTATTTGTAGTCAGGACCCTAAAATTCTTTTGTCCCGTGCGTGATGCATCTCAGGCCAACCAATTTTAAGTTTAGGATCCTGACTACAAATAATGAAAAAAAAACTTAAAGTGCGAATTTTGTTATGAAATTTGGTACGTGGGGTTAGAATAATATTTGGAACATCTTTTTCAAATAACTTTTTTCTATATTTCTAACGGGAAGCAAAATATCGAAATTTTACCCTGTTTTTGGAGTCGCAGTAGGCTGTGTTTAAAATTTAAATTTCAGCTGAGTATCTTAAAAAATGTGAACATTCAACCTGCATAACTGTACAAAACTTTACATAGACCGTTCTTTGACAAAAATTTAATGGTTGGTATTGCTGTTATTCGTTGAAAAAGGTTTCTCCAATGTGCCTTTTCTTCTAAATAACTTTTTTCAATTACTGTTACAATTTTTCCTGCTATTCTGCTTCTCTTGACTAACGTACCAATTGATGAAATATATTCAGGAAATCGCGCGCTCATGTTGAATAACTGTCCTTGTCCTATTATTGATATTTGTTCAGTTATTAAGTACAGTAGAACCCCGCAAATCCGAACTAATTGGGGGGACAGCCTGTTCGGATTCCGAAAAGTTCGGATTATCCGAAAGTTAGCCTAAGAAGCTAACGAAGATGATTTTTAAAAGATTTGGACTGCCACCGATCCCTTTATGAAACTCTATCCGCACGTTTATGCCTCCAATTTTCTAAAGCTGAAAAATATTTAGATCACTGAAATATTAAATGGCTAAGGCCAATAGTTTTGTTTCCTCACGGGACATGGGAATTCGGCCATGTACTTAAATGATTCATTTAATTTGTAATCTGGATATTGATTACACTATGTTTCTCATGTTTCTTATCTTTTTCAATGTTTTCGTTCATAGTATACCATGGAAAATGTGTATTATGCACATTCCTTTATTGATTGTGTTTAGTCTAACTCGACGCTTTTATTCATCCATTACTGTTCCAGTGTTTAATACTGTAATTATATCTTACGTAATTATTTTCTCACATAATAAACATGTTTTTAAATTTTTATTTTGAATTTTTAAAAATTTTTTTCACTTTCCGTTGGTTCGGATTTGCCGAAAGTTCGGATTTGCGGGGTTCTACTGTAGGTATACGGTATGCCTATCGAAAGTTAGAAAAATAATAATTTTCGTGAAAATTTACAAACGTAACAAGGCCACATTTAGGACTGTACACTAACCACTCACGAAGAATTTTTCTCCATTAGCTTTCATGTCATAAAAAATTGCATTTTGCAAATGACTGGTTTTATTATTATATAGTTGTGTAACACACTCACTATAGACCAGGAAGGATCTGTTTTTAGGTGGATGTAAGAGGTGGCATTCGGATTTTTGCGGATAAAGTTAGGTGATAACTTCGTTAATAATAATTGACTTATGCTCCTTCTCAAATATTCCCGGAACATTAATAAAAAAAATAAAATATTAAAAAATTTCAAAAAATTTCGTTTTTTTTCTTGCTTTGCTTATAACTTTAAAACGATTCATTTTGGAACAAAGTCGTATAGGAATAAAACAAAGATAATTAAATTTTCTATCAGATACGATTGGTTAAAAATGTCTTAATTTAACACCCTTGCTGCAAAATAGCAATAAATATACAATAAGAGGGCAAAACAAGCCTGTCCTTATTCAATGTTTTTCCATCAGTTAGGTTACACTTGGAACCTTCCTAATTCGCTTAGAAAATTTTGCAATGTGCTAAAACCGTCCACCAAATTTCATTAAAATTGACTTACTAGATTTTGCATAATAATTTTGCAATCTAAACTTTTTTTAAAAAATTAAAATTTTTTAAAATCTTGCACAACAAAAACTAGAACGTACAAAGATTTGTCAATTTTTTTACATATAAAGAAGCACTCCACCTATCTAATGCACTTTACGGAATTGAAATAGGATTATTTAAGCAGCCTCAGCAATGTTTTAAAGTTATAAACAATTTTTTGGCTTATAAACAAATTAGTGCTGTGTCCAGGAGGGGTTGCTACGGGCTCCTTTATTTAGATGGACTTATCCAAGTTTTTTTATGTATTTTGACCCGTAGAACACGAATTTTTTGG
This sequence comes from Diabrotica virgifera virgifera, assembly GCF_917563875.1. Taxonomy (NCBI): domain Eukaryota; kingdom Metazoa; phylum Arthropoda; class Insecta; order Coleoptera; family Chrysomelidae; genus Diabrotica; species Diabrotica virgifera. Next base: position 61,836,680 of record NC_065447.1, read on the forward strand.
GTAACGGTTGATCCGGATGTCGATGAGATTGTTATAAACAAAGAACTTGAGGAATTACATAACATCGATTTTTCGCAAAATAAAACATTTTTTTGTATTTCTTGGGTAATTCTAAGCAAAAAATGTTCTTACAAGTTTTTTCGTAGGATGCATAGTTTTCGTGATAAACGCGGTGAAACATTCAAAAAATCAAAAAACAAAGCTATTTTTTATAAGCCAAAAATTGTTTATAATTTTAAAACATTGCTGAGGCCCCTTAAATAATCTGATTTTAATTCTGATTTTAATAATCTGATTTAAAGTGTATTAGATAGGTAGAGCACCTCTTTATATGTAAAAAAATTAGCCAACTTCTAAATGGTCTACTTTTTGTTCAGAAAGATTTTAAAAAATTTGAACTTGTTTAAAAACATTTATATTGCAAATTTATTATGCAAAATCTATTAGATCGATTTTAATGAAATTTGGTAGACCATTTAAGTAAGTTATAAGAATTTTTTAAGCGAATTACTAAGATTCTAAGTGCCACCAAAGTGGTTAAGAAACATTGAATAACAACAGGCGTATTTTGCTCCCTTATTTTGTATTTATTGCTATATTGCAGAAAAGGTAATACCTTAAGACATTTTTGACCAGTATATCATACAAAATTCAATTATGTTTATTTTATTTCTTTACGACTTTGTTCCAAAACGAACCGTTTTAAAGTTACAAGCAAAGAAAGCAGAAACAAATCGATGTTTTTCGAAATTTTTAAATATTTTAATTTTTTTATTAATGTTCCGGGCATATTGTTATAGAATCAAAACCGGCTAGATCCATGTTTTGAAAATTTTCAGGAGGCTAAAAAACATTAGAAATGTAAATTTTCCAAAAAGCATCAGGCATTTCTCAGTCAAAGGGGCATTAATGGTAGGGGAGCCCAAGCGGGGATTTTTGCAGTTACTCGAGCGCGTCAGATTAGCATATGGGAGAAATCTGGTACCCTGCAGATGTACCTCTACCATATATTGGCTCTTAACACAGGGGAGTTCGTTAAGGGGGGCCCGAAAAAAAAAATCTATCCTTAAAAAAACTCGAAATTGTCAGATTAAGATAAGGTAAGTTAAGTACATGCAAAAGAGTGTATATTTCAAAAATCTGACGATTTGAGCCTGGCGTAAGGAAATGGGTGAGTCCCAAAGTTTCACAAGAAAAAAGCGAATATTTCGCGAAATGAATGACAGATCGAAAAACTAAAAAATGTGTTCCCAATATTTTTAAAAAATCTATCGAATGATACCAAACATGACTTCCCACGGAGAGGGGTGGGGGGTAAATTTAATATTTTAAATACGAATCCCGCGATATTTCGCGAAATGAACATCAGATCGAAAAACTGTAAAATACACTTATTCAATATTTTTGAAAAATCTATCGAATGGTATCAAACACGACCCCCCACGGATGTGGGGTGGGGGGTTACTTTAAAATCTTAAATAGGAGCCCTCATTTTTTATTGCAGATTTGGATTCCTTACGTAAAAATAAGTAACTTTTATTCGAAACATTTTTTCGAATTATGGATAGATGGCGTTATAATCGGAAAAAACGATTGTTGGAAATGGAAAATTAAATTAAAAAAATGGCAAGCGCCCACTAAAATGGAAAACTTTACTTAACTTTTTTTGGTTTTAGGACCTACTCTTCACAACCCAATAGGTCCCCAAAGCGCTCGAGTGACAGCACATTTAGCATACTTTGCTCCCCTACCATAATAAATATCATAAAATGGCACACTAATTTGTCATTTTTCTGCATGCCCCTTACATCTTCAGAAATTTGTACTTTCAGTTTGGATTTACATAGCAGAACGACCAATTTAGGATTTAGCAGGTTTTGATTCTGATGTGCTCATTTATAAGATATTGTTGAAATTACAGATTTGCCTAAATGTTTTGGTCAATCTCCTATATCGCTAGGAAAAGAGTTATTGACATTGTCGTTTTCTATAGGAGATGACGGAGATGTACTTGTGACAGGTGAAGTCGCTTGAAAATCAACAGTGGAGTCATCATTTATCATTTCCTGTTCGTAAAATGAAAGAATTTTGAAAATTTATTTTGTTATTGTAATAAAAAGAAAATTTTTTGGTGATCTTTCCGGGTCCCATTAAAATGCGGGCCCGAGGCAGGTGCCTCACGGGCCTATGCATAGAGGTATATATTAACATAGAGGGAGCCTACCTTCCGCGCTTCCTGACGACAAGATCTCATGGACTGGTTTGCGGCATCTCTTTCTAACACATTGTATCGAAAATCTATGATGACATTCAGTGTGAAGATAGGCACGGAAGAGGAGGATAACTGTAGCAGCTTTACTATGCGTAAGAGTGAAACAGCACTAATCCAAATAAAAAAGATGGTGTCGTCACTTCGCTCTGAACGACACTCTCTCTATGCTAATATATAACTCTATGGACCTATGGTTTATTTTTTAACAAGACAAATTTTTAAAAAGACAAATTCACACCCAAGAAAGTCACTAGAAAAATAACCAAATACATCTTCTTTTTTGGTTGATCATGTATCATGTCGATCCTCAACGATAATCCATAAATATTATATTATATTAATACTTCGCTAAAAAATTCTAAAATAACTGCTTTTTATATAAAAGCAGACTAAAAATCTGAAAGTTAAAGGAATAACACAGAAAATACAAAAAAAACGTCGATATAACTTAATTAACCTATGAAATGCCAAAACTGTCAAAATTTGATAAATGTCATTAGTGTCAAAATTTTATAACAGTGGAGTAAACTTGCCTGCAGTTGGACCAATAACAAACAAGCATTACAACGCGGTAAATTCGAATCACTACTCTTGGTTTAAAAACAAACCATAGTGGTAAAATAGGCTCTGCTTATCTACATATATTTAGATCTTCTAACTGAATCTAATAACTGGGACTGGATAATTGGTGAGGTTTTCACGAATAATTATAAGTAAATTGACTTAATTTGTTTATTCAATCACTACATCACTATACCCCATTCTACGAATATACGACCCTCTTGGATTATCGCGACAACGAATATTTTACTGTGCAAAATATGAAGAACGAATGTAAATTGCAAATTATATTGTTGTTTATTGGAGTAATTATTAGAGCCAAATACTTTCGTACTTCTTATGTTGCACACTAAAATATTCGTTGTCGCGATAATCCAAAACAGTCGTATATTCGTGGAATACACCATATAAGTTAGACTATATACAGGAGGTAACGTACACATCGAGAGCACTCAAACGGGCATATAGTCCAGAGAAATAAGATTTTTCTCGTGACACATCCCCTCCAGGCCGAAACCAAATTTTTTAAGTAGTATGGACATCTATATTAATAACCTTTATGTTTCCTGCAGTCGATTTTGATGATATACATAGTTATAAACAAATGAAGATCAAAAAACGGTAAATTTTCGCTTTTTTCGTCTATAACCAAAAAGTTAAGCATTTTAAACAAATTTGAGAGTAAGAAATTCATAAATCGCCTCATAAATTTCAATATGGCGTTCGCTGAATATGTCTATCCTTCTTGGTTGCTTATAAAATTGCAAAATAAAACATAAATTTTGAGTTTTTATAAATATTCATAACTTATGTAAAAATTAACTGAGAACCTTCTTATTACACGAATTGCTGAGACTTCTGGTGATTAAATTATATTTTAAATTTCAAAGCAATTGGTCAAATAGTTTAAAAGTTATTTAATTTGTTTATTAAAAATTCATTTTTTTTGCAACGCTATAAGTCAGAAAATTGTAAGGTTACAGTAAGACTTCTGACAGTTTATGGAAGAAGAACATTTATACTATTGACTTAATTAAAAAAAATGACAAAAAGTAATTTTAAACAGTGTAAAATTATTTTGCAAAAACACGTCGATTTTTTGTTTACTTATAAACAATTAGAATAACTTTTTAACCGTTACCCGTAGAAAAATTATTTTACTCACAATCGGTTAGTAATTTATGGATTTCTAACCTTTGAAGTAATCAGGAAGCGACTTATTACTTACTTTACTTTCCCAGCTAGCCGGGAAAGTACTTTCCCGGCTAGCATCTGTCACTTTTCTACCTGCAAATGTCAATGTCATTTTTGATTAAAAGATGATTTAGAAAGAATAGAATCCACTCAACATTTATTTAATTAAGAAACAACAACAACAATAACAAAAAGAAAACTATTTGGAATTATAAATATTAATAGTTACATTGGAATTATGATTACTATTAACGGTTAAAGTAAGACCGTGTTGCTCAAAATTATGAGTTTCAGAAATAGATGATGACGCCGACGTTTCTGGATTTTCTACATGAGACAACATATTAGCAATTTTTATTTGTCCATGTAATGAATTCTCCACATATCCCTCTGCTACGGTGTTGGATTTCCAACCCCCAACTTTTTCAACTGTAGGATGTCTCCACCTGTATTTGCTAATAATGTTGCTGAAGTACGTCTAAAACAATGTCCTGTAAACCTGTTAACATTTTCCAACTTTAAATAAGTTGCTATTTTTTTGGGAAAACTTCCTACAGCATTATGCCCAAAAGGCTGTCGTGTAATTTTACCAAATCTTATTTGTAAAAAAAATCTATCAGAGTCAATGTTATTACGAAGGTCACAGTATTGCTTTATTATTTTTATCCATTCCGATTTTGTAATTACAAATGTACGGGAAGAGTAGGTTTTTGTGACAGGAATCACTATTATAATTCGATTTTCTAAAATATCCAGGTCACTTATTTTCATTTTTAAAAGTTCATTGCACCTACAGGCTCCGGAAATGCCAATAATTAAAGCGACGAGAGTTCGAAACCGGTAGAAGTGCTTGCGGCACTCTCTGATTGGACTAGAATATGGTTCAGCTGTATTTTCGTTTTGCAACGAAATTGAAAATGGTTATTCATTTTTGATTTACATTTACTCTGTGTGGAGTATGAAAGGAACCATTCTCGTTGGAACTTTACCGCGCTGAGCAGATGGGACGTGAATTGAAAATTGTAGAATTCCCTCATCTTCTTAGTCTCAGCATCCGTATGGCTTGCAAATTGTAGAAGCCTCGGAGGTGTAACCAGAGAAGGTTCCCATTGTTTTCATTATGGTGGGATGTTTTATGTGCCATTAGAGTGAAAACTTAGTCTTTGCTAGCAGTTGCCGCTATGGCATCTATGCCATTTCGTTCGTTGCAATTCGGGACTGCACGCTGGGGTTTGTCTTGGTTGGATCGGGGAGAGCAGCATATGTGCCTCCTGATGAGAGACTAATAAGTTTCGAAACCGGTAGAGGTGCTTGCGGCACTCTCTGATTGGACTAGAATATGGTTCAGCTGTATTTTCGTTTTGCAACGAAATTGAAAATGGTTATTCATTTTTAATTAAAATAACTGTGCCGTTTAATATTTAACTTCAAATATCTCGAAAACTAATGACTTTATCGTTACCAATGAGGAGTATATTATTTACGTAGAAAATATTGGTGAATCTAAAAATGACACTAAAATAGTAATTCCTCCAGTGGCGTAGAATTTGAGAAGGGTCAACGATTCACTATCCCCTGTCGTACGCCTCTGGTAGTAGCTAGAAACGTTTGCTTATCATAATTTAGTAGGGTGTATAGTAGTCGCACTTTCTGCCAAGTATGAAAGGGATACGTCGAACAGTTTTAAAGTGCTGAGCAAAAATAGTTTTTAAATTTTTAGATAAAACACCCTGTAACTCAGTAAGGAACCACATTTTATTTAAGTGTTTTAAGTTAAATCTTCGTATTTTGTGCTAAGGTTTTTCCAGTTACTATATGGACAATTATTAATGAAACACCCTGTATATATCACTCAGCTTCGCATATAGGTAATATGTAGACGATTGTCAAATTCTATCCATGGTCTCTTTTGTCATGTATAGCGACTTTCAGCTTAAAGAACCCGGGAATAGAAATAAAGCTGATACAGACACTTTTAGCAAAAATTAGGTCTGGATCCCGCGTATGAAAAAAAAGTTGATTAATAGCAAGCTGAAAATTTGTTAATAGCTTAAGGGTGTCTAGTTGGATAAACTTTGACATATGGGAACACTGGAACAGGGGCAGTTTTAATTGTGGAACAGGTTAAAAATTTGGAACGGTCAGACCACGAAAACGGCACATTTATTTTGTCCGACAGAACAGACCTAAACTCTCCGAACAGAGATTAAACTCTCATGCAAAAATCAGACTGCTATTTATCACCTGTCATAATTCCTGTCATTTGACATATTCTACATGTTCCACTCATTAAAACGCCCATTTGGTGATAAATAGCAGTCTGATTTTTGCATGAGAGTTTAATCTCTGTTCGGAGAGTTTAAGTCTGTTCTGTCGGACAAACATGTGCCGTTTTCGTGGTCTGACCGTTCCAAATTTTTAACCTGTACCACAAATAAAACTGCCCTTGTTCCAGTGTTCCCATATATCAAAGTTTATCTGACTAGACACCCTTAAGCTATTAACAAATTTTCAGCTTGCTATTAATCAACTTTTTTTTCATACGCGGGATCCAGACCTATATTTAAACTTACTGTGGAGTAGTATTTAATTGACCCTAGATATATTACTGGAGAAAACAAATACGATATAATATTTGGTGGGTATTCAGTAACGTACGAAAGACTATTGTACTTTAGTCCTCGTGTTTCCTACTACCATGATGAGTTGCTATGGTGTGTTCCGGACAGAAAATATTACGAATATGACATACACATTCACAAAAAGGTGATCCTACTTGGTTTACTAACACTATTAATCTTAGTAGTTTTTATTTGGTATGCTAACAAAAGCGATGATGCAAAATTAAGATTTGATGCTTGTCTCATTGGTATCATTTTAAAAACCTTTGCCATATGCTTGCATTTAACCAGTGCACGTTTACCAAAAACTGACAGGTTAAGATACTTTGTTGGTTTATGAATCATTTTCGCGTTTTTTTGCAATACTATGGTTACCACGAAAATAACAAGTGTATTTATAGGAAGAAAACCATCACAGAAATATGATTCGATGCCAAAAATATATGGAGATAGTTTAAAAACTTATTTCTTCACCAACTCTATTAGATACTTTAAAACTGACTTTAGTGAGGGAATACCAAGAAATGAAATAATAAATAGGAAAATAGATTGGCACGATACAGTCAAATGTTTAAATATTGTTGCAAATGGGGGTTCTGCTTTGTTAACCAAGAAAAGCAATACTAAATATTTGCTGAAGATTAAAGAAATTGATGAATAATCCATATTTATTGTTTTCATTATTCACAGGGAAGTTACGTGTCTTTGATTGTGGGGAAAAGTTTTACGTTTATTAATAAATTTAATAGAATTACTCATCTTCTAGTATCAACAGGAGTAGTTCAGAAATGGAAAAGTGAAGCTTTTTCCATAAATAATGAAGGTCAAAGAGACCTTATTGTTCAGGATATTATTTTATATTCTGATATTTGGTTGGAGCTGTTCAATTTTATTGTTTATATGTGAAATATTACTCATTTAAATTATAGGTTAAGGTTTCTTCTGATGTATTATTTTTGCACATCTACCTTTTGTATCCACGCCAGATGTTAGAGCATCCTCATAACCTAAGAAGTTACTTACCTCATTTCAAACTTTACTATAATAGGTATTCTCTGTTCTTAAATTTAAAGATATTATTGAAACACTAAAAGTACTACCGAGTTGGAATCCTCAAGCGAAATTTTTAATTGTGTCGTTTAGAGCAGTCAAAAATGCCAATGCAATGGCGAATATAATTTTTACTTCACATTAGAAAGAAGACATAGTACCAATAGCTGTTTTACTAGGTAGTAGATCACTACAACTTTAACAGGTTTCAATATTTTCACAAGGTATTCCGTTAAATCTCGAAATATATATATATATATATATATATATATATATATATATATATATATATATAGATATATATAAATCAAGTGAAATAGAGAATGTGGAGAAATCCCCTTACGAACATCTCACACATCCACCATTTTGGGTTGGGAAAATTTTCTAAATAGAATCAAAGATCCAAACACCAGTTCTCAGAAATGTGTTTCGCCCTCTTCAACCTCCCTGGGCTCGTCGGTAAAGATGAGAGGTTGAATATCTTTAGACACATTCCACTCAAAAACAACATTCGAGACCAAGACATAGCAGAAGCGTAGATCTACGCCAATTCTGAAAATGACAGTCTCAAGTTTTAATTCCCTAATTACTTAAAGTAAAAAATATGTTTAAAACAAAAGATGAGAAGTTATTGTGGTTTAACGGCCACTCGTATGAAATCAATCAAGTGAAATAGAGAATGTGGAGAAATCCCCTTACGAACATCTCACACATCCACCATTTTGGGTTGGGAAAATTTTCTAAATAGAATCAAAGATCCAAACACCAGTTCTCAGAAATGTGTTTCGCCCTCTTCAACCTCCCTGGGCTCGTCGGTAAAGATGAGAGGTTGAATATCTTTAGACACATTCCACTCAAAAAATTTCCCAGCCAGAAATAGTGGATGTGTGAGTTATTCGTAAGGGGATTTTTCCACATTCTCTATTTCACTTGATTGATTTCATACGAGTGGCCGTTAAACCACAATAACTTCTCATCTTTTGTTTTAAACATATTTTTTACTTTAAGTAATTAGGGAATTAAAACTTGAGACTGTCATTTTCAGAATTGGCGTAGATCTACGCTTCTGCTATGTCTTGGTCTCGAATGTTGTTTTTGAGTGGAATGTGTCTAAAGATATTCAACCTCTCATCTTTACCGACGAGCCCAGGGAGGTTGAAGAGGGCGAAACACATTTCTGAGAACTGGTGTTTGGATCTTTGATTCTATTTAGAAAATTTTCCCAACCCAAAATGGTGGATGTGTGAGATGTTCGTAAGGGGATTTCTCCACATTCTCTATTTCACTTGATTGATTTCATACGAGTGGCCGTTAAACCACAATAACTTCTCATCTTTTGTTTTATATATATATATATATATATATATATATATATATATATATATATATATATATATATATATATCACTCTGTTTCACATATATTCAGACGATTGGCAGGAGAACATATTACAGTAGGTACTTTCAATGCACATACATAAAACAGTTAGAGTCAAATTCTATCCATGGCCTTTATTTGTCAGGTAAAATGACAGTTCGTTCAGCTTAAAGAACCCGGGAATAGAAATAAATCTGATACAGACACTAGCAAAAACATTTAAACTTAATGCTGAGTATTATTTAAGTGACCCTAGATATATTACTGGAGAAAATATATTATATTTTTAATATAAAGATATATATTTTTTATATATAGATATATATTTCTAACAATTCCTCTGCGTCCTTCGATTTTACTTATCATAATAAGTTGAAGAATCATAATATCGGTCTCCCCCTACTACGTGTCCAAAATAGGCCATCTTTCTACATTTGATATTATTAAGCAGATCGCGAGTAGCATTTGCTCTCTTAAGGACTGCCACATTTGTCATCATAGCTGTCCACGGTATTTTTAATGTACGTCTGTGCAGCCACATTTCAAAGGCATCCAAACGATTAATGGTGGCAATTTTTAATGCCCATGCTTCAACACCGTATAAGGGGACTAAGGCTGATATTAGGCCTGCATTCCTTGCAATTGACAATACAAGGAGAGACAAGATTGAGGCAAGGGACAGGGCACACAAGCGCCAGCAATTAAAAAAAGCGCCACTAGTTGTTACAAAAAGAGGGTCTGCATTTATCAATGTATTTAAGCAGACATGAAAGAAGTTCATTTCACTCTAGTAACTGTAACAAATGGATAAAGCTGTCTCAAACATTAAAAAATAAAACTATAATTGACAGTAGTCATCAAAATCTTCTCGAAATTGAAAAACAAATTTTTTATGTTGTTACGCCAAAGATTTATTTTTATTTAATTATTTTAACTTACTTTATTTTTCTGTTGCATGTGTGAAAATTTTTAGTTATTTTCGTTTGGTTACAATAAATAATTGTTCAGTTTTATTCACATTGTTTTATTTAATTAGAATTTTTTTTAAAATAGCGTATTTTTTTGGCGCCATTACCATGTGCTAGCGTGGCACTGCCCATGCCCGTTCTTAAATGAGGAAAGATACTTACTATCCGAATTTGAAAAACAGTGGGGACAAAATTTAAAATTACTTTTCCCTAATATAACAATGGGTCATTTGATAAACAAAATACTTTGATATTTTTAATGGGATCAAATTTACATAATTTATATATGTATCTATTTATACATATAAACATATAGTCCTGTCGCCAGGGGGGTACAACGGCCTCCTTTATTCAGATGGACTTACCCAAGTTTTTTTCATGTATTTTGACCCGTAGAATACGAATTTTTTGGGTAACAGTTGATCAGGATGTCGATAAGATTGTTATTGACCAAGAACTTGAGGAATTACATAACAGAGGTTTCTCACAAAACAAAACATTTTTTTTAATTTTTTGGGTCATTCTAAGTAAAAAATGTTCTAACAAGTTTTCCCGTAGGATGCTCAGTTTTCGAGATAAACGCGGTTGAACTTTCAAAAAATCGAAAAACTGCAATTTTTAAACCCGAATAACTTTTGATTAAAAAATAAAATAGCAATTCTGCTTAGCGCCTTTGAAAGTTCAAGTCAAATTATATCGGTTTTGATTATTTGCATTGCTAAAAATTTATTGTGTTATTGTTAAACAAAGCTACAAACACCTAGTGCGTGAGTGATGTTTTCTATGATTTCTCATTTAAAATCTAACGAGTAGGTAGAATAGGTACTAGTGCAATCGAGGCTATTTCTACGTAGCATGCGTTAAAATGCATGTAAAGGCACGGGAAACACTATGTGTTTATAGCTTTGTTAAACTAAAAAAAAAAAAATTTTTAGCAATGCAAATAATTAAAACCGATATAATTTGACTTAAACTTTCAAATGCGGTAAGCAGACTGGCTATTTTATTTTTTAATCAAAAGTTATTCGGGTTCAAAAATTGCAATTTTTCGATTTTTTGAAAGTTCAACCGCGGTTATCTCGAAAACTAGCCATCCTACGAAAAAAATTGTAGAAACATGTTTTGCTTAGAATGACCCAAAAAATACCAAAAAATGTTTTGTTTTGCGAGAGATCGCGGTTATGTAATTCCTCAAGTTCTTGGTCAATAACAATCTTATCGACATCCGGATCAACTGTTACCCAAAAAATTCGTATTCCACGGGCCAAAATACATGAAAAACACTTGGGTAAGTCCATCTGAATAAAGGAGGCCGTTGTACCACCCCTGGAGACAGGACTAATAAGGGTGATTCAATTTCAAATCACTTAATTTTGGACAAAAAAACTTTTGCATCTCCGATTTGTCTGAAAATTGGTAATATAGCATCTGTGGGATGTAGAAATAAAACATTTAAGGACGAATTGTCTTCTTCTTCTTCTTTTTACTTTATCGTACTATATACGTAGTATAGTATAATAGATAAAGTTATAGGATCGTGCAAAAAAATTTTTTTCAGATTTCACTTTTTTTTACGTTTTGAGTCCCCCTGAGTCTAAAAAGCAAATAAAAAAAACATGTCGGAAGTATGCACGTACGTATGTACGTAGTACGTATGTCGCCACCGCCCAGCAAAACTACCGGACCGATTTCAATGAAATTCGGTATGAGTAAGTTTAAGAGAATTTCGTCGAGAAACTAAGCTTTAAAAAAAATCTCTCAAAGGGGGGCCGAAATAGGGGGGTTATTTAGGGCCCATTTTAGCAAATTTTGACCGAAACGAATGAAATTTAACTCAAAGTTAGCTCATTGATAGGTTAATCGAAATACGAAATTTGACATTTCCAAATTCAAAATGGCGGCCAAAATGGCCGACTGCCCACCCGACACATTTCTCTACCTATCTAAAAACTTGTTTAAGATAAGTTTAATTTGAAAAAGTCGTTATATAGCCTAAAGATGGGGCTCTAAGAAGAAGATTATCGTTTTTCAGAAAAAGTTATGGGTTGCCTATATTTAAGGGGTGAAAATTTGACATAATTTTGAACTAGATTTTCTCAAAAGTGGCTCCAAGGAATTTGTTTATTTTTTGATATATTTTTGATATACTATCGGTAAATTGAATGACATTAGTCAGATTTCTTAACTCCCCATAGGAGGGGAGTTATGAATTTTTTATTAAAAAATATTCAAGTGCCCGTAACTTCCTTTGTAATAGAAACTAAAATTTGAAATTTTGCAGACTTATATGGTACTTTATTATCTATTATTATAAAAACTTTTACCCAAAATATGGCTTCCGGTTAAACCGGAAATGAAAAAAAATCTTAATTTTTTTAGATACGCCCTTAGTATAAAAGTATACTTTACGGATTTTGAAAGAACGCAAAATTACCTTTCCAATAACATAAAACTCGTTGCTGTAGCTCTCAAACTCGAAAAGTTACAGTAAATAGAAATTTTGCTATAATCTTTTGTGTGTCCTCTCTCACGCGATGATAGCAGAGCATTATTATAGGGCAGTCAATCAGGGTATTTGGCTCCGAATTCCATCCTACTACATCGATGTACTTGATATTTTCACAGAAAGTAGGGAATTGCTCAAGAAACAAAATCTACCCTATATACTATGGCGCTTTTTATCTTGGGGCGGTTCCCACCCCTTCAAGGGGGTGGAAAATTTGTTGGTCAAAATAAGCACGAAAGTGGCTAGAGAACCTATTTCTAAGCAAAAACTGGTCTATACTTTTTTTTGAGAACTCAATACTTTTTGAGTTATGCGTAGTTGAAAATTGGCCATTTTCATTGAAAAATGACACCTTTTCGAGCGGTTTTTTGTTAATACCTTAAAAACTATGTATCGAACTAAAAACACTATATCAAACATTTTTTAGATTATAAATAGCAAAGGGATTCGTTCCTTCGTAAATGTTCTATTTATAATACAAAAAGAGATATGGTAGGAGAAAAGAGTTTGTTTTTTGGTGTATGCTCAAATTGGTGTATTCAACTTGAAATAACAGAGGAACGGTAGGTTTTAGGTGTATAATGCTACCAACGCCTTTTGTAGTGTTTGAAAAGGCCTTTAAAACGAGCACCGTTAAATGTCGGTTACATTCAAACTAAGCGAGATATGGTGCAAAAAAAATATATGACTAATATGTACTTTAAGGAAAAATGAGAAGTACATACATTTAACACCTCATCCACCAGAATTTAAATGCATTGTTTTTCTTCTGCAATACCTTTTAATACAGTGTTATTTCCACGTTCAAAAAGTTGAACGGGTTTAAAATGGGTTTTTGTAAAAAAATGTGATCAAATTAAAGAATGCATTTTTAAATTTTCTTAAAAATCTTGCTTTTTCTCCATGTAATTCGAAAATAAAAATGTTCCACCCCCGAGAAGTGGTGGGAACCGCCCCCATGATAAAAGCTACATAGGATAGACATTGAATTAGGAGATTGGGCTACTCCCAAAATTTCATTAAAATCCATGCAGTAGGATAGAATTCGGAGGTAATATCTTGTTCTTAATCTCGCGCATTGACTGGCGTAATAGAAATAGAATGAAATGCAAATATTGTAAACTATTAATTTCTCAGAAAAATGAACTAATTTGAAATGAAAGTATGACTATAATATTCTATTGATTTATGCAATAATCCATACATCTATAGTGTGTCCTCGAAATATGGCATCGAACATTTTCTCAAATGCAGGAATTAATGATACGTAGAACCATAAAATATTTTCAAGTATACAAGGTGTTTCTAAAATATCAAATAACGAATAACTTTGTTATTTTTATAGAATGCCAGTATCTAGTACGATAACGATAATAGATCGGTACGATAAAGTTCTCGGGCGGCCCTTCCGTCCAGCGTTTTCTTTCTCCAAATGTTATTTTAAGCGATTTTACAGTGATTTGGTAATTGGTATTTATTTAAACAAATTTGCATTTTCTATCGTAAATTATCAATGGAAAACATAATACTTTATTAGAAGGGACTCAAAAATGTCATTATATGGCATTATAACAAGTTATTTTGATTCAAGACAAGGTTTTTGTTCAAATTTTATAGTGTAGAAAACGTTAAAATGCCGTTTTTTACATTTTCCTCCATTCACAAAATACATAATAATCGATTTGGCTGAAACTTTGTCCACAGATAGCCAAAACATAGAAATTTAAGTGGTTAAAAGGAATTGAATTATATTACAAAACCAAAGAAGTTACATGCAATATAGACGTCAATCATTGTCAAAAATATAGGCGTCTACTGTAAGTACAATCAACTCGGAAAATATCGACGTCACGACAAAAATTGTTGAAAAGAAATTGTAACAATTATTGTAAACACTATTTATTTGGAACAATTTCATCTAACAATAAAACACTGAAACCTTTGTTTTCTATACTTCCACAAAATTTATTACAACTAAGTGACTACAGCTGTTTCGGCAGAGTGTCTTTCTCAAGTGATATAGTTTACAATGTGTTTGCCTTTTTAAGTCTTTAACTGAAGAGGTTGAGGAGTGGGGAGCTGTTTGTCTCGAGTTGGTCATTCATAATTATATCTGCCGCCAAAGCAGGAACAATTTCAGTTTCTACCATTTTTGACGAAAAGTTAAAAATAGCGGAGATATTGAGCAAAAACGGTTCTCCTTTAAAATCAAGATGGCGGCTAACATAACGGAGGAATTCATTCGCGATTTTAAATTTGGGCTACTATTGACCCCCTAAAGATTAGAAAAATAAAATTCAAATCCTTCTAACTGCTTAAAGTTCTATGTTTTGGCTTATCTGTGTAAATCGATTATGATGTATTTTGGGAATGGAAGAAACTGTAAAAACGGTATTTTAACGTTTTCTACACTATACAATTTGATCAAAAACTTGTTTTGAATCAAAATAACTTGTTATAATGCCATATAATGAAATTTTTGAGTCCCTTCTATTAAAATATTATTTTTTCCATTGATACTTTACGTTAGAATATGCAAATTTGTTTAAATAAACACCAAATCACTGTAAAATTGCATAAAATAACATTTTGAGAAACAAAAGAAGAAGACTTTTTGACCTTAAATATCTTATTTTTACGTCCCACAGAAGCTATACACCAAGTTTCAGAAAAATCGGAGATCCAAAAGTTTTGGCCTGAGTGATTTGACATGGAATGTACCATAATAATATATGAGGCCCTTAGAACACTAGGGGTGTAAGTGATAAGTTTTGAGAAAACTTTGTTCAAAGATCTAGGCAAATTTAAAAATCTAGGTAGGTACTACCTAACATGTTTTTAATGCCATGTCATTTTTGATCATGGTATTGTTAGTTTATGTAGAAAATTTGAAGCCACTGTGTTTTTTAAGTGTTTGGGAGTCCATTTTGTATTTAACCCAATTTCCTAAAAATTGTCACTTACACCCCTGGTGTTATATCTAGGGGCCTCATATAGAGTATTTAATACCCTATAAATTATTATATTTTTGTATGATGCGTAGAATTTTAGAAACATTTTGTAAAAGGTATATCAAAAGGTGTTGATAAGTATATCAAAAATTTAAATTTTTTGGAAATTTTGATCAAAATTTTTTTTCTCAAAATAAGAAATAAATTGTCTTTCAAATAGTATTAGGATTCCCTATTAGTGGATTAAATGTAATTTTTACTTACGGTAAAAATCTAACCAGATAGAACTTTTTATAATTATTGCATTAAGAAATGTATAATGCAAAATTAGTTTTTTTTAATACCTACGAAAATAAATAAATTATATTTTAGAAAAAAACTGACATTGAAAAATTTAGAAAACATTAGATATACACAAAAAACCATGTATATACAGATTTTTTTAAAATTAAATCTACAGTTTATTTAATTTTTTATTTATAACGCGCGAGTCGCCCTCTCCCAAGTGAAAATTTTCAGGATTTCAAATCCGATTATATTCAAAAATATGTCTAGTCTGTGGTCTATGAGAACCACCCTGTATACATGTTTCTTTCAATTAGCTCGTATCCTAAAAAACAATCCTCAACTTCTTATCACTTTTGGAAATTTTATTTTGTAGATTTAATTAATAAAAATATATATACGTTATAAAAATATATTTGGTAAATAACTATTTTTAGCTTAAGGTAATGATGTCATGATGTCAAATTCCTTACAATTAGTGATCCAACTACAACTAGTTATAAATTATTAAACAGCAGTTATATTGAGTTTATTTATACACATTTCAGATAAAGGATTCGATTGTAGATAGTACACTATTTTAGGAGAGATTTCCACTAGTTTGTCGGGCACGCACTTCAGTTTATTATGATCCAGTCTCACCCATTCGATGGTCTTCAGAGAACCCAGACTGTTTTCACTTATTTCGCCAATTTCGTTTCTGTGCAAAAACAACCAACCCAGCGTTTCAGGCCCATTAAAAGCACCATCTTCAATTTTATGGATGGTGTTGTCGTTTAACATAATATTCGTCAGAATGGTAATATTTCGCACTATATGCTCTCCATGTATGTTTTGCAATATCTTGTTGGGAATGACAGATATATAATTTCTCTCCAAGTTAATATTTCCCACTTTGGGACTAGATTTAAACCAATTATTAGAAAGAGATGTAATTTTGTTTTCGTTGAGGGACAGCACTATTAAGTTAGGCATGTTGTCGAAAGCATTTGGATGAATGATTTCTATGCTGTTATTCATCAGATTTAGCTCTGTAAGTGGTAGATCAGCAAACACACCTTCGCGAATCATTCGAATGTTGTTATTTCTTATTTTAAGCAGATAAAGCATTGAAAGATTTCTAAAAGCTCCAGGTTCGATGTCCGTAATGTTGTTTTCCTCCAAAATGACGTCTATGAGCTTCGGCAAACTGTTTATAGCGTTTCTTTTTATAACAGGAATATTTTGGTTGATGATCTGGATGTAGGATACCTTTATTAAATCTTCTGTGGGCTCGAAACATCCTGTTATTTCCTTGATGTCTTTAGCACCTTTCAGAGTAACATTTACGTTGTTAAAGGTAATGTCACTGCAGGGGTACACTGTATAAACACAAAACAAGAAGACAACACTTTGGAAAAACATTGTGTGTATAAACTGAGAATACTGATTTTAATTTTCACATGATGATCGGGTTTATCAAAGATCAAAGGTCACAAATGAAATAATTAATAATGGATCTTGACACAGAGTAGTCTTTTAATTTTTTATGAATGCCGTGTATTAATACTTGCGAATGCTATATCAATGTGATATACGAATGTGATAACATAGGCGCCAGCACAGGGGCGTAGCCAGGGCCGTCTTAACCATACACGGCGCCGGGGTGCAAGACTCATCTTTGCGCCCCCTTTTGTCAGAAGATTATATAGGTTTATAGGTACGCTAAAATTAAAACTAATTATGTTGGCTTTCTTTATTTATACAGGGTGGGCCAAAGAACACAGTCCACCTCGATATTTGGCAGTTGTTATTAGATTTTAAGGAAATGCCGAGAGAGGTCGATTTTTATTTTTAAATTACAATTTTTTGATATAGATTTCATACTAGTGACGTCATCCATCTGGGCGTGATGACGTAATCGATGATTTTTTAAATGGGAATAATAGGGGTCGTGGGTGGTAGCTCATTTGAAAGGATGTTCAATTCTCTATTTAGAAATATAAACATTAATATCATTAATTATACATGGTGGACAAAAAAATAATTTTTGAATTAAATTAATTGGCAGAAAAAGAAGAATCTACGTAATTTATTTAACTCAAAATACATTTTATTGCTGCAGAAAGTAGAAAAACATGTTTATTTGGCAAATAAACATTGCTTTTCGCTTAAATTAAATCTTCAAACTGCTAAGAGGTAGGTGGGACGCTGTTTTTGATTTCATTTAAGCGAAAAGAAATGTTTATTTGTGAAATAAACATTTTTTTCTATTTTCTGACAGCAGTACAATGTATTTTAAGTTAAATAAATACATACATTCTTCTTTTTGCCTTTGCGTCAATTAATTTAATTCAAAAATTATTTTTTTGGCAACCCTGTATAAATAGTGATATTAATGTTTACATTACTGAATAGGGAATTGAACATCCTTTCAAATGAGGTACGCACGACCCCTATTCCCATTTAAAAAATGATCGATTACGTCATCACGCTCAGATGAATGACGTCACCAGTATGAAATATATGCTAAAAAATTGCAATATAAAAATAAAAATCGAAATGTTTCTCCATTTCCTTAAAATCTAATAACTACTGCCAAATATCGAGGTGGACTGGTTTCTTTGGCCCACCTTGTATATTAAAAAATATGGTTCCTATTTTTATTTGCTTTTCTCTACTTTGTTAAAGCCAATTATTTTTGATCAATTTAAGTTTAAAAAAAGACCTTTCTCCTTCAGCTATTGTTACTGGAAAGGTTAAATATTATCCTTAGGCATGTAGAAATATTTTGGAAAACGGAGAGTAAATTATTTTATTGATAGAATATATTATAGCTTAAAATATCGAGTGGAGTTGTGTCTATATTTTTAAAAAATATTGGTAACAATTTTATTCTAACTCATGGAATAGATCTTCATAAGCTCTATCAGATCTGTTACCAAGCGCTGGTTTTTTTTTGTAAATTTACACATTGTGTTGTTTTTTAAGTGTTCTTCGGAGTTTCTCCAACTCAATATACTTTCCATGAAAGAAAAATTATAATTATGTTCCCTCAACATTTCAAATCTTTCACTTACTTTTGCGATGGCAATGTCCAATATATAATAATAGAAGTCGACTTTAAAACTTTGTTTAGGCAGCGTTTAGACACAGCGATAAATCACAGCAATTTATAGATATCAATCGAGTTGTTTCAATTTATCATTGTAATTCAAATTATCATCGGATTTGTAATTGGACTGGAGTTGGTATCGGATTGCATCAATTTATTGTAACGATCGAGTTGTTTCAGTTTATAATCAATCGCAACAATTTATCGCAGCGTCTAAACAGCTTAAAAATAATCAATAAATCGCAGCAATTTATCGTCACAATAAATTGCTGCGATTTATCGCGGCGATTCGGATACACTGATAATTTTTACAAGTTTGTGATTCATTGTCACTCCACATTCAATATTGGTCAAAATAGTGTACGCGTCACCTTTTTAAAATTATTGCCGGAATAATCTAAATGGGTTTCAAATTTCATTTCTATATCGTAGGTGTAGTAAGCCTTAATAGCATTTGTGAAAAATACCGAAAGTGCACTTGTATGTTTTTTTATTTGTAGTTTTTTTAAGGGCAAAAAGCGCAAGTTTGAGCCTAGCAAGTGTTCAGATTGCGCCCCTTGGACTTGGCGCCCGGGTGCCTTGCACCCCTTGCACCCCCGGGTTAAGACGGCCCTGGGCGTAGCTACCGTCGTATCAACCATATAAATTATACGGAGCCCCAACATACAGGGGACTTCAACATGTCGAAACAAAAATTAAATTTATAAAAATTGAAAAAATTATTCCACATTATTTCACTATTTACTCCTGTCGCCATGGGGGGTACAACGGCCTCCTCTATTCAGATGGACTTACCCAAGTTTTTTATGTATTTTAACCCTTAGAACATGAATTTTTTGGGTAACAGTTGATCCGGATGTCGATAAGATTGGTATAAACAAAGACTTGAGGAATTACATAACAGCGATTTTTCGCAAAACAAAACATTTTTTTTTTTTTGTATTATTTGGGTCATTCTAAGCAAAGAAGTTTTTTCGTAGGATGCATAGTTTTCGAGATAAACACGGTTGAACTTTCAAAAAAATCGAAAAATTGCTATTTTTTAACCCGAATAACTTTTGATTAAACAATAAAATAGCAATTCTGCTTACCGCATTTGAAAGTTCAAGTCAAATTCTATCGGTTTTGATTATCTACATTGCTAAGAATTATTTTTTTATTGTTAAAGAAAGCTATAAACACATAGTGCTTGAGTGATGTTTTCAATGCATTTCTCATTTAAAATCGAACGAGTAGGCCATCCTACAAACAGGCGATTTCTACGTAGCATACGTTAAAACGCATGCTTTGGCACGGAATATGGGCAATAATATGGGCTTTGTTTATAGCTTTGTTTGACAAAAAAAATTTTTTTCCGCAATGCAAATAATGAAAACCGGTATAATTTGATTTAAACTTTCAAATGCGTTAAGCAGAATTGCTATTTTATTTTTTAATCAAGTTATTCGGGTTCAAAAATTGCAATTTTTTGATTTTTTGAAAGTTTAACTGCGTCTGTCTCGAAAAATATGTATCCTACGAAAAAACTTGTAAAAATATTTTTTTCTTAGAATGACCCAAAAAATACAAAAAAAAATGTTTTTCACCTACCTCTACCGAAAGTATACTTTTCCGGACCTGATTGTAGGGAGCAAAGTTGTACTTTTCCTCCCTATGGAGGAAGAGTACGAGTGACGTCATGGTATTTCATTCATGAAATATAACTTATTGACGCCCTGTACAATATCTATTTTCTATTACGTAAGTATCTATACATTTTAACGTTTATTTATAAAAGACCCTGTATTTTGCAGAATGGTAAAAAACAGTAAATGGTTTTTTTGATTTAACAATGTTTACAATAATAGTTGACAGTTATATTGTACCTACTTGTTAGTTTTAGTTCTAATAAATTTTGTTGGTTAGTTACATAAATAAATTAAGTAAAAATGAAAAAATTACTTGTTATTTGAGGAAGGTGGAAAAACCATATGTATAACATGGGAGTAAAGTGCCTTTTCCTCCCTTGAATGATTACTAAAGTAAACTTCATTCACTTTTCTCCCTTGTTATACAAATAGCTATTTGATTTGCGAAAAATTGCTGTTATGTAATTCCTTAAGTTCTTTGTTTATAACAATCTTTTCGACATCTGGATCAACTGTTACCCAAAAAAATCGTGATATACGGGTCAAAATACATAAAAAAACGGGTAAGTCCATCTGAATAAAGGAGGCCGTTGTACCCCTCCTGGTAACAGGACTAATTCAGTCGTATGGTCCTGCAAAAACAATAGAAAACGAGACTGATAACAAAAATACCAAAGAAGGGAGATCTGAGCAACTGTAAAAAGTGGCGTGCAATAACACTATTAAACGCTACATCCAAGTTGTTAACAAACATTTTGCACCAAAGAATGAAAGAAGAATTTAGCAAGAAACTGAGGAGTAACCAAGCAAGTTTTTGTGCTAAACACTCCGATATAGATCACATATGCACCTTAAGGATGATCCTCTAAAATGCTAATAAATGACAACAAGGTATAGATGTAAATTTTATCGACTTTGAAAAGGCTTTCGACCGAGTTAATAGGGAACAAATGTGGAAAATTTTAAGACAGCTTGGACTACCAACAAAAATTATTAACCTGATCAAACTGTTTTATGACGGGTACAAAGATAGACTGGAACACGAGGGAGTGAGCACAGAAGAAATAGCTATTGAAAGCGGTGTTAAGCAATATTGTATCTCCTACTTCATTCCTAATCTTGGTAGACTGAATTTTGGGGAAAGCAACAGATGATCTGACAGGCATTAGATGTAACCTCTTTATTCAGCTTGAAGATCTTGAATTTTCTGACGACGTCTGCCTGTAAACAGAACACAGAATTCACATGCAGACAAAAATCGATAAGCTAACATAGTACTCCGACATGATTGATCTCCAGATAAATGCAGAGAAGACAAAGATCTTAAAAAATGATAATCCGCAAATTAACAAAATAAAAATAAAAGGTAAAAAAATTGAAGAAGTAGGAAAAGTCACTTATTTGGGAATAAGTAATCATGGAAAGAAAAGTAGGATGCACAAAAGAAACACAAGCAAGAACAACGAAGGCACAATTCGCCTTCAATGCGTTAAATAAAATCTGGAAAACAAGTGAAATATCAGAAGCAACAAAAATCAATGAATTTAATACTTGTGTAAAAACCATATTACTCTACGGAGAAGAAACTTGGAAGCACCACGAAAGCACAACAAAGAGGCTACAGACTTCTATAAATAGGTCCTTAAAAAAGATCCTAAAACTTGACTGGCCTACTAAAATAACGAATGTAGAACTACAGAAAAGAACAAAACAAACCAGTATAATAAAAACAATTAGGCAGAAGAAATGGAAATGTATCGGCCATAGGTTAAAAGATCCTAGTAACATCACAAGACAAACACTCGAAAATTAACCTGAAACAAGAAAGAGGGGAAGACCAGATAATACCTGGAAGAAAACAGTAACCAGAGAACACAACAGAATGGCTTAAAATGGGGGGAAGTGAAAAACAAAGCAAAAACAGTGCGCCCAATAGGAGTGATAGTCACGTTTTGGACTTTGTGGATCCGAAACTTTGCACTGTCGGATCAACAAAGTGCAAATCTTGACTCATCAATAAAAAGAATATTAGCCCAGTCGTCAATATCCCAATCTAAATGTCCTGGTGCAAATATTAAACGGTGTGCTATACGGTGTGCATTGGTTAACAGTGGAGCAGTAGCAGGCATTCTGGCTCTGATTCCAAATTCCTTTAATCTATTTCTAACCGAATTGGCACTTTACGAACCGAACATTACGGGCCACGGGCTGTGGAAAGATCATTTTGCAGTTGTCTAGTTGTAACATGATGTATACTTACGGTGACCATATGTACTTATTTAAGTAGGACAGTACTTATTTTTAAATATTGTCCTAATGTACTTTAAAACCTTTCTAAGGACACGCGAATGTACTTATTTTTTCTAAAAAATGAATATTTTTATCTTTTACTACTTTTAAACAAATTTCTTTGTATACTGTTCCAGGTATTGCAACTTTTGTTTTGATGGTTTCCAATATTTCGATTCTTTTGTTGACTCTTCTCATGACTTCGTTGTTTGTTACAGGCTCTGTCCATGCTATCTTCAGGTACCTTTACCCACAATTCAAATGCTTCCAACTTTTTAGTAGTCGACGCGTTAATTGACCATGCTTCTATCCCGTTAAAGCAGAGTCGAGAAATATAACACCTTGCCAACCTAACTCTCAAGTCTTAATTATTTCAGTTCTCTTGCACAAACTACCTTTCTCATTTTATTGAAGTTGGTTCTTGCCTTCCCTATTCGAACTTTGATTTCTTTGGAGTAATCGTTTGTGTGATTAATTATTGTGCCAAGATAGTTGTAGTTTTCAACTTGTTCTAAAGTTTTACCTTTAATTATCAGGCTTTTATCATTATTTTGGGTTTTTGATATCCTCATAAATTTAGTTTTCTTGATGTTTATTGATATTCCATATTGTTCTCCATACTCAACTATCTTGTTCATTATCTTTTGGAGGTCTTGGAGGGTGTCCGCTATTATGATAGTGTCGTCCGCGTATCTTGTTAATCTTGTTTTGTTGTTGTTAATAATTGGCGTTTAATTTAGGTACCTTTATTCCTGCTGTTTCTCCCTCATGAACTTTTTTCATAATTTCTTCAGAGTATGCATTTAATAGTAGTAGTGACAATATACACCCCTGTCGCACTCCTCTTTTAATTTCGAACTCTTCTGATGTGTGTTCGTTAATGCGTATGTGTGCCTGCTGTTTATAATATAGATTTGTTATAATTCATTGTATTGTAACTGTTTTGCTTTTGAGGACGTCCATTAGCTCTTTGTGGCGGACTTTATCGAAAGCCTTGTTGTAATCTATGAAACAGACGTACATATCCTGGTTCACATCCAAGCATCTCTGGATTAGTAGTGTAAATCCAAAGTGGGTTTCTTCAATATCCATATCAAGTGTTTGGTAAATGCGTTTATGAATGATCTTTAAAAACATTTTAAGTATGTGAGACATTAGGCTTATGGTGCGGTGGTGGTACACAAAACTTCACCGCACAAGTGAAACATTTTTACACAAAATGTGTAACCTACCTAGAAAACTGGAGTACAAATTTTCATGAATTTAAACTATTCAAAAGCATAGATCTAAAGCGGGCTCCACACTCTCGGCGAAGTTACTTCGCCAAAGTTGACCGAAGTCCGAAGTACCCTCTCTACACACCCGTTCTACTTCGCGAGGAAGTGTGATACCGACAAAGAGCGGTGCGATACCAACAAAGATCCCTTTGACCAGACCGACAGAGAATGAAAGTAGAACGAAGTGAGGCAAAGTTACACAAGGTGGCCGTCTACACTCTCGTACTTGTTGAACCTCGATCGACTTCGGCGAAAGTGTGGAGCTCGCATAAGAAGTGAAATAACATGGAACGATGTTTGTTATTCTCTCGAAGCTTTTAAATTGTATACCAAGGCAACCATGTGAAACGAAGATCAACTCTTTGACGAACTGGGAATTTTGAAAGACGTGGCTACAAGTGAAAAAATTGCTGAGTGGAACAGAGAAGAAACAATAGTCAGGATCGATGGCTTAAAGTTTTTAAGTGTGTAGATCAATTCAAACTGAAAAACTTACAAATATTATGCGAATTTATTTTTTGTCTTCCGGGTACTAGTGCGGCTATCGAGCGTTTATTTTCTGTAATAAATAATTATTATTGGACGTCGGAAAAGTCACAAATGTCCATATCCACTCTCAAAGCAGCGATGCTGGTGTACCCAAGTTCTGATGAGACTTGTATGAAATGTTTCATTTACTTCAGTCGAAGCACCTTCTTAAATTAATTTTAAATTCAGAAAAATATGAATGATGCAAAAAACCGGAAGAAGTTGAGGCTATTCCAGGTCCCTCATCTAAAAACTCTTAATTACAGGCTTGTAACTTTTTCAGAGTTAAAGTAATGTGTTATGTTTAGTTTAATTGATGTAATTTTTTATGTTTAGCTACATAGTTTATTTATTTTTAATGCAAAAAAGTTATATTTGTCCAATAACAAGATACATTTTGCGTTTTTAATACATTTTTGTTTTTTGTACTTTTTTTTCTTTCAAAAGATATGGTCACCGTATGTATACTCAAAGTCTGCAGATGTAAATAACGTTCATCTGGCTGGTTCATGCACCTGGGACGTTCTAGAACTGGTTTTCTTGTGTATCCTCCACTTTTCCGTACATTCTTAAAGCTCTTGAAACGCTGGATTGGTGGATTCCCATAACATCAGCAATTCCCATAACAGCAAGATATTGCTGCGATCGTCCATCTTCGATTAAACCTACAATTTGGGCTGCTTTTTCTGCAATATTTATTCTGGGAATAAATATTTTCCTTTAACAACTTTTTGTTTACTGTTTGTTATTTCGGCAAAAACACGCTTCAACTTGAAATGTTATGGGTTTGTAGACACCTAAAGAAGACAATAGACATGTACCTACCTATTATAACATTCTGCTAAAAATTAAAAATTATTTTTAAACTTTTTTCTGTTTCAAAAATTATGCGATACTTTTTGTGATTGGTGTAATATACATAACCTATAATATAAATATAACAGCCCTGTCTTCAATTTTCCGCAGGTAATAACTGCATGTTTTCTGTTTTCAACCGTTCTGGTACCTACTGCCGTAGCTGTAACAAGTTTTTCAAAATGGAAATTGATTAAAAACCCTGGACTTCTATGGAATAGGAACTACAATCAGACTTGTCGTTACAGTCTATAGGTTTGTTCCAACACGACCGAGAACCGTCACAAAACGGTAACGCTCCTGCGCAGTAAACAAAATCCGTTCCAACAAAAATATGATCGTCATCGGATCGTCCTTCCCACTGTTCCAACAAGAACTGTGATCTTTTAGTAACGGTTTCGTGATAATCATTTCAGTAATCGGGAAATAGGGTTTTCATTGATTGTCATTTGTTTCGAGCTTTTGTCATGTGTCACATAATATTAATATATCTACGGCATACGTCTTTATAGTCCTGTCGCCAGGGGGGGTACAACGGCCTCCTTAATTCAGATGGACTTACCCAAGTTTTTTTTATATATTTTGACCCGTAGAATACGAATTTTTTGGGTAACAGTTGATCCGGATGTCGATAAGATTGTTATAGACAAAGAACTTGAGGAATTACATAACAGCGATTTCTCGCAAAACAAAACATCTTTTTGTATTTTTTGGGTCATTTTAAGCAAAAAATATTCCTACAAGTTTTTTCGTAGAATGCATAGTTTTCGAGATAACCGCGGTTGAACTTTCAAAAAATCGAAAAATTGCAATTTATAAGCCCGAATAACTTTTGATTAAAAAATAAAGTAGCAATTCTGCTTACCGCATTTGAAAGTTTAAGTCAAATTATATCGGTTTTGATTAATTTTTTTATTGTTAAACTAATCTATAAACTCATAGTGTTTCCCGTGCCTAATACATACGTTTTAACGCATGCTACGTAGAAATTGCCTCGCTTGCACTTGTAGCTACTCTACCTACTCGTTCGATTTTAAATGAGAAATCATAGAAAACATCTCTCACATACTAGGTGTTTATAGCTTAGTTTAACAATAAAATAATAAATTTTTAGCAATGCAAATAATCAAAACCGATATAATTTGACTTAAACTTTCAAATGCGGTAAGCAGAATTGCTACTTTATTTTTTAATCAAAAGTTATTAGGGTTCAAAAATTACAATTTTTCGATTTTTTGAAAGTTCAACCGCGGTTATCTCGAAAACTATGCATTCTAGGAAAAAACTTGTAGGAATATTTTTTGCTTAAAATGACCCAAAAAATACAAAAAGATGTTTTGTTTTGCAAGAAATCGCTGTTATGTAATTCCTCAAGTTCTTTGTCTATAACAATCTTATCGACATCCGGATCAACTGTTACCCAAAAAATTCGTATTCTGCGGGTCAAAATATTTAAAAAAAACTTGGGTAAGTCCATCTGAATTAAGGAGGCCGTTGTACCCCCCCTGGCTACAGGACTATTAGCTTTTATCATTGGATATACCAACAACAATATACATATTGATAGATAAATCAGGTAACCGTTCCAACATCGGTTTCAAAATTACCGTCATGGGTAGATAACTGGGCGATACAATTACGAACATTCGCACAACAAACGGTACAAGTAGTTTCGTGACGGTTTCTGGACCGTCCAAAAGTTCATGTTGGAACAAAGCTAATATCAACTAAAAATCTGGAGGAATTTCCACCTATAGATGATTTAATAGATAGGTAAGTAATGAAACAAAAGTACGTAACAAAAGGCGAGAATGGTTATTTTCCTAACTAGTGCGGAAAGTGATACTTTCACCCACGAGACTGCCGTTGACCCGAACGACGCGATAGCAGAGTTCGGGCAAGCAGTCGAGTGCGGGGAAGACACTTTTCGCATGAGTTAGGAACAATATTTTTTCTAGGGCCGTACGTTTGGAAAAAAGCCACAAAAAATAGAGTTATATCAATTTTTATTTAGAAGTTAAAATACACAAATTAATACTTTGACAAGGTTGTCAAAACCAAACTTTCAATATAATGGGTTACCACGACGACGATATTGGTTTCCATGACGACGATTCAAAACTATTGTAATTGCCTACTGATCTGACTTTTAAATATTATGTCAAAATAATTTTATTTCATCGAATTATCAGTAGTAATTGCACAAGAGCTCTGAAATTATTGAATTTTTCCCGAGTGACACTTTGACAGTTTTAATTTCACGAGCCGAAGGCGAGTGAAATTATGTCAAAGTGTCACGAGAGCAAAAATTCTATATTAATTTCAGAGGTCGAGTGCAATTTGTTGCGATTATTTCATGAATAAAACTGTTCAAAACCAAAATTTAATTGTAATTTATTGATGTAAGTACCATTAAACACACAGTTTTTATAAATATTTGACGATTGAAAGTCATCACTTTTATAATTTTTAAAACATTAATTGTCATTAATGTCACTGAATGTATTTTTTCGTAGCAACGAAGGGCATCTGACGTAATATACTTAACGACGGGAGATTATCAAAAATTATCGATTTAATTCAGATTTCTGTAGCTTTCTATTGGTCAGAATCTCCTATGAATGAAATAATCGCGCTAATTTCATTAAAACATATTACAAGGCATTTTGCTTTCCCACACGCCGTGCAGGAAAATTTACTTTCACGCACTCCGTGCGGAAAAGCGCCACTTTCGGAAACGAAATGCTTGCGTGAAAGTGGCTCTTTTAGCACGGCCGTAGAAAAAAGTTAATTTTTAAAGTGTTTCGGTATCGGTAATACCTTATTGGCTCGCAGGAGCATTTGGATTTTTTGTAATTATATTTGTGTACTTTAAAATTAGATTAAATAGATATTTTGTTCAATAAAAGGGATTTGCTTCTTTTGTTGAACATTTTTTGCACTATCCCATATGAGCCGTGGAAAAGGGTCCCACGAAAAACTTTGATACGGGGCCCCTGTGGGGCCAGCTACGCCACTGCGCGGCACCAAACGATTTGAAGTAATTAATATTTTTATTAAATCGATAATTATTATAATGTTATATTTTTTGAAATGTGGTGCAATGAATAGATTATAATTTTCTTAGGAAATGATGCCTTAATTGGTACAAAAAATCGGGTTTTTGATAAAATTTTGAATTTTCAATTGAAAATAAGTAAAAACATAAATATGACAGTAAATTACCGTTTTGGAGTGTAATTTTCCTCTGCTTATTTGGATTTAGATAATTAAAAATCTTGTTAATTAAAAATCCTTTATGAAAGGTATATAATTTATTAAAAAATCCCTTAAAGGACTACATCACATATGCAGAACGTTTTCGACTTAATACAGATCATCATTAGTGCTGAACCTAAATCCGTTGAAGTTAAAGCAAACATTTTTAAACATTGCTAAAGGTTGAAAAACAAGGTTTGGTTATACTTACAGGATGTTCACATGCTTAGCCACCAACATTGAAAATATATGGGTGAATGTCCTGTCGCCAGGGGGAGTACAACGGCCTCATTTATTCAGATGGACTTACCCAAGTTTTTTTTTGTATTTTGACCCGTAGAACACGAATTTTTTGGGTAACAGTTGATCTGGATGTCGATAAGATTGTTATAAACAAAGAAACTTTTTTTTTGTATTTTTTGAGTCATTCTAAGCAAAACATGTTCTTACAAATTTTTCCGTAGGATGCACAGTTCTCGAGATAAACGCGGTTGAACTTAAAAAAAATCGATAAATTGCAATTCTTGAACCCGAATAACTTTTGATTAGAAAAGAAAATAGCAATTCTGCTTATCGTATTTGAAAGTTCAAGTCAAATTATATTGGTTTTGATTATTTGCATTGCTAAAAATTTATTTTTTTATTGTTAAACAAAGCTATAAACACATAGTGTTTTCCGTGGACAATACATGCGTGTTAAAGCATGCTACGTAGAAATTGCTTCGCTTGCACTTTTAGTCCAGGGTAATAAAGTTTTTTCCATGACACTTCAACAGCCAGGGTACTGAAGCGTTTTTTCGACAGGTAATACCTATAAGAACAAATTGTAACTATTTCCTGCGTAGGATCTGGCGGCCATTTTTATTTATAAACAATTTAGTGTCAAGAAACTGCCTTTTTTTCCTTTTTTTTTTCAAATTAATGGAAAACAGTAAGACTTATGGTTTTCTTAGTACAAACATCTTCGAGAGAATAGAAAAAGCTTTAAAATGGCGTATTACAAAGTTTAATACACTCATTTATTGTTAATATAATTGCGAAACGAGGTCGAAATTTCAAAAAAATTAATTTCGCAATAACTATTGTAAAACTAAGTGTACAGCTTTGAAATTTTTGTCAAATGAGGGTTCTTTGGTGCTCAATATGTGACAAAAATTTCAAAGCGATCCATCAAATTGTTTAAAATTTATTGAAATTGTTTATCCCAGAGAGCTTTTTTTGCAATAAGTCAAAAAAAAATAATGTTAGAACCATTCTACAGGTGCCAAATGAAAGAGTATGAACTAAACTGGTTTAAAAAAAGTGAATAAAAAAATGCATGTATTAGTAATAAATAATTATGCAAAAGTATGTTAAAGTTCTCCTTATAAACTTTTTATTTTTTTAAACAATAAATTATATTCTTCTTCTTCAGGTGCCATCTCCGCTACGGAGGTTGGCAATCATCATAGCTATTTTAATTTTTGAGGCAGTAGCTCTAAATAGTTGTTTCGAGCTGCATCCAAACCACTCTCTCAGGTTCTTCAACCATGAAATTCGTCTTCTTCCGATGCTTCTTCTGCCATCTATCTTTCCCTGCATTATGAGTCGTAGGATACCATACTTCTCGCCCCGCATCACATGTCCGAGATACTGTAGCTTCTTTTCTTTAATTGTAAGTTCAACTTCCTTTTCTTTACCTATTCTTCTCAGTACTTCATTGTTTGTAACTCTATCTACCCAGGAAACCCTCATAATTTTTCTATAGGTCCACATTTCAAAGGCGTTAAGTCGTCTCATTGTCTCTACATTTAACGTCCATGATTCCACTCTATAGTATAGAACACTGTAGACGTAACATTTTGTTAGGCGTACTTTAAGAGCTAATGTTAAATCTTTGCTACATAGGACCTTTTTCATTTTTATAAAATTAGAACGTGCTTTTTCGATTCTGACTTTTATTTCTGCAGTGTAGTCATTATTTTCTGTTATAAGTGTTCCTAGGTAAGTGTACTTTTTTACTCTTTCGATCTGCTGGCCCTCTACTATCAAGATTTCGTTAGTATTATGGTTGTTTTTACTAATTTTCATAAACTTCGTCTTTTTGATATTGAGAGAGAGTCCGTACTCCCTACTACACCTTACTATTTTACTCATGAGTCTTTGCAGGTCTTGTAAACTATCGGCTATTATTACTGTATCATCTGCATATCTGATGTTGTTAACTAAGACTCCATTTACTCTTATGCCGACTGTTTCATCTTCCAGAGTTTCTCGCATTACCTCTTCAGAATAAGCGTTAAATAATAGAGGTGATAGTATGCAGCCTTGCCTGACTCCTCTCTTTATTTCCATTTCTTCAGATGTTTCTTTTTCAATTCTTACTATTGCTCGCTGATTGTAATAGAGGTGTGTTATTAGTCTTAAATCTCTTTCATCTAGGTTTTTATTTTTTAGGATTTCCATGAGTCGATCATGTTTTACTTTATCAAACGCCTTATTGTAGTCTATAAAACAGACGTAAAGAGGATGGTTAACATCCAAACATCTCTGTGTCAGCACGTTGAAGGAGAAAAATGCCTCTCTGGTACCCATACCATTGCGGAACCCATATTGAGTGTCACTAATATCCAGCTCCAGTTTAGAGTGTATTCTGGCGTGGATAATTTTCAATAGAATTTTCAAGGTATGTGACATTAAGCTTATGGTTCGGTAGTCACTGCATTCTTTTGCATTCACCTTCTTTGGCAAACACACAAAGGCTGATGTCAACATTTCTCTAGGGATGATTCCAGTAGTATAGATAGCGTTGAACAGTTCTACTATTATGTCCAGGTTTTTCTCGTTGACCAACTTTATCAGCTCGCTAGGCAATTCATCTGGACCAGCAGATTTATTGGTTTTCATAGAGTTTATTGCCTGACTAACCTCTGATTTGGTTATCTCTGGGCCTACATCTCCCGTTTGGCTATCTACGGATGTACTAGCTTCTCTCTGGTCATGAAATAGTTCCTCGATATACTCTTTCCATCGTCGTAGTTTTCGTTTTGTCTCCATTATAATATTTCCATTTTTGTCGAGCAATATATTTGAGGTTCTTCTATTTCCTATTCCGGCTAGTTCTTTGACTTTTTTATGTAGGTTGAAGTTGTCATATGTGTTTTGCAGTTCTTCTATTTCTTTACATTTTTCAGAGAAGTAGGTTTCTTTAGCCTCCCTAATTTTTCTTCTTATTTGGTTTTGAAGCTGTTTATAGCGGGTCTTATTAATGGTTTTGTTTTTTCTTCTTTCATTCATCAAGTCTAGAATTTCCTCCGTCATCCATTCTTCTTTCTTACATTTGGTTGTAGTAAGTACTTTCTTACTTGGTTCTAATATAGAGGTTTTGAAGAATTGCCACTGCTGTTCTACGTTGCAATTATTTCCTGGGTTTCTGTCTAGATTTGTGTTGATTTCGTGTTTCAGATTTTCTTTTGTTTCTTCTGACTTTAGTTTCTGTATGTTAAGTTTATTGTTGTTGCGGCTTTTTTGCGTCTTTTTTAGTTGAAGTTGAAACCTAGCAATAAGAAGATTGTGATCAGAGGATACGTCTGCTCCTGGATATGCCTTTACTGCCTGAATTGAGTTTCGATATCTGTGCTTTATTAGGATGTAGTCAATTATATATATATTTATTACAACTTTTCATCAATTATCATATATACATAACATTACTTGGTAGTTGTGCACCTATATTTATATATATTTATTACAACTTTTCATCAATTATCATATATACATAACATTACTTGGTAGTTGTGCACCTAAAAAACGGTAAAAAAAATGATTTTTTTGAAAAAAGTTATTCAAAAAATGTATAAGGAAAAATTGACAATGCTTTTGCACAATTATTTATTATTAATAAATGCATTTTTTATTCACCTTTTTTAAAACAATTTGAAAGTTTATTTCATGCTCTTTCATTTGACACCTGTGGAATGGTTCTAACATTATTTTTTCTGACATGTTATTGCAAAAAAGCTCTCTGGGATAAACAATTTGAATAAAATTTAAACAATTAAATGAATCGCTTTGAAATTTTTGTCACACATTAAGCACTAAAGAACCCTCATTTGACAAAAATTTCAAAGCTGTACACTTATTTTAACAATAGTTCTTGCGAAATAACTTTTTTTGATATTTCGACCT
This sequence comes from Diabrotica virgifera virgifera, assembly GCF_917563875.1. Taxonomy (NCBI): domain Eukaryota; kingdom Metazoa; phylum Arthropoda; class Insecta; order Coleoptera; family Chrysomelidae; genus Diabrotica; species Diabrotica virgifera. The sequence continues at coordinate 61,869,561 of NC_065447.1, forward strand.
TTTTTCGCAATCTTATTAACAACAAATGAGTGTATTAAACTTTGTAATACGCCATTTTAAAGATTTTTCCATTTTCTCGATGATGCCTGTACTAAGAAAACCATAGGACATACTGTTTTCCATTAATTTGGAAAAATAGGGAAAAAGGCGTTTTTGACACAAATTGTTTATAAATAAAAATGGCCGCCATATACTGCTCAGAAAACAGTTACAATTTGTTCCTATAGGTATTACTTGTCGAAAAAACGCTGCTGCGTCGAGTACCCTGGCTGCTGAAGTGTCACGAACAGGGTATATTTTTGTCTTATTACCCTGGCCTATTTTACCTTCTACCTACTCGTTCGATTTTAAGTGGGAGATCATTGAAAACATCACTCAAACACTATGTGTTTATAGCTTTGATTAACAATAAAAAATAATTTTTTAGCAATGCAAATAATTAAAACCGATATAATTTGACTTGAACTTTCAAATGCGGTAAGCAGAATTGTTATTTTCTTTTTAATCAAAAGTTATTCGGGTTCAAAAATTGCAATTTTTCGATTTTTTTAAAGTTCAACCGCGTTTATCTCGAAAACTATGCATCCTACGAAAAAACTTGTAACAACATTTTTTTTGCTTAGAATGACCCAAACAATACAAGAAAATGTTTTGTGAGAAATCGCTGTTATGTAATTCCTCAAGTTCTTTGTTTATAACAATCTTATCGACATCCGGATCAACTGTTACCCAAAAAACTCGTGTCCTACGGGTCAAAATACATAAAAAGAACTTGGGTAAGTCCATCTGAATAAAGGAGGCCGTTGTACCTCCCCTGGCGACAGGACTATGAGGACCCTTAAAAATGTGACAGTAATGGAAACTATTGTTTCTCTAGCCAACAATATGAGTAAAGACTGGATTATATGCAAAATGCATATGCATATATATGCTGCATATTTCTCATGTTTTTCATAAATGCATATGCCTTGCATATTTGGAGATTTAAGAGCATATAAATGCATATTTTGATGGGAATTTACTCTACCCCATTTAAAAATAAGGTATATATTAGTAACATCAACATCCATTAAAATAAAATGTGAAAGTAAATATTTTGCTGTTAAGCTCCTTTGTTGTTGTACCCATAAACATAATGGGCGTTATTTATAGCTGCAGGTATCATTATCCGGATATTTAAGATTTATAGACTTCTCAGAATTTACAAATTACCTAAGTAAATACCGATTATATTTTGAATAACATTACAAATATTACCTGTACTTTCTGCTGGTGTCGGCCAACTATGAATTATTCTGGGAAAACCAACCAAAACGAAATTTTAAGGCAGCGTTGCCAATTTAGCTTATTTTATGCTAGATTTGGCATATTTTTGTGTTGTTTAGCTTATTTATTTCTTGTTTAGCATATAGCATATTTTCTAGCATATTAAATAATATAAAAATTATTTAGTAAAAATCGAAAATCTTCTAATTCAGAACAAATTTTTATGTTGGCCTTACAATTACTAAAACAACTTAGGAACTCTCTCACAGGAACTTGAAACTGATATCAGTGAGTCAAATCTGATTCCTAACAAAAAATGTTTAACCATTCACACATACACACCTACATCAGCAAATCCCTTCGCCTTCAATAATGTTTATATTAGTACTTATGTCTGTGGACCATGAGATTACTATTAACTACAGGATCATGTTTCAGCATTTTTTAAAACAAATAATTTATCTGTACTGGGTTATGCTTGCTATAGGGATTTTTTATTAGTTGATAATGGAATACCTACTGTTGAACTGATCATTCCATCATTCTTGTGAGGTTTGGCAAATACTATATTGGTCGAGTTGGCAACACTGTTTTAAGGGTAGGATAGATTATTTTATTTTATGAATGGTTAGTCTTAAATCAATCGCCGATTATTCAACTTTTGTGATTGCAAGTTATTGACTATACTGTGTAAAAAAATCATTTTATTATTATTGTGAAAATGCCTAAAGTAGCAAGGGAAAAATCAAGTCTTCTCAGAAGTTGGATTGGAAGTAACAATCATCTAAAAGTTATCGACAGTGAAAGTATGTTTTGCACCATTTGTGATAAAAAGGTAAGTTCTCCACTTCAATAGATTTTTAAACTTATCAAACTTCTTTGCACATCTATGTGTCTGTCTATTCTAAAATGACAAACCGTCCCATTTCTTCAAAAACTGTTTTTTAAAGTTCGCAACGGTTTGGCTTATACAGAGCGAGGTGTTGAGAGTGGCCCACCCTGTATACTACGGTACACTGACTGTACTTTATTGTTTGACGATTTCAATTTCACTTTGAGAAATAAAAAAAAATTGGGGGAGGTTTAAAAAGTTTGATCATTTTAATGTAGGTATCTATTTACGAAAACATCTAAAACATCATTATCATTATATTCCAGATTCCATGTCAAAAGAAATTCCAAGTAGTTCAACACATAAAAACTTCACTTCACCAAACTAAGCTATCAAAAAATGATAATAAACCTCGCCAGCAGATTCTACAGAACAGTTTGCAGATTCAGAATACGTCAGTTGGGCAAGAAACCTTTGCAAAGGATTTATGCCATTTTTTTTTGAACTGCAATATCCCTCTGCACAAGTTAGAACATAAATCGTGTCAAAACTTTTTAAAAACTTATTGCAAGATTAAAGATAAACCAGCTCAAATACCAAGTTCTTCAACTCTTCGGAAAAAATATGTCAGTGCATGTTACAAAGATGTGATGACGAGTATTAAAAATCAGTTAAAAGCCGATTATCTTTGGATTTCCGTCGACGAAACAACGGATACAAAGGGTCGACAAATTGCGAATCTAATTGTTGGAGTTCTTAACGACTCTGGCGATTTTAAAAACTCATACTTAATTAGTGTAAAATGTTTGGAAAAAACAAACTATGCTACAATAGCTAGATTTGTTAACGAATCCCTAACAAATTTTTTTTTACCTGATCAAGTACCATTTGAAAAAATATTATTAATGCTTAGTGATGCCGCCTCATATATGATGAAAGCTGCATCCAATCTTAAAATCTTTTTCCCTAATTTAATTCACTGTACATGTTTGGCGCACGGCCTAAACAGAGTTGCAGAGAAAGTTAGAATTGAATTTCCCAATGTAAACACCTTAATAAATAATGTAAAAAAAGTATTTCTGAGAGCACCACTACGTGTACAGGTATATAGGGAGATGCTTCCCGATATTCCTTTACCACCAGAACCAGTATTAACCAGATGGGGAACTTGGCTTAAAAGTGCTATATTTTTATCTGAACACTACGACGACATCAAAAGCGTTATTTCAAGTTTTGATCCGACTTGTACCGCTATTGATAACTGTCAAAATATTTTTAAAGAAAAGTCTATTAAAAATCAATTGTTGTATATAAAATCGAATTTCGATATCATTGAAAGTTCAATTACAAAATTAGAGGCTCAAAATTTATGTCTTCACAATAGTATGTCTATTGTTGATTCGGTTAAACAGAAAATAACAAATCTGAATGGGGAAATTGGAGTAAAAATTAAAGATAAACTTGATGACGTTTTAAACAAAAATGAGGGTTTCACTTTATTGCGTTCAATAAATAATATAATCAATTTTGGAAACTTCGATGAAAATATTAATATGGATCCGTCTCTAATAGCAAAGTTTAAATATGCCCCAATTACATCTTGTGACGTTGAGAGATCTTTTTCTGCCTATAAACAAATATTAACAGATAGAAGACATAATATTAGTTTAGAAAATATGAATCAATATATGATTATTTATTGTAACAATAAAAATATGTAAATTTGTTTTATTGTACTCTTTTTATAATATTAGTTTAGAAAATATGAATCAATATTGTAACAATAAAAATATGTACATTTATTTTATTGTACTCTTATTTATTTATCTTGTGGTCAAAATAAAATATTTTGCCGTTTTATTTGTCACAAAACCTGAAGTTAAAAAAATATATTAAGAAATAATAATACAATTTGGTTTAAATTCAAACCTATTTATTTATTTTTATTATTTTTTATTTATTTATGTATTTAACGTAAACCATAAAATTATTCATATAAAAATAAGTGCATATATAAATGCATATTTGCATGTTAATTGTGCATATTCAGCTTGTTTTAAAATGCATATTGCATGCATATTTTAGACATTTTTTAGTGCATATTTTCCAGTCTCTAAATATGAGACATATGATGAAGTTAAAATAACAGTAACAAACATCACTGTGGTCGTTAAAAATTAAAATAAAACTACCCTTAAATGATAAAGGTGGAACCTTTAGGTTGTAAAATTAAGTAGATAAAAGATGCTACTTATATAACATCAGGAATGGCTTTTAGAATCCATGAGCTAAGAAAATTAATAATAAATCCTTTTGTAGAGATCTCAACTGTAACGTATTCATAGGTCTGGTTGACTTTGAGAAAGCCTTCGACAAAATACACCACAGAATTTTTGCAAACATATTACGGAAATAGAAGAAATACTCAACACTATGAAGGAAAGAAAAATGACCTACTTTGGTCACATACTAAGAAATGAAAAATATGAGTTCATAAAATTAAACAAACTCTAACATGAAGTAAAACCACTTATATGTAACAGGTATAATTACATACTAAAATTTAAAAAAATCCCAATGGAATGAATAAAATACGTTCATTCAGAACGTTTTCGGACCTATGAGTCTATCATCAGTGAATTCATATATACTCGCTAACTAGCCCCAGAACCAAACAATGGTTGTAATTATAATTCAATCTACATTGTAATATTGTACAATTGAAAAGGCTAAACGCCGATGTTGAAAGATAACCTCTGGGAACATGGTGAAACTCTAAACGAGAACCTTAACCAACCATCATTGGCCAACGAGGTCTGCCCAAGCCGAGGTCTGCCGAGCTTAGCCCAAGTTGGTTGGTTAAGGTTTTCGTTTAGAGTTTCACCATGTTCCCAGAGGTTATCTTTCAACATCGGCGTTTAGCCTTTTCAATTTTACAATATTACAATGTACTTAGATTGAATTATAATTCTAACGTGCTATGTACTAAGAGTATAAGTCATAAAATAGATTTTTCGGGATTCTTCTATATTTTGAATTATATAATTAATAATGTAAAAAATGAATAACCATTTTCAATTTCGTTGCAAAAGGAAAGCACAGCCGAACAATATTCTAGTCCAATCAGAGAGTGCATCAAGCACCTCTACCGGTTTCGAAACTTATTAGTCTCTCATCAGGAGGCACATATGTTGCTCTCCCTGATTCAACCAAAACAAACCCCAGCGCGCAGTCCCGGATTGCAACGAACGAAATGGCATAGATGCCCTAGCAGCAACTGCTAGCAAAAAGACTAAGTTTTCACTCTAGTGGCATATAAAACAACATAATGCTATTTTACATCCCACCAGAATGAAAACAATGGGAACCTTCTCTGGTTACACCTCCGAGGCTTCTACAATTTGCAAGCCATACGGATGCTGAGACTAAGGAAGATGAGGGAATTCTACAATTTACAATTCACGTCCCATCTGCTCAGCGTGGTAAAGTTCCAACGAGAATGGTTCCCTTTGTACTCTAATCAGAGTAAATGTAAATCAAAAATGAATAACCATTTTCAATTTCCTTGCAAAAGGAAAGCACAGCCGAACAATATTCTAGTCCAATCAGAGAGTGCATCAAGCACCTCTACCGGTTTCGAAACTTATTAGTCTCTCATCAGGAGGCACATATGTTGCTCTCCCTGATTCAACCAAAACAAACCCCAGCGCGCAGTCCCGGATTGCAACGAACGAAATGGCATAGATGCCCTAGCGGCAACTGCTAGCAAAAAGACTAAAAAGAATTGTAAATTGTAGAATTCCCTCATCTTCCTTAGTCTCAGCATCCGTATGGCTTGCAAATTGTAGAAGCCTCGGAGGTGTAACCAGAGAAGGTTCCCATTGTTTTCATTCTGGTGGGATGTAGAATAGCATTATGTTGTTTTATATGCCATTAGAGTGAAAACTTAGTCTTTTTGCTAGCAGTTGCCGCTAGGGCATCTATTCCATTTCGTTCGTGGCGGTCCGGGACTGCACGCTGGGGTTTGTTTTGGTTGAATCAGGGAGAGCAACATATGTGCCTCCTGATGACAGACTAATAAGTTTCGAAACCGGTAGAGGTGCTTGATGCACTCTCTGATTGGACTAGAATATTGTTCGGCTGTGCTTTCCTTTTGCAAGGAAATTGAAAATGGTTATTCATTTTTGATTTACATTTACTCTGATTAGAGTACAAAGGGAACCATTCTCGTTGGAACTTTACCGCGGTGAGCAGATGGGACGTGAATTGTAAATTGTAGAATTCCCTCATCTTCCTTAGTCTCAGCATCCGTATGGCTTGCAAATTGTAGAAGCCTCGGAGGTGTAACCAGAGAAGGTTCCCATTGTTTTCATTTTGGTGGGATGTAGAATAGCATTATGTTGTTTTATATGCCACTAGAGTGAAAACTTAGTCTTTTTAATTAATAAGGTATTACCAAAGTAGAAAGTAAAATAGTTAATTACTAATTTATTAATCATATTTCGTCACCATTTTGATATTTAGTTGTAATAGTTATTTCATCAGTGGTAAAAAAGACTTTAAAAAGTCCTAATAAAAAATTTTCATTTTTGACTTATACTCTTAATACATAGCACTCTAGAATTACAACCATTGTTTGGTTCTGGGGCTAGTTAGCGAGTATATATGAATTCACTGATGATGGACTGATAAGTCCGAAAACTTTCTGAATGAACATATTTTATTCAAACCATTGGGATTTTAAAATTTTTATTAGTTATACCTATTACATAGAAGTGCTTTTACTTCATGTTAGAGTTTGTTTTACTATATGGTATACAGCCAACCCAGGGAACTACCCCTTTTCAGTTCATACAATTAGTTATACGAGGGAAAGTGGAAGGGAAGAGAGGACCGGGGAGACGACGCACAGGGTTCAAAATTGAAGGAAACGTGATCGAAAGTCCAAAAAAATAAATAAATCTGAGAATTCCGAAATTAAAGGGTTTGTTTGTACTACTCATGATACAACTTCTCAGCAAAAATTGATTTTGTAAGTTTGTTAGGGCCAGATGTATTAATGATCAAAAGTACAAAATTCAATATAATTTTATACATCAAATTTAAATCCTCAGAATATGCCTTTTACTTTGATTATTACTTCATTTATGTGGATAGCTAATATAAAAGTAATTATTTGAGATCAAAATACATACTTTAAAGATTAAAATGATATAGTTAGCTTCACGGAAAGGTGATTATAATTTTGATATAATCGGTTGTCTAAAAACCTATAAAATTTTTGATAATATTAATGTTTGACAGCGTATTGTAATATATAACGTTTATTGCGCCATCTTGAATGAAATTGCGCCATCTTTTCACTAAATGAAAAACTACAATGTAAGGCATAAAAAAATATATAACACAAACTGCGCAAAACTGCGCAAATCAGTACATGGCGCATTGCATCGAGCGCTGCGCGCGTTTAGTCTGAATTAATTGCACTTGTACGTATTGTTTACAAGTATGTCAAACACATGTTATTTGTTAGGATTACGAAAAGAGATTTTAGTTTTGATGAAGAATATACTCTCTATGTAAATAACATACTCCTCACTTCTAACGATAAGATTATTAGTTTTCGAGATATTTGAACTTAACAAGTAACGGCATAGATATTTTGATTAATGTATTGTGCTGCTTAATTTTTAATTTCAAATAGGTATCTTGAAAACGAATGATTTTCTCATTATGAATGAAAAATATACTCTTCAGTCTTAACGATAAAATCATTGATTTTAGAGATATTTGAAGTTTAAAATTAAGCGGCACAATACATTAATCAAATATCTGTGCCGTTACATTAGTCCTGTCGCCAGGGGGGGTACAACGACCTCCTGTATTCAGATGGACTTACCCAAGTTTTTTTTATGTATTTTGACCTGTAGAACACGAATTTTTTGGGTAACAGTTGATCCGGATGTCGATAAGATTGTTATAAACCAAGAAGTTGAGGAATCACATATCAGCGATTTCTCGCAAAACAAAACATTTTTTTGTATTTTTTTGGGCCATTCTAACCAAAAAATGTTCCTACAAATTTTTTCGTAGGATGCATAGTTTTCGAGATAAAGGCGGTTGAACTTTCAAAAAATCGAAAAATTGCAATTTTTGAACCCGAATAACTTTTGATTAAAAAATAAAATAGCAATTCTGCTTACCGCATTTGAAAGTTCAAGTCAAATTATATCGGTTTTAATTATTTGTATTGCTAAAAATTTATTATTTTATTGTTAAAAAAAGCTATAAACACCTAGTGCTTGAGTGATGTTTTTAATGATTTCTCATTTAAAATCGAACGAGTAGGTAGAAGAGGTAAAAGTGCAAGCGAGGCTATTTCTACGTAGCACGCCTTAAAACGCATGTATTAGGCACGGGAAAAACTATGTGTTTATAGCTTTTTTTAACAATCAAAAAATAAATTTTTAGCAATGCAAATATTCAAAACATATATAATTTGACTCAAACTTTTAAAGGCGGTAAGCAGAATTGCTATTTTATTTCTTGTTCAAAGGTTATTCGGGTTCAAAAATTGCAATTTTTCGATTTTTTGAAAGTTCAACCGCGTTTATCTCGAAAACTATGCATCCTACGAAAAAACTTGTAGGAACATTTTTTGGTTAGAATGACCCAAAAAATACAAAAAAATGTTTTGTTTTGCGAGAAATCGCTGTTATGTAATTCCTCAACTTCTTTGTTTATAACAATCTTATCGACATCCGGATCAACTGTTACCCAAAAAATTCGTGTTCTACGGGCCAAAATACATAAAAAAATCTTGGGTAAGTCCATCTGAATTAAGAAGGCCGTTGTACCCCCCCTGGCGACAGGACTACATGTTTAACTTCAAATATCTCGAAAACTAATGAGTTTATCGTTGCGAATGAAGTGTACGTTATTTACATAGAAAGTATTGGAGAATCGAAAAATTTCGCTAAAATGGTATTTCCGCCAGTGGCGTAGAATTTGAGAAGGGTCAACCATTCACTGTCCCCTGTCATACGCCTCTGGTAATAGCCAGAAACGTTTGTTTAACATAATTTTATAGGGTGTACAGTACCTACAATTTTTGCCAAGTATGAAAAGGATACGTGGAAAAGTTTTAAACCACTGAGCAAAAATAGTTTTTAAATTTTTAAATAAAACACCCTGTAACTCTATAAGGAGCCACATTTTATTTAAGTGATTTGGGTTAAATCCTAATATTTTGAGGTCTAGAATCTATAATTCAAAGATTGGACATTCTTAATGAAACATCCTGTATAACGATATTTTTTCAGTAAAATACCCCCTAATGAAGGGATGGAAACTAAAAAAACGACCCCTATTATATATATATATATATATATATATATATATATATATATATATATACATATATATATACTCGTTATACGGTATAATACCTCAAATATTCTAAGTTTTCAGCGAGATAATTTTTACAGTTTAAACAAATTTAGTTTCGATCACGTTTTGACCAATTTTGAACACTGCGACGCACGTCCTGGTTGAAAAATTTAAAGCAGTGGATTGGAAAAACAGCAATAGAATTCTTCAGAACCGCTGCAGAGTTAAATGGGCCATGATGATCACCAATAGGATGAGGCACATATAGAAGATCAACTCATTTCTGAGTATGTGACCAAAGTAGCCCAGTTTTCTATAATCAAAGTATGCTCAATCTCAATCGCATCAATTCATTTCTGAGTATGTGACCCCATGTTTCTTTTCTTCATAGTGATGAGTACCTATTATTTTCCTTTTTTCATCTTTCGTATTGTTTCCGTGTTTGTAATGTGTTGGGTCCATGATATTTTCGACATTTTTATTTAATTGTATAGGATTAAACTCCATATAAAATGACAGAGAATACGTCGCATCAGTGGCGGAGCTAGGGTGGGGCGGAGGGGCGGTCCGCCCCGGGTGTCAGCCTTTCGGGGGTGACACCCGAGAGACCCGCTCACAAAAGAATGAATCGTTAATTTGTAACGCTACCCACTTTATAATCAAAATACAATTTGATATTATTTTGTAAACACACGAAACCGAGAAAAGTCGAGGTCAAAGAGGCATTTCTTTGATTTTTCCGTTAAAAGGGAAAAAGCAGTTGTTGATCTAAATAACGAAATTCTCAAGAAGCTTGAAATTGATGATTGAAGCTTGATATAATGAAGTGCCGTTCACAGGGATACAATAATGCAGCTGTGAAGAGCGGCGTACATGGAGGAAAACAAGCTATTATTAAGGGCGTAGGCGCAAAATTTCGCCTACGCCCTAATGTTTTAAAAAACATTTTGTTTCGAGTCCTGAGAAAACGAATAAGTATTTTTGGAAAATTTACACGCAGAATGAAAGATTGCATTATTTCCCGGGGCCGAAAGTCCCTGAAAACTTCTACAATGTTTATTTTAATAAGTTACAGGGGTGAAAAAAAAGAGAAAATTTAGTGTGATTTTTAATTTTAAACATCTCATTCAAAAGAAACTTTTTGGTTATTTCGAGAGACTTTCGGCCCCAGGTACCTAATAATGTAATCTTTGATTATGCGTTTAAATTTTTCAAAAATACTTATTAGTTTTGTCAGGATTCGAAAAAAATGAATTCATTTAAAACACATTGGCGCGAAAATTTGCGCCTACACCCTTAAAGCAAAAAACAAAAAGAACATTTTCGTTGGATGTATTGATTATTATACCAATGATTTTTGTGGCCAGCACTCTTTTGCGACAATACATCCTGAGTAACTTTTTTCAGAACTGTAGAGGAAATTTTTTTTCTGCTTCCCCTAGCTGCTGGGATGGGAAATGGGAAGTGCTTATTAAACACAGCAAATCATCTGTTAAACGACTTTCTACAACGCGTTTTAGTACTCACTATGCTGCAGTTAAAGTGTTGGGAGAACATTTTGATAGTTTTATTGCTGCAATCGAGGAACTATGTCATCAAAAAGAAAATTTAGACACCAGAAGTGCATATAGACATACCCTATTGATGCCCGACGTGTGTAATTTCACATTTCTTTGTCATCTTTTCTTTTGGAATGATGTTATAAGAGAAACCAATTTTTGTCAGAGTGAATTTCAAAGTAAAGGCATAACCGTTGATCAATCTGCGACCAAAATAGGTGCACTTTACATTGAAGAAAAACGTGAGCATATTATAGATGAAGCAGTAGATGTTGCCACGAAAAAATATGAGGACGACGACATTCCCACCGAAAAACGATTTCGACGTCAAAAACGAATGGATGGTGACCTAGCTACCGATACAGGACTGACACTTCGAGTCGAACTTCAACAGAATATGTTGGACTGTTTTGACCTATTCAATTTTGAACTCGAAACCTGATCAAAGTCTATTCATAATGTGGCTTCATTGTTTGATCTTGTGCAGACACACACTTTGCTTTTCACGAACAGTTAGCAATTGAAGTTAGCTGTTCCAACATTTTTTGACTTTACCATGAAGAAGACCAGAAGCAGACCTTGTGCTAGAAATATCAAGGCTCAGAAGACATTTACAAGCGACCATTATCACAGCATCTAAATGGTTAGTTGTAGACTTTTTAAGATTCATTGTGGAGTGGGTTTTCATGGAATATCTCCCAAACTTAATGGTCGCATTAAAATTAATATAACCATTTGTGTATCGGTTACTTCATGTGAGAGATGTTTTAGTAAGCTAAAATTAATCAAGAAATACTAGCGAGCAAAACTGGCGCAAACAAGGCTAAATAACATCGGTTTATTAACTATAATTCTTAATCTATTCATTATTCAAAACATACGTTTATCGTATTTTCGTTGATTTTAACAATCTTTAGATATTTTTAGGATTTGGGGTGATACCATGGATTACCGCCCCGGGTGTCACCCATGCTAGCTACGCCACTGCGTCGCATCTCAATACTCTATCTAGTATAGTTCTAATTTCTATTCCCAGTTTTCCACTGCATAATACTGATTTCATTTTATTGAAAAAGCTTATTTTGTGGGAAAACTCGGTTTTTCCGAGGAAAATTTTCGTCAAAAGAAATCGGAAAAAAGTATCTCCGTGCAGAATTAAATTACGGTGAAGTTTAATTCGGGTGTTTTTGGTTTAAAATTAAAATCTTCGGAGTCACAGAGCAATAATTAAAAAAAGAAAGGATATTTCAGAGCGCTTATTTGTTAATAAACAAAATAGCACACTTTCTGCGGACTTTACAAACCAATCTGACGAATATGTATATGCAATCATTAAGATTCGATTCCAATAATAAACTAACTGCGAATCAACTTTTCTCAAAAATGGTCTTTTTATCGATAGGTAACTTGCCCAGACTATTATAGTCAAATGGAAAATTCGGCCGATGGCAACAGTGCAACCAGAGTTGCAGAGTTTTATTTGTTATAATAGAGAGTAAATTTCTGCCAAATTTGCTTTTATAAAGTAGGTTAATGTTAACACTGTTAGTCCAGGGCGCATCTGTTTTGAGATGAACGTTGAGAGGTGACTCAAATTTTTTTGCAGAAATTGCTTGAAAATAACTCAAATAATAATATTTGAGTTATCCTCCCACTCAAAATGGTCCGGAACATTGTTTAAATAATCAACATGTCAAAATATGAAGGAAAAATTCGATTTTTTATTGGTTTTTCGATTATAACTTTAAAACCATTCATTTTTGAGAAAAGTTGTACTGACATAAAAGTTGCGTAATTAAATTTCCTACAATATAGAATTGGTTAAAAATTTAAAACATAGTCACTCTTGTTGCAAAATAGCAATAATTGCGAAAAAAAACATACAAAAACAAGTATTCGCATGTTACGTTTTTCAAACATTTATGACACACTTAGGACCTTCATATTTTACCCAGAAAAACTTCATGATATAGTAAAACAACACTGTCAATTTCATTAAGATCGGTTTAATAGATTTTGCAAAATAAATTTTGCAATCCAGCTTTCTCAAAAAAAAACTCATTTTTTTTAATGTTGCAGGACTGAAAATAAAGCAGATAGCAAATTGAAATTTTTTTTTGCTTATATAAGTGTACTGTACCTTTCATTTGCAATTTGCAAAATTAAAATCGATTAATTACCACGGCGTCAGGAAATTTTTTAAATTAACATTAATTTTTGGTGCTACGCGCAGGACACCGGTGTTCGATTCACACAAGTTGATTTCCACCAAAATTTCTTCGAATTTTTATCTAATATATTATTTTCTTACTCTATATTTTGTTGTATTTTAATATTTTAATTCCACAAAAATCAAACTAATGTTATTATTGTTTGTGAAATTTTGTTTAAACAATTGCATATGTTTAAAAATAATAAACTTTTATTCTCTAAGTTAAAATATATGAACAAAGAAAGTTTTTGCTAAAAAAAGTGTTATTTCAAAGGATAGAGTATGTGTTTTTATTTTGCAATAAACAAATTTATTTATTTATATCGAAATGTAATAAAAATTAAAATGTATCAATAATAATTATCAAAGGTCATTGGAATGCCCAATCAGAGCAAACTATCCGCTGTCCTGCGCGTAGCACCAATAATTAATGTTTATTTAAAAAAATTCCTGACGCCGTGGTAGTTAATCGATTTTAGTTTTGCAAATTGCAAATGAAAGGTACAGTCCACTTCTATAAGCAAAAAAAATGTCAACTTGCTATCTGCTTTATTTTCAGTCCTGTAACATTTTGAAAAATGATTTTTTTGCGAAAGCTGTATTGCAAAATTTATTTTGCAAAATCTATTAAACCGATCTTAATGAAATTTACAGTGTTGTTTTACTATATCATGAAGTTTTTCTGGGTAAAATATGAAGGTCGTAAGTGTGGCATAAATGTTTTAAAAACGTAAAATGCGAATACTTGTTTTTGTATGGTTCTTTCGCATTTATTGCTATTTTGCAACAAGGGCGACTATTTTTTAAATGTTTAACCAATTCTATATTGTAGAAAATTTAATTACGAAACTTTTATGTTAGTACAACTTTTCTCGAAAATGAATACTTTTAAAGTTATAATCAAAAAACGAAGAAAAAATCGAACTTTTCCTTCATTTTTTGACATTTTGATTATTTAAACAATGTTCCGGACCTTTTTGAGAGGGAGGATAACTCAAATATTATTATTTGAGTTATTTTCAAGCAATTTCTGCAAAAAAATTTGAGTCACCTCTCAACGTCCAAATGTACTAATATTTTTACAGATGCGTCCTGGTCTATGTGGTAAAATTATTAATTCATTAGACATTATAGACTAAGGGCCGGTTGTTCGAACGCTAATCAACAATTATCATTATCAAATATTTAATTACTGTCACCAAACTGTCAATGTCAACTTTGTTTGGGTTGCTGAAAACATAATTAATTAAAATTATGAGATTTATTATCAATTATGTTAATAATTATTGTTATATTAATTGATTATAGTCTCAGAATTGTAATCAATTATGTTTTTAGCAACCCAACCAAAGTTGACATTAACAGTTTTGACAGTAATTAAATATTTGATAGTGATCATTGTTGATTAGCGTTCGAACAACCGGCCCTAAGAGCCCATATAGGTGGAATTTGCTAATCATTTTAGGCATGATAAGAGTCTATAACTTGAATAGTCAGTGCCGGATTTACCACTAGGCCGACTAGGCCGCGGCCTAGGGCCGCAAGCAAAAGGGGGCCGCAGCGTTTTGTAAAAAAAACTTTTTTGTTAAAAAAATTTTACTAATTGAATTAAATCAGTAAACAATTTTTCAAATAAGAGAATGGCTATTCTACTAAACACGTGGTATTTTACTTTACAACGTTTTGACAAGAGTAGCAAAACATTAACTGCTACAGACTTGAATGTGACTTGCAACATACAAATCTCTAAAGGAGTACGCATTAAGTCTGAGAGACAACTTTGATTCCTATGAAAAAAGAGGAAAAGAGTTGTCTAAAAATAAAACCTATATTCTTGAAATAAAAAGACGCCCGAAAATAAAAACTCTCCCTGGCTAAGACAAAGAAGATAAATCCACTGAACCCCACTTTAATGGCAAAGAAAACTTAAAGATCCATTGTTGTAATTGACACGCTTTATTCAGAATTGAATGAAAGGTCCGAAGTTTATTTCAGTCTTAATGAAGAATATGGATTTAAAACAACTTACCATCAATTTCCAATGAAGAAATCGGGGTAAACGTTTCTATTTTGACTAAAAAGTATCGAATCGACATAGATGGCAACTTTGGAGAAGAGTGTGTATAGTTCAAAGGCTTTGTTGAAGGTATATTTGATGAAGAAAGAGAACCTCATGACAACAAGATTACCAAGCCTCCGAGAAATACACTTTTGGAGTATCTGAAAATCATTCATGAAAAACAGTTAGCAACATTATTTGCATGCATGATGACATCTAATGCATCTGGAGATAGATCATTCAGCGTGTTGAAAAGAATCAAAAACTACTTGAGTAACTCGACTTCTGACGAAGATTCTAGATTGTCTAGTTCGGCCAGTTTTGTTTCAAATGCTGAGCTTTTTCAAGCCTCAGGCTACAGCTCCACGGGCGACAAATTTACGCTAGCAGTAGCCGTAAAACGAACTTAGGTTCCGCGGAACGGAATAGGAATAGCCGAACTACAGGACTTGTGCGTAGTCGGTTCAGTTCGGCTATTCCTATTCCGTTCCGCGGAACCTGAAGTTCGTTTTACGACTACTGCTAGCGTAAATGTGTTGCCCATGGAGCCGTAGCCTTAGACTTTAAGAATTTGATTAAAGATTTTGCAGCCAAAAAATCTAGAAAAGTGAGTTATTAGAGTTTAGATATGATATTTATTATAAGAGAATAATGAATTGAACGATCTAGAAGTTTATTTGTTGTATTGTTATACCTGGTTGCACCAACAGATCTTAAGCTTAAGGCGTGCATTAACGAAATATATGCGTTGCACCATTGAGTCTTAGATCAATTTTCAGCTTGCCACAATGGATTGTCATGTGGATTGCATTGATAAGAATTGAAAATTATGGTGCAACGTATGTGACACTTAAATCGGCCCTATCTATAAGCTGAGATGGGTTAAGCTGGAGCTTAAGATTTGTTATTGCAACCGGGCATTAATATTTTTATTTTTCAGTACCGTAGCCTATTACTATTACAGTTCATATTATTTTGCTTGTTCTTTTACTTATAATGTCTTTTCAACTCGGCTCTTTTTAGTTTTTTTTGTCATTTGTACTTTTCCCTCCGAATGAAACAAATGGTATTTAATTTTAACAATCAACTACAATACTAATTATTTATAATATAATCATCTTAGTAATATTAATAATTTTACAAATAACTGCTGTTTGCTAACATTTTGAATTATATATTATTTATCTTCTTCTTAAGGTGCTTTCTCCATTACTGAAGGTTGGCTATAACTACAGCAAATTGTTCTCTATCGTGAGCGGTTCTTAGTATCGAATGTGTGTCCATGCCTGTCCAGTTATTAAGTCTTTATGCTTTAATTAAATAATAATCGTGAAGTTATCGGGGGCCGCTCGGGGTAATTTGGCCTAGGGCCGCAAATACCCTAAATCCGGCACTGTGAATAGTAGAACCTAAAAGAAAACATATGAACACTGTGCCCTCACTATTTAGGGGCACATGCGTCGACAGTGACACCTCAAACTTTCCACCTATGGACGAGATAAATAAATTAAAAGGTACCCTCCCTCACTGTCAGAATTAAATTTTTGAAGTGAAAACTTCTTTAGGGACGTTGTGCGATTTTTGGATAGGGGAAATGCATTGAATCCGCGACCGTCATCGCGACCATCATCGCTTATGCTATATAATTTTGTGTATGTATATATAAATTGTGCAGAGGTATTTAAATTTAAAATAAATGTAAAACCTATTTTAGGAAGTTGAAAAAGGTGTTATTTCGCGACCGTCATCTCTTCGGCGAAATAAATTTTGTGCGTATCTATATTATGTGAATCTATACATAAATTGTATATAAGTACTTAAATTTAAAATAAATGTAAAACCTATTTTTGGATGGGGAAAAAGGATTTATTTCGCGGCCGTCATCTCTTCGGCAAAATAAATTTGGTACGTATCTGTGTTATGTGTATGTATACATAAATTGTATACAAGTACTTAAAAAAATAAATGTAAAACTTATTTTTGGATGGGGAAAAAGGATTTATTTCGCAACTGTCATCGCGACCGTCATCTCTTCGGTGAAATAAATTTTGTACATATATATATTATTACGTGTATGTATATATAAATTGTATACAAGTACTTAAATTTAAAATAAATGTAAAATCTATTTTTAGATGGGGAAAAAGGATTTATTTCGCGACCGTCATCTTTTCGGCGAAATAAATTTTGTACGTATATTTATTATGTGTATGTATATATAAATTGTATAGAAGTATTTAAATTTAAAATAAATGTAAAACCTATTTTAGGATGAGGAAAAAGGATTTATTTCGCGACCGTCATCTCTTCGGCGAAATAAATTTTTTACGTATCTATATTACATATATGTATGTAATACATGAATTGTATAAAAGTATTTAAATTTAAAATAAATGTAAAACCTATTTTTGGATGGGGAAAAAGGATTTATATCGCGACCGTCATCTCTTCGGCGAAATAAATTTTGTCCGTATATTTATTATGTGTATGTATATATAAATTGTGTAGAAGTATTTAAATTTAAAATAAATGTAAAATCTATTTTGAGATGGGGAAAAATGATTGATTTCGCGACTGTCATCGCGACCGTCATCGCTTCGACGAAATAAATTTTGTACGTATATTATTGAAGTGAAAACTTCTAGGGACGTTGTGCACTATTTAGATGGGGAAAAGGTATTGAATTAACGACCGTCATCGCTTCGGCGAAATACATTTTTAAAGAAAAAACTTCTTCAGGGACATTGTGCACTATTTAAATGGAGAAAATCTATTGAATTAGCGACGTCATCGCGACCATCATCGCTTCGGCGAAATAAATTTTTGAAGTGAAAGCTTCTTTAGGGACGTTGTGCACTATTTAGATGGGGAAAAATATTGAATTAGCGACCTTCATCGCGACCTTCACCGCTTCTGCGAAATAAATTTTTGAAGTGCAAACTTCTTTAGGGGTGTTGTGCATTTTTTGGATAGGGGAAAACATTGAATTTGCGACCGTCATCACTTCGCCGAAATAAATTTTGTACGTATTTATATTATGTGTATATAATATATACACAAATAGCTTAGGACGTACGCAACGTGTATATAATATAGGTAAAGCACTTCTGTTTGGATGGGGAAAAAGCATTTGGATGAGGTCGCGACCGTCATTGCTACGGCGAGCTATTAGTAATTTATATACTATAAGTTGTATTGCCTATAAGTTCGACCGAAGTTATAAAGATTGGAAGAGGGATAGTGTGTGTACACGAATACGCTCGGTTCGCCAGAAGTTGTCACTTCTGTCGGCACTCCCACGAGTGCCTTAAATTTTTTTTCATTTTTTTAAGTTCTATATATGTGATTAAAAAATAAGATTCAGCGTAATTTTAACCCACCATCCCCTTCTCCCTCCCCCACCATCAAAAACTTAATTTTTAGTTTTTATTTTTTTAGGTGGGTTGCAATCAATTTTAAATTATCAAAAAATTCACACGCATCATTGAGGCTTTTACCAAACATGTATATTTTTTATAGATCCGTAGATTAAGTGTACAAAACCTCAAAAAACATGTTTTATTTATTTTTTTTTTTTTTTTGAAGAAAGCATATAACTTTTTTTGGGATAGCTGCATGTCTATTTTTTTAATCTTGTATTTTATCAAACACTATATATATTTCTAATGTTTTTTTTAGATTTTTCCGTAAGATTCGCCTCTTTCAAAAATCTGAAAAACGGTTTTATAGGGAGTTTTTGGGAGAGTTTCCTTATTTTATAGACTTCAAAATAGATCAAAACAATGTTTTTTATAGGTTAAATTATGTAAATTGAAGTATTTGAACGAAGGATCCTGAGAGGAATATTCGGCGCCATCTGTGAAAATGGCGTTTGTTTCGAGGAGGATGTACAACTACGAGATATACCACATATATAAACATATATTTGGTGCTAAAGACGTAGTATCTCTTATAAAAATAGGAACACCAAGATGGGCAGGACATCTAGCAAGATCACAGCAGAGCAACCCTCATAGAAGAATCCTTATGCCACAACCAGCAAACTGCCGCAGCAAACTGGTAACAGTTGGCAATGGAACCCGTGTTGAGCTGCCCCCCCCCCCAATTGCAAAAATCAAAAAACAAATAGCCCTGATTTATGAGCTTTCATATTCCGCAAACTAAAAATTTTGAGCTCGTTCCACTGAGCAGGAATTTAATACTTTAGTGGGGGGCTGAGTAAACCCGCCCCCCCCCCACTACTTAAAAATAGGAATATTGAATCGGTTTTTGCGGCAGAATTACGAGCTATTTATGAGCTCTTGAAATTATATAGTTTCGATTTTTGAGCTCATCCCCTTCACCTCCAAAAAACCCTTTAATTGATTTAACTTAAGAGAAAAATGCTGAGAAAATAATTCCTATAGCTTATATACTCTAAGAATAAACTATTAAATCACGTGCATTTCGATTATTGAGCTACAACCCCTTCGCAAGAAAACCACCCTACCTTCCCGGCTTAAGAGAAAGTTGTACTTAAAATGCATTAAATTAATTATTTGGCGACTACATATCATTTAATAATTTATAAGCTTCCAAATTACGCGCATTTAGATCAGTAAATTGCACTTTATTTTGTATAGTGCAGTCACTGAAGGTAAAAATCAACGATTACCTTCAATTTCGGTGAACCTTCATCGATTTTCACTAAAATTGGTCAGTGGTTAGAGGATACGTCAAGAAACAAAGGTGACATGGTACCACCTTGCGCCTTTACCCTGAGGGTGGATACCGCCCCTTCTCGGGGGTGAAAATTATTTTATAAAAAAAACTGCACAAATCAATAAAATAACAAATTAAAAGCAAAACTTATTATATAAAGTTATTAAAATAAGTCAATACTTTTTAAGTTATTAAAGATCAAAGATTTTAATTATTCGTGAAAAAAATGCATGTTTTGAAGCGGTTTTTCGTAAATCACTGAAAATTACTTTATTAAAAATAACCCCACAAATCGAGAGAGGGACAAATTGTAAGCAAAATTTGTTATATAATGTTATTAAGATAAATCAATAATTTTTGAGTTATTAAAGATCAAACATTTTAATTTTTGTGAAAGAAAATGCATGCTTTAAAGCGATTTTTCATAAATAACTCAAAAACTGTAAGTTTTTACAAAAAAGTTTTCATCACTAAAATTGAACCTAATAAAAAATATAATAAATTGGTTACTTGAAAAACCCTTTAAAGTTAATTTAAAGTAAGTTATTGGTAATTAAATGTATATTTTTTTCTGCGACTGTTCAAATCTAAGGATTCAAGCTTAAATAATGGGAAAGAGATGCATTGTATAACACTTAGGTACTAAATACTTGTCAAAGTACTTAGAAATACCTATCAAAAATGAGCTCCAGAAAAAGTTTATAGCATCAAAATTTATACTTATAAAGTATACAGCTATAAAACTGTAAAACATTTAATCTTTCAAATACTTTATTTTTTTAGATCATATTTAAAATAATAACTCCAACAATACCCGATTGACGTAAAAAATTATAGATAACGAAATTTGAATTTTTTTTATTAGCAAAGGTTTTACTTGTCTTTTGATTTATGTGTGAATCAAAATAACGAAGATAGAAACGTTTAAGCCTAAATTTTACTACGAGAATAATGTAACTGGAGCCCTTTAACCTATTATCCTAAAAAATAAAGTATTTGAAAGATTAAGCCGGTACTTTATGTCTCGGTTGACAGCCGGTTCGTTAACCGGAGTTTAATCGGGACCTCTTTAGGGTCTCTTGCGTTGTAATAAATGCAATTACAAGTATTATTATGATTATAAATAAGAATAATAATAATACTTATAATTGCATTTATTACAACGCAAGAGGCCCTAAAGAGGTCACGATTAAACCCCGGTGAACTAACCGGCTGTTAATCGAGACATAAAGTAACGGGCCTAAATGTAATACAGTTTTACAGCTCTTGAAATTACCTTTCAAATAGTTGGATATACCTGATATCATAAAAATTAACAGAGTGATTAAAAAAAATTCATTTTTTTTGTAAAAATTTTTGGAGTATAAATTTTGATGCTATCAACTTTTTCTGGAGCTCATTTGATAGGTATTTCTAAGTACTTTGACAAGTATTTAGTAAGTGTTATAAAATGCATCTCTTTCCCGTTATTTAAGCTTGAATCCTTAGATTTGAATAGTCGCAGAAAAAACTATACATTGAATTACCTATAACTTACTTTAAAATTAAATTAAAAGGTTTTTCAAGTCAGCAATTTATTCTATTTTTATTAGCTTCAATTTTAGTGATGAAAACTTTTTTGTAAAACCTTTCAGTTTTTAGGTTATTTATGAAAAATCGCTTTAAAACATACATTTTCTTTCACAACAATTAAAATATTTGATCTTTAATAACTCAAAAAGTATTTATTTATTTTAATAACGTTATACAACAAATTTTGTTTAGAATTTGTCCCTCTCTTGATTTGTGGGGTTATTTTTAATAAAGTAATTTTCACCCCCGAGAAGGGGTGACATATACCCCCGGCTAAGTTGTTATTGTTAATTTTCTTTCTTGACGTATCCTCTATCCGCTCACCAATTTTCGTGAAAATGGAGATTTACCGAAATCGAAGGTCATAGTTGATTTTTACCTACAGTGAATGCACTATAGAAAGAAAATGGCAATTCAATATCTGAGATGCGTATATTTTGCGAGCTCATAAATTATTAAACGATATCTAGTCGCCAAACAATTAATTTAAATTATTTTAAGTACAACTCTCTCTTAAGCAGGGAATATGGGATGGTTTTCTTGCGAAGGGGTTGTAGCTCAATAATCGAAAGACGCGTGATTTAAGAGTTTATTCTTAGAATATAAGCTACACGAATTAAACTACTATTAACTTTTTTGTAAAAACTTAGTTTTTCAGTGATTTACGAAAAACCGATTCAAAACATGCATTTTTTTCACGAATAATTAAAATTTTTGATGTTTAATAACTTAAAAAGTATCGACTTATTTTAATAACTTTATATAATAAATTTTGCTTATAATTTGTTCTTTTATAGATTTGTGCAGTTATTTTTTATAAAATAATTTTCACCCCCGAGAAGGGGCGGTATCCACCCTCAGGGTAAAGGCGCAAGGTGGTACCATGTCACCTTTGTTTCTTGAGGTATCCTCTAACCACTGAACAATTTTCGTGAAAATCGATGAAGGTTCACCGAAATTGAAGGTAATCGTTGATTTTTACCTTCAGTGACTGCACTATTCAAAATAAATTGCAAGTTACTGATCTAAATGCGCGTAATTTGGGAGCTTATAAATTATTAAATAATATGTAGTCGCCAAATAATTAATTTAATGCATTTTAAGTACAACTTTCTCTTAAGCCAGGAAGATAGGGTGGTTTTCTTGCGAAGGGGTTGTAGCTCAATAATCGAAATGCACGTGATTTAATAGTTTATTCTTAGAGTATATAAGCTATAGGAATTGTATCCGCAATACGATATATTTTTAAGTTTTCTCAGCATTTTTCTCTTAAGTTAAATCAATTAAAGGGTTGTTTGGGGGTGAAGGGGATGAGCTCAAAAATCGAAACTATATAATTTCAAGAGCTCATAAATAGCTCGTAATTCTGCCGCAAAAACCGATTCAATATTCCTATTTTTAAGTAGTGGGGATGACTCAGCCCCCCCCTCCCCATTAAAGTATTAAATTCCTGCTCAGTGGAACGAGCTCAAAATTTTTAGTTTGCGGAATATGAAAGCTCATAAATAGCTCATAAATCAGGGCTATTTGTTTTTTAATTTTTGCAAGTGGGGGGGGGCAGCTCAACACGGGTGGCAATGGATAGAACTGACTGGCGTAATAGACTTGAAAAGGTCGAGGCTCTTTTATAGGACTGTAGCATGTAGCACCATTGATGATAATGATGTAGATTGAAGTAAATGAGTCCTTTAAAACATTTAAAATTACGCTGAGTCTTATTTTTTAATCACGTAGAACTTAAAATAATGAAAAAAAGAATGTGTGTGTACTTTGTACGCACGTAAGAAGTTCTTCGTACTTCTATTATATGATTTAAACGAAATTAATATACTTTTTATTTATATTTTGTTTAAATATTAAACTAATTTATACTTACTACTTCTCAAACATTTTTATTAGAACAGTGCCAAAAATTAAAATAATAAAAGAATAAAACACACACAAACACATTAAACAAGCCACAAATGATGTCTGAACATTAATTGTCGAAAATTTTTTTAACTAAATACGTATTTTCTGAAAATACAATTATATAATAAATATACTTACAATCATAAAATGTATTAAAAAAAACAAAAAAGAAAGTTTCTATTGGGACTCGAACCAGCGCTGATAAGAGCGGTTGGTATTGGAATTCATTCGCCTTCTCCGCTTAGCCATGGACACTATGTGTCATTATTTACGAAGATCGACTAACTAAACGGATTAAACTTGTGATATTTTGATATTTTGAAAATTGATCAAATTATTTTGATTTTGAATTGAAATGATTTAGAATTGAAAAAATACAACAAAACATAGAGTAAAAAAACAATATATTAGGTGAATATTGATAGAAATTTTGATGGTTATCAAATTATATAAATAAAAGTATTACATACTATGTATTTTGGCAGATCAAATAGGTAGGTTTATACCCATGATACATTAACAATTATTACGTACCTGTTGCTTTTAAAAACTATTTAAAAGTCACTACAATATTATAAACTTTTTTGTTTCTGTCCTCACAACAATAAAACTAATATATTATACATTTGTTTACCTTTACCTTTACCATATCGGATAATTTTTGACATGTCATTTGAACATCCAATCAGAACAAAGTTATAATGCGCATGCGCCGGGCTGATAGGTTTTAACATATAAAAAAATCACCCTCTATCGCCGGTAAAGAAGTATAACTTCAGGAGGGTACATACTTATCTTTTAATTTATTCCGTCCATAAGTGGAAAGTTTGATGCGCCACTGTGGCACAATGGCACGCATGTGCCATTAAAAAGTGACGGCACAGTGTTCATACGTTTTTTTTTAATTCTACTTTAAAGTTATAGGCTCTTATCGTGCCTAAAATGATTAGCCACCGGCTCTTAGTCTATTATAAAATAGTAGAATGGAAAATTCGGCCAATGGCAACAGTGCATGCAGAGTTATGTTACATTATTTCTATTTGTTATTATTAATTTTTATTTTGCTAAATTTGCATTTATAAGTAGGTTAACCTTAACTGTTTGGTAAAGTTATTAATGCACTATTCACTGTACACATTATAGTTATACACGTAATCATAATCACTATAATCAGGTTTAGTAGTTTAGCTAAATGGAAGCAGTAAAACAAGAAATCGACGAGGATACATGTAAAATAGAAATAGAGTATAATGACTTGGATGATGTTGTTCTTGACCCGGATAGCTTTAAATCCGAAATCAAGGAAGAATCCAATTTAGAAAGGGATTGTTCAACTGTGAAGGAATTTCCAGTAAAGACTGACGTTGAACAAGATGGAAATAAACTTACCTGTTTTAAAGAAAAACAAACAACCAAAGAAGGTAAGTAAATAATAAGGAAATATTTTCTGTTTTGTCTCTTTTCCAATATAAATTTTTTTGAATCCATCCTGTTAACTCAACACACCAGAGATCTTCAAGTGTGTTTACCGATATGGAATTTAGATATCAAGCGACCTTATGAAGTTAGAAAAAAATATTATGTATGACTTTCTACTCACTTTAAAATGCTCTAAAAATGTCGAATTTTGTATTTAACGCATATTTTTTCTATAATTCTATTGATTCTATTTAAAAAATAATTTACTATTTTGACATCTACTTTCAAATAATATTATATCGTCCATCTTGATTATGATGCTGCTGTCATTAATGTCATAGTCATATTACGTCATGTCACTTTTCAGTCAATGTTGCCATATTTTAAAAAAATGGTCTTTCTTGCAAAAATTTTATACAGGGTAGTCCAGAAACTCTCCCGACAAGCAAGGACCGGAGAGTCCTCGGATAATTTGAAGATAATTTAACCCAATTCATCCAGCCCGAAAATGCTTCCTAGGGAGGTAAAGCTCTTTAAAGATGGCGTCTTGTAATTAGGTATTTTTTAAATAGCTCCAGAACGCTTCTATTTAGAAAAACAAAAACTGGTACGCCTATTTATCTTCCAGAGATAAATCGATTCCATTGATTGCGAATTTTTATTGCCGGTTATAAGCGTCCGTTTTGGGTAGGGCAACGGTTATTTTATTCCATAACTGTTTCGTCTTTAACTTTTAAGTATTTTTGACACTAGATTATTAAACTCTGAGGTATTCTTGTACCATAAGGTACTCTTGCTTTAAGTCGGCATGATTTACCGTTTTCTAGAAAAATCAATTTGAAAATTTTTCGTTTTTTGAATTTGAAAAAAAAATTTCAAAAAAAATTATTTAGAAAAACGAAAACTGGTATGTTTATTTATCTTCCAGATATAAATAAATCGATTTTATCAATTGCGAATTTCTAGTAACGGTCATAGGCGTCCGTTTTGGGTAGGTCAAGGGTTATTTTATTGCTGTATCGGTTTCGTCTTTAATGTTTAAGCATTTTTGACACTAGATTATTAAATTAGGAGGTATTCTAGTCGTATCTTGTTTTAAGTCGATAAAATACTTACACCGTTTTATTTTGAATTTTTTTTTTTTTCAAATTCAAAAAACGAAAAATTTTCAAATCGATTTTTCTAGAAAACAGTAGGTACATTCTACCGACTTATAGCAAGAGTACCTTTTAGTACTAGAATACCTCAGAATTTAATAATCCAGTGTCAAAAATACTTAAAAGTTAAAGACGAAAAATTATAGAATAAAATAACCGTTGCCCTACCCAACAGACGCCTATGACCGGTAATAGAAATTCGCAATTAATGGAATCGATTTATCTCTGGAAGATAAATAGGCGTACCAGTTTTCGTTTTTCTAAATAGGAGCGTTCTGGAGCTATTTTAAAAAACGAATTACAAGACGCCATCTTTAAAGAGCTCTAGCTCCCTTAGGAAGCATTTTCAGACTAGATGAGTTGGGTTAAATTATCTTCAAATTATCCGAGGAATCTCCGGTCTTCGTTTGTAGCGGGAGTTTCTGGACACCCTGTATAAAAAATTATCTAATCTTATAACATCCTAATGCGACACGTTGCGTCGTGCAGTTTATCCTGGACAGTTCCTAACTTCGGGATTATTTTATTATTTATCCAAGTTATACTTACTTAAGAAGTAAAAAGACTTCCTTTGTAGATGGTATATAAATTCTTTCTTAAAAGAGATCCAAGTTGGACTGTACGTCACAAACGTTTTCGATCTTATCAGACCATCATCAGGTTAAACTCCAGATCTTGGTAGTTGAAACTAGCCACAGAAATTGGTCATACGACCTTTGTAGTACAAAATTTGAGCCATTTGGTCTGATATGGTCTGATGATCTGATAAGACCGAAAACGTTTGTGATGTACTTTTAGCCCAATTGGATCTTTTTTAAGCAAAATTTTAATAAAAAATTTATATAAGTACCTACCAGCTACAAAGGAAGTCTTTTTTACTTCTTAAGTAATTTTTACTATGGTATACGGCCAATTAGAGGGATCCCCCCTTTTTATTTTGAAGTTATACTTCCTTAGGCGAGAGTGAGAAAAATGTTAAAAGTGAATTTTTATAAAAGTGACAGTATGAAGAGATAAAAATTTGTGTAGAAAATCTGACGTTTTTTAGATTTTCTACGATTCATCAACGGAAAAGTAATTGCGGGGAGGCTACAGTTCATAAAAAATTATGTATTAAGGTTATTTTTTATTTTTGGTATTATTTTCAGTATTTAAATTAGTTTAATATTTGAATAAAAATATACTTGAAACTGTTTAAAATATATTTATTTCGAAATTATTATTATTATGAAATCATAATAATAGAAGTATAAATTCTATTAAAGAAGAAGTATAACTTATAGGTAGGCTATTGATTATGTTCAAAATAAGAGAGCTAAAAGGAACTACAACGTTAACGGGATTTTATTGTTTCATATGGTCAATGGACCTCTAATAATGAAAAAACCACGGAGTGCTACCATTTAAAGGGGTGCGTTTTTGAGAAAGGGGTGAATTAGTCCCTATGCACAGGATGCATTAGGGTGAGTTCTATGTACTTTTGATACAATAACGTCTGCAGAAACATTGTTCCAGATAAAATTTACTATCAAAATATCACATTTTAAAGTCAAAAATATTTTTTTTCTAAAATATATTAAAAAAAACACGAAAGAAAGCAATTATGTTTTTTGACCCCTAACTTTTTTCCACGGGGATATAGGTACAAGCATTGCTTCACAGAAAAAAATACAACTTCCATCCTTCCTCTTTGAAACGACGTTTAGTAGAAGTCTTTAGGATTTATAATTTTCGAAATATGATTTTTCAAAGTTCGCCACTCACAGCATTTTTGGGTAATTTTTCCTATTATTTCGCAAACTGTATCTTTTTTCTACGCAGTTTTAGGTATACGCAATGGTACATTTAGTAGGCAAAAAACCCTTATATTTTTATACTCACCCCTGCCTACCACCCCTTTATACCCCAAGCAGCGTTCCGCCCCTGGAGATTTTACTTAGTTACGTCATGACCTACTTAATCTCAAATTTTGGTGCACCATCTCCATCATGAGCGTCCCAAAAAAATAATAAAAACCGCGACTTTTACCTCTTATAACTACCCTCGTCCCCTACTCTGGTTTCCGCCTTTGGGTATTTTAACATTTGAGGTTGAACAGAATAATAAGTTATCTGACAAATTTTAAGATTTGGCAGTGACAGTGACAGTATGTAAATAATAACTAATTATCAGTAGTAATTGCACAAGAGCTCTAAAATTATTGAATTTTTCCGGAGTGACACTTTGACAGTTTTAATTTCACGAGCCGAAGGCGAGTGAAATTATGTCAAAGTGTCTCGAGGGCAAAAATTCTATATTAATTTTAGAGATCGAGTGCAATTTGTTGCGATTATTTCATGAATAAACCAAAATTTTATTGTAATTTATTTATGTAAGTACAAATTAGTACAATTAAACAAACAGTTGTTATAAATATTAATTTGACGGTTGAAAGTCATCACTTTTATAATTTTTAAAACATTAATTGTCATTAATGTCATTAATTGTCATTAATGTCACTGAATGTATTTTTTCGTAGCAACGAATGGCATCTGACGTAATATACTTGACGACGGGAAATTATCAAAAATTATCGATTTAATTTAGATTTCTGTAGCTTTCTATTGGTCAGAATCTCCTATGAATGAAATAATCCATAAAATTACACTGCTCAATTTTCTACAAAATACGCTGAGTTGTATCAGTATTTTTAGGAACGAGCTGTACATATATGCCATGGTACATTTAGTAGGAAGAGAAGTCAATTACCATTAAAATGCTCTATTGTAAAGGATGTACGACTATTTTTAAACAAGTTATCGTTTTTTAAAATTATATACTTTTAACGATTTTTGTTTTTTTTTACGATTACTTTTTAAATTTCTTATTATGCTTCTTTTCATGAGCATTTTTCAGTGCGTCACAAATGATAGAAAAAAAGGTAAGTCCTTGATAATACACATTTATGACATTTATTCTAACATGACATTTTAGTTAAATCTGACAGTTGTCACATTTTATTTGCAATTAGGGATTCCAATGAACTGTCAGTGGTGGTCGGTGGATGGCTAAACTGACATGCCCATAGACATAGTTAAGGGGGGTGGTCATGGCGTATCTAATGTTTACATTGAATATTGACAAATTTGTAAAGAATATCCTGTTTGGTTTTGTTTTTTTGTTAATTGTGTAGCGAAATTTGTGAAATTGTGATAGCAAATTAAATATGAAGTGGTTTAAACATTGGATACGCCTATGGATGACAGTTTCGCCATCCAGCAGCCATATTATATCACGTGATTTGGAATGCCTAATTTGGCATAAAAACAAATCAATTCTGTTTATTGCATTTATAAAATGGTATTTTCTTTGATTTGTATAGTCTTATAAATTGTACAGATTATATTCGTAGATATATTATATAATTAGTGAATAATTTTTTTTTCGATTATAGCGCTATCTATTAACAACTAGAATACATGTTATAAATGTCACCGACGAAATGTAATCACCGACGTGCGTTTTTTTCTGTCACATACAATTTAATGCGTTAGAAAGAAATCGAAAAACTGTGACGCACTGAAAGATCCTCATGAGAAAAAGCATATAACCTTTTTTCTTCTACATTTAGGTATATACAGAGTGGGCCAAAGAAAACAGTCCTCCTCGATATTTGGCAGTATTTATTAGATTTTAAGAAATGACGAAACAGGTCGATTTTTGATATAGGGGGACACATTTTTACGGTACATACATCTGTCATTTGTCACCCTCCTCCCTTTCATTTCCCCTACCACTTATTTTTAAATAGGGAATAGGGGTCGTGTGCTACCTCATTTGAAAGGTTATTCAATTCTCTATACAGTAACATTAACACTAACATAATTATTTATACAGGGTGTCCAAGAAAAATTATTTTGAATTAAATTAATTGGCACAAAAAGAAGAATGTATGCAATTTATTTAACTCAAAATACATTCTACTACTGACAGAAAACAGGGAAAATGTTTATTTGACAAATAAATATTGTTTTACGCTTAAATTTAATATTCAACCTACCAAGAGGCAGATGGGTGGCAGCTTGAACATTGAAATTAAGCGAAAAGCAATGTTTATTTATTAAAAAACATTTTTTTCTGTTTTGTGACAGCAGTAGAATGTATTTTGAATTAAACAAATTACATACATTCTTCTTTTTGTGTCAATTAATTTAATTAAAATATTTTTTTCTTGGACACCCTGTATAAATATTTATGTTGATGTTTATATTACTAAATAGAGCATTGAATAACCTTTTAGATGAGCTAGCACACGACCCGTATTCCCTATTTAAAAATAAGGGTAGGGGGAAGTGGAAGGAAGGGGGTTGCCAAATGAATGTACCGTAAAAATGGGTCCCCCTTGGGTCAAAAATCGACCTGTTTCGTCATTTCCTTAAAATCTAATAAATACTGCCAAATATCGAGGTGGACTGTTTTCTTTGACCCACTCTGTATATTGTGGAATAAAAAGGAAAGATTTTTTTGGTTCCTTTAAAATGGTGTACATATTGTAAAAAACTCTAGGGCTAATATAAGAATATAATTGCTTATTAGAACATAATTTTTAATTCTAAATAACTTTTCCATATTGTGAAATATAAAGGAACTTTAATCTTGAGCGAAATTTATATTTTTTAACATACCTCGTTGATAGCATTTGATACCTGATGATTGCATCTTAGGTTTTATGCTATGAAGAGCATTTTATGAAAAATAAGTTCTTTTTCATAAAATTAATAATAAAAAGTTTTCCATATGGTTCCAACTTAGTTAGACATATTGCATGTGTATTTGAAAAAGCATAACTTGTTTAAAAATAGTTTCGGAATTGTTTACCGTACACCATTTTAAAGTAAAGAAAATAAGCTTCCTTTTGTATTCAGCAATGTATATACTTAAATGTAGAAGAAAAAAGTTATAATGAGAAATTTAAAAATAATCGTAAAACATATCAAAAATCGTTAAAAATATAAAACAGTTAATAAAAAAGTTATATAATAGACCATTTTAAATGCCATTGACTTCTCTTCCTACTAAATGTACCATTGCGTATACCTAAAACTGTGTAGAAAAAAGTTACAGTTTGCGAAATAATAGGAAAAATTACCCAAAAATGCTGTGAGTGCCGAACTTTGAAAAATCATATTTCGAAAATTATAAATCCTAAAGACTTCTACCAAACGTCGTTTCAAAGAGGAAGGATGGAAGTTGTTTTTTTTTCTGTGAAGCAATGCTTATACCTATATCCCCGTGGAAAAAAGTTAGGGGACAAAAAACAAAATTGCTTTCTTTCGTGTTTTTTTTAATATATTGTTACAACTTTTTCAAAGTAACTTTATTCAAACTCAAATACAATATAAACTTTAACAAACTGACAACTGTCGACTACTAAATCTGAATTACAACTGAACTATAGAATGTCAAACACATAATGTTTATATAGTTTTCTGACGTTCTAGATGTCACCAGACATTTCTGGGTTATTCCATGACATCCAGAATATTCTCGTACGTGACTACTTCTTCTTTCATGTCGAGGGACTCTTTCTATGTAGGAACAATCTACGGAACTGTCATAACACTGCTCCCTCCTTTATAGTTATTCGCCTCGAATAACTGGTCTATCAGGGTCTGGTTGAAGCCAACAGGGTGGATCAGTTCCATGATATGGGGCTAATCTCTCAATGTGAACTACCTTGGGTTTACTTCTCGCTGAAAACTGGATGCGGTAGACCAGATCATTTATTTTCTTTAAGACGGTGTACGGGCCTTCCCAGTTTCGTTGAAGTTTCGGACAAAGTCCTTTCTTGCGTGTGGGATTGTATAGCCATACTGGATCACCTCTTTCGAAAGTTGTCCCTGTAGCTTGCACATCGAACCTGGACTTGGCTTTATCACTTTGAAGCTTCAAACTTTTACAAGCAAATTCGTGGACTTTTTCCAGTTTTTCTCTTAAGCTTTCTAGGTACGTCAGGGATGAAGGTTCTTCTTCACAGGTAGGCAATTTTCCGAAAATAAGATCTTGAGGAAGCTTCATTTCTCTTCCGGTGATCATCATTGATGGAGAATAACCGGTTGCTTCATGTTCAGAACTTCTGTAGGCTAACAGGAATAGAGGTATTAGGGTATCCCAATCTTTTTGATTATCAGCAACAAACATTGAGAGGTATTGACAAATAGTTCTATTATGTCTTTCGATCATTCCGTCTGATTGTGGGTGGAGAGGCGTAGTTCGAGTTTTCTTAATACCCAAGATTTTCATTAGTTCTTGCCATAATTCGGATTCAAAATTTCGTCCCTGATCAGAATGCAACTCTAAAGGAACTCCATGTCTTGATACGACGTGTGTTATGAATCCTTCCGCTACAGTCGTCGCTTCTTGATTAGGAAGAGGTGCAATTTCAGGCCATTTTGAAAAATAATCCATTGCAACCATTAAGTACTTGTTACCTCTCTCTGTCGTTGGAAGTGGACCGAGAATATCAACTGCAAGTCGTTCAAAAGGCTCTCCGGAAAGATATTGTGCCATTTTACCACGACTTCTTGTTCTAGGGCCTTTTCTACCGTTACATAAGTCGCATTTCTTACACCATTCTTCTACATCTCGGCGACAATTGATCCAATAAAATCTGTCTCGAACCCTGGCCAGTGTTCTTTTTACCCCAAAATGTCCTCCAGACAGGCTGCTATGAAGTTCTTGCAACACACTTTTAATGTGTGATTTTGGCAGTACCACTTGTTGAACTATACGTACTCCATCGGGACTTTCCCACTTCCGATATAATAGACCATTCGAAAGATGCAAAGATTCCCATTGAGCCCAGTACGCCTTTATAATTCGACTATATTTAGATATTTCCTGCCAAAGAGGTCTTACTCCATTTTTAAGCCAATCTCGTATAACTCTTAAGTCGTTATCTTTCTTTTGACTCTTCTTAATGTTTTCCAGAGAAATCTGGTCATTATCTTCTTGCTGTTCAACTGTGGTCATCCGCAGACTAACTTCTTCGGTTACATTCTCTTTTTGTGCTAGCTGACGTTGGCTTTGAACTTGTAATTCATTTAATGCATTTTGGTATTCTTGAGATTGTTTATTTAACACATTCTTCTCTTTCATCAGTTTTTGACATTCGTTTTCCAGATTGGACTGTGTAGTTTTTGCATTATTTTGAATTACCTTACACTCTTCTTGCAATATTGTCACCTGTTCTCTTAATCTTTCTATTTTATTTTTACTAATCGCTAGTTGTTCCTTCAAATGGCTAACTTCAAATTCCAGTGTATTTTCTTCCTTTCTATGGTCAGTTGTAGGAAATCTGTTTCTTAGTGACCATCTACCATCATTTCTAGTGAGACTTTGCGACAGGCTTCTGCAATTGGATTTTAGATGTCCCATTCTTCCGCAGTTAAAACATCTTCTGTTTTCATTTTGAGCTTTTTGTTGATTTTGTTGAAGATTTTGGAGTATGTTCAACATCTGTGACAAAATAGGTTGTTGATTATCTGTGGTAGGGACTTGTTCATCTTCTCGAAATCTTATTTCTTTTAATCTTGGGCGAGATCTTGAAATACTTTTAGCCGCTTCAAACTCCTGGGCTGAAATTAGTGCTTTATCTAGCGTTTTGTGGTATTGTAATCGCAGAGCCTGTTGCATTTCGATATCATGCAGTCCATCTATGAAAGCCTGTATACCGATTTGTTCCAGAAAATCTTTAGGTGCCTGAGGGTATGCCAAATGTAGTAATCTTTTAATATCAGCTTCAAATTCTTGTAGGCTCTCGTTATGTTTTTGATACCGAACTTTAAGCTGACTTTGAAAAACCTGCTTCAGATGTTGTTGGCCATATCTTGTTTCTAAAGCTTGAACAAGTGAGTCATAACTAGGTGAATCCTGAGGAAGAAATTGAAGGACGGTTGCTGCCTGACCTCGAAGCGACACCACCAAGGAAGCTGCCATTTCTCTTTCAGTCCAGCCATTTGCTTTAGCTGCAGCTTCAAATTGGAAACGATAAGTTTCCCACGCTGTTTGGCCGTCAAACGTGGGTGGTTTTAAAATTTTGCTACTTCTAATTATGCCTGGATCAACGATGGAAGAGGAAAGGGCTGTTTGTTCGGATTCGACATTAGTAACTGAAACAATATGAGATAAAGAAGCTTGGGTATTAATTTTGTTTGCTAACTCTACTATTTGTTTTTCTAAACTATATTTCAAATCGTTTTGTTGCTGCTTTAAATCGTTTTGTTGCTGTTCTATTTTATTTTCTAAATGATTTTGTTGTTGGTCTATTTTGTTTTCTAAATAATTTTGTTGTTGTTCTATTTTATTATCTAAACAGTTTTGTTTTTCTTCTAATATATCTATTTTATTAGTAATTCGACTTACCTCTAACTGAAAATGCTCGTGAATTTGGGACAAACTATTCATAATTTCTACTTCTGCTTGTCTACGCCTCTCCTCCTCTTCTTTTCTAAGCTTTTTATCTTCCTCTTTCTCTTCTTGCCTACGTTTCTCTTCATTTTCTTTCTCTTCTTGCCTACGCTTCTCTTCATTTTCTTTCTCTTCTTGCCTACGTTTCTCTTCATTTTCTTTCTCTTCTTGCCTACGCTTCTCTTCATTTTCTTTCTCTTCTTGCCTACGTTTCTCTTCATTTTCTTTCTCTTCTTGCCTACGTTTCTCTTCATTTTCTTTCATTTTTAAAAACCATGCTGGTGGTCCGGATGTATCCATTTCCTCCTCAACTTTAGATGATCTGGTATTTACCATAAACAATTCTCAATATCTTCTTCAATATCTCTTAAATCCCACCGCTGTCACCAATGTTACAACTTTTTCAAAGTAACTTTATTCAAACTCAAATACAATATAAACTTTAACAAACTGACAACTGTCGACTACTAAATCTGAATTACAACTGAACTATAGAATGTCAAACACATAATGTTTATATAGTTTTCTGACGTTCTAGATGTCACCAGACATTTCTGGGTTATTCCATGACATCCAGAATATTCTCGTACGTGACTACTTCTTCTTTCATGTCGAGGGACTCTTTCTATGTAGGAACAATCTACGGAACTGTCATAACAATATTTTAGAAAAAAAATTTTTGTTTTTGTCTGCAAAAACAATGTTTCTGCAGACGTGTTTGTGCCAAAAGTACATAGAACTCACCCTAATGCATCCTGTGCCTAGGGACTAATTCACCCCTTTCTCAAAAACGCACCCGTTTAAATGGTAGCACTCCGTGGTTTTTTTTATAATTAGAGGTCCATTGACCATATGAAACAATAAAATCCCCTTAACGTTGTAGTTCTTTTTAGCTCTCTTATTTTGAACATAATCAATAGCCTAGAAGTTATACTTCTATTATTATGATTTCATAATAATAATAATTTCGAAATAAATATACTTTAAACAGTTTTTTATTTAAATATTAAACTAATTTAAATACTGAAAATGATACCAAAAATAAAAAATAACCTTAATACATAATTTTTTATGAACTGTAGCCTTCCCGCGATTACTTTTCCGTTGATGAATCGTATAAAATCTAAAAAACGTCAGATTTTCTACACGAATTTTTATCGCTTCATACTGTCACTTTTATAAAAATTCACTTTTAACATTTTTCTCACTCGCGCCTAAAGAAGTATAACTTCAACATAAAAAGGGGGGATCCCTCTAATTGGCTGTACACCATTGTAAAAAGTACTTAAGAAGTAAAAAAGACTTTTAGAGATTTTTAATAAAGAGATAAAGATTTTTATTAAAATTTTTCTTAAAAAAGATGCAAGTTGGGCTAAAAGTACATCACAAAGGTTTTCGGTCTTATCAGATCATCAGACCATATCATACCAAATGGCTCAAATTTTGTACTACAAAGGTCATGACCAATTTCTGTGGCTAGTTTCAACTACCAAGATCTGGAGTTTAACCTGATGATGGTCTGATAAGAAACATAATAATTTATTATTATTCGAAGATAACAATGTTGAAAAGGTCGTTGTGCGAGTCCATTATACTCGTCTAAGGTGTAATAGTCTGGGCAGATTATCGAAAGAT
Source organism: Diabrotica virgifera virgifera (assembly GCF_917563875.1). Classification (NCBI taxonomy): domain Eukaryota; kingdom Metazoa; phylum Arthropoda; class Insecta; order Coleoptera; family Chrysomelidae; genus Diabrotica; species Diabrotica virgifera. The sequence continues at coordinate 61,905,721 of NC_065447.1, forward strand.
AGGCTCTTTTTGGGAAAAGTTATTTACCAATCGAATCTTATGATTGTATATATTAATAATATAGGTATGCAAAGTCCGCGATAGTGTGCTATTTTTTTATAAACAAAATTGCGCCCCCAAATTGTGTTTTTTTTTCAATAATTAATATCATAATAATCAATATAACTCTAAAAATTTTAACTTTACACCAAAAACACCCAAAAAAAAGAGATGTTTTTCCCGATTTACTCCCGAACAAAATCTTTAATTTTCAACTAAAATTTTAGGCAAGTAATTTTTTATCAATAATTAACTAACTTGGTGACATAAAAGCCCTTTTGGTATAGATTATATTTCCAGAAGCCGATGGAAATTGTACGAAAGTTTAGCAACAATTGTTAGTTAAGAAGTTACGGTCGCAATAATAACTATATTAATTATGATACATAAGAGTAACTATGGTTTTTGTATAAAAAAGCACTATACCTATCTAACGTAATAAAAATGACAATGAAAGAGGCACAAGCAGTAATAGATTTAGGTCAAAAGACAACAGAGAAGATCAGGGTCCAAAACGGAGTCAGACAAGGGGATGCTCTGTCAACTGAGTTATTCATTACAGCTCTAGATTGTGCAATAAAAGAAGCAACAAATAACGGAATAATTAATAAAAATGCAGTACAAATAGTAGGTTAAGCAGATGATATCGTTATAATAGCTCGGGAAAAAAGATCATTAATTAAGGCATTCTCTGAAATAGAAAAAGGGGCAAAAAAAGACGACTAGACATAAATATGGAAAAAACAAAGTACATGAACGCAAGCAGATTCAACAAAACAAAATTAACACAAATGATAATAGATAATTACAGATTTGAGGAAGTAGATACAATCAAATAATTGGGAACGATGATTAGTAGAGATAATGAAAGAATAGACCTGAAACAGAAACTACAAGCAGGAAATAGAGCTTACCACAAAAAGAAAAAAATAATAAAAGATAAAAAATTAAGCAGAAATACAAACATGCAAATATATAAGACTACCATAAGGCCAGTGGTAATGTATGCCATAGAAACCAACACCCTAACGTTAAAAGAAGAAGAACAGCTGAAAGTATTTGAAAGAAAAATAATGCGCAACATTCTGGGACCAAAAGTAATAAATGAAAACGAAAGAAGACCCTGGATGAACCACGAAATAGAACAATGGATGGAAGGAGAAAACATAGTGAAAGAAGCAAAAGCACGAAGAATAAAGTGGTATGGTCTTATAAGTAGAAAAAGTGAAGATGATCCCATTAAAGTTATTACCAACTGGATACCCCCTGCGACAAGAGCACGAGGCAGACCAAAAGCAAGATGGAAACAGCAAGTCGAAAACGACTTAAGAGTTATGGGAATTCGAAACTGGAAAAAAAGACAGAACCGGAATGAGTGGAGAAAAGTAGTGAAGGAAACAAAGACACACCAGAAGCTTTGAGGAGACAGATTAGAAGAAAAGTGGACTGATCCCCCATGTCTTAATATGGGGATATATGTCTTAAATACAGCTTATATACATATACAAGCGGCCTCAGGAATATTTTAAAATCATAAACAATTTTTTGGCGTATAAACAAATAGAATATCTCAGCAACTATTAAATTAAATTATGAAATTGGTATTAAAAATAATGTGGCAGGACGCTTCTTTTCAATGAAGAAACATTTATCTGCGATGAGTGGTTCCTGAAATGCAACCAGTAAAATTTTACTGGCATGTGCGACGAAGTTATAAACAATAGGATGGAAATTTTCGAACCATCACCGTTTTATTTCGGTTCTCTTTCTCCATTCAAATTTTCATATCTTTAAAAAACTGATAAGGTATACAGGGTGTCCCGGAAAATAGAGCGTTCCTTTAAGGTATGGATAGAATACACAATTTAGAACAAAAAAGTCCTATAGCATTTTTTTCTAAAGTTAACCGTTTCCAAAAAAAAGATTACATTGTTTTCCATATACCTGTATTTTAATGTTTAGAAATTTTAATTGCCTGGCAACATCGCGATCGTACGCACTACGGAATAATAACAGGTAGTAAGAACTAATTTTTGTGATTTACAGTACATGAATTTAAAATAATCCAACCTAATAGTACTTAATGTATTTACTATTTTTTTTTGTTATTTGTTTACTATAATTTTTTTAAATGTACTGAAATACCTATTGCATAATTTTAAACGAATTACACATCTTTTAAAATAAAAACACGTATTTTAACTGAACTAGTAGGTATTATGTATTTAGTAAGTTTTAAATGTGTTGAATGCTGAGGACTTTGACTAAATTACATAGTTCACAGTGGAAATTAAATACACCAGATTGATAATGTGTCAGTAATTTGTTTACTTGTGAAATAAAATAATTAAGTTGTACTTACTTGAAAATAGTTATTACACTTTCACGAACACATTCACTCATAACGACGAGAAATAACGGCAAAAATTTTTTAAAGAAATTATAGTAAGCCGCTCCATTTAGTGATCTGCCATAACTAATCAACAATAACATAATAGGTAATGAACTCACAATTCGAAAACATTTTCGGCATGGAGACTAAACAGGATTCTTCAAAACTATCTATTGTATGTTTACTAAAAATAACTCTACGTTTAAATTTTCGTACCTCACAGAGTTGCCAGATTTTAATTTGCATACCAAAATGTATTTTAATTTTCTGGTCAAACGATTGCATTTAGAAAAAAATGTTTTAAGAGTTTTTTGCTTTACATGGTGCCCTCTGCCTATACCTTTAAGGAACTCACTATTTTCCGGGACATCCTGTATAATATGGGGGTCAATATAGAACGAAGATTGTTTCGGAAAAATACAAACAAGCTTATATTTTTCTAAAACTTTTTTGTTAGTTTATATATATGTTAAAGTAAAAAGTTCTACTCACCGATTTTGCAGCTAATTGTTTATTAATTGTTTAAACAATAAAAATTGTTTTGTATAAATAATTTTAAAAATATCATTGAATTGAACATTTTACTTTGATCAAATATGTTTCTATGTTGTTTTTGATTATGCTGAATCCGAATATGGCATTACAATTTGAAAATTCTTATACAGAAGCTCTTATACAGTATGTGTGCGTAGCTAGGAACCATATGTGAAATTTTTTTATTATCAATTTTACGAAAAAAAGTTATTCTTCATAAAATGCTCTGAATAGTCTAAAATCTAAAGATATCCAATTTTATCAATTTCATACGAGGTATGTCAAAAATATTAATTCCTTAAAGAGTAAAGAACCTTTATATTCCAGAATATCAAAAATTGTTATTACGAAAAAGTTGTTAATTAAAATCTATGTTTTAATATATGTATAATTACATCCTTACAATTGAAAAAATTGGTTTCAATTTTTTCTCAAATTACGGATACCAATCATCATTTTATTACAATTATGATAACTATTTTATTATCAATTTTACGAAAAAAAGTTATTATTCATAAAATGATCTACTGGTCTAAAATCTAAGATACAACTATCAGATATCAAAGTTTTTCCATTTTAAACGAGATATTTAAAAAAATGTGAATTTCGCTTAACAGTAAGTGCCTTTAAACTCCACAATATTTCAATTGTAAGGATGTTATTGAACATTGAAACATAGTTTTTAATTCCAAACAACTTTTCTTAATAACAATTTTCGATATTGTGAAATAGGCCCGGATCCCGCGTACCAAAAAAAGTTTATTAATAGCAAGCTGAAAATTTGTTAAGAGCTTAACGGTGTCTAGTCGGACAAACTTTGATGTACAGAAACACTGGAACAGGGGAAGTTTTAATGGTGGAACAGGTTACAGGTTTCGAACGTCAGACTACGAAAACGTCCCATATATTTTGTCGGACAGAACTTCCAATTGATTTGTTATCCTTTGTCCGACTAGACAACGTTAAGCTATTAACAAATTTTTAGCTTGCTATTAATCAACTTTGTTTTTGGTACGCGGGATCCAGGTCTAAAATATAAAGATACTTTACTCTTGAGTGAAATTCATATTTTTTGACATACCTCGTATAAAATTAATAAAATTTGATATCTGATGGTTGCATCGTAGATTCTGTATGATGCAGAGTATTTTATAAAGAATACCCTTTTTGCGTAAAACTGATAATACAAAAGTTATCAATAGGTTCCAAGTTACGCAGACCTAATATATAAGAGCCCAAAAAAAATTTTTTTTATTGAACATTTATTTTAAGTAAGTTTTACAGAAAAAAGTTTTAATCACTTTGTATAAACATTTTTTTAGCTGGTAATTTTCGGTTTTTGTATTACATTTTTTTTATTATTTCATTTATAAAGTAAAATAATTAAGTGAATTTTAAAGATTACATCCTAAGCTTATAAAGAAATACCTATAAAATTGTAATAGATCTGTTCGAACTTCCTAATACCGTTTTAAAGTGGTAGTACATAATTCTGTAAAACTACGAAGTTTTCAAAAATTACATTTTTTGAGACGTCGCGTCGTATCATTTGAATTAAATTTTTAAGATTTTTGTTAAATAAAACATCATTTAGTAAGATGTTTGAAACGTAAGTTATGCAAATTTGAGAGTTTTATAGTTACACAAATTATATTAGATACACATTTTTAAATCGTTTTTAAACAAAATTCATTTAAGTCTCACTTTCCGCCCACACCGTACTTATAACCATCCATTTTATTTCCTTTTATTATAACCATAAGATAGCTTAATTGTTCTTCTTTCATGTCCAATTTGTAAAATTTCATTTGATCCATTAGTTAAAGAATTACTATATTAAAATAACTCAACCGTGCCCTTCGCCGAACGGTAGTTTACAGTGCGCCAATGCTTGAGAAGGGTGACTTTAGAAGTTATAGAAGTTATAGATTTAATTTTGGAAAAATCTTTATATAAGGTTTTTTTTTCTAAAATTTTCTGAATTTTTCAATGGTGATGTTTTCTAAGATTTATAGTTTCGGAGTTATTTAAAAAAACAACTAATTTCGCAGTTCATGTTTTATGGCCATCATCTAGTCAACATGTAAACAAGTCAATTTTGGGCTCAAATGGTACCTGGAGCATAATACATGGGATATTTTGTACATCCATGTTTAAGTTCACAAATTTTATCTATGTTTCCATGACGGATCAATTTTAAAGGGTTTTTACCCATATATTTTTGTATTTTGGTGGTTAGCATGTTAGAATCACGTCAGCACTGATGATGATCGGTCATCCGATCGAAAACTAGTTCTGTGATGTAGCCCCTTTTTAGGGAATTTAACAAATATACCGTTAATAAAGGATTTTATAAACGGTATACGTTTATATATTTTATACAGCCAACTACAGGAAAACTTTTTCCTCGTGGATTTTTAAAACATATTTAGTATAATATAATGTATACATATTGGGTAGAATAATTCTGTCTGCAAAAGCATTTTATGTATTCTGCTTTACTGTGTTTATTATTTTGTGCCTGAATTTATTTTTCTCTTCTAAAAAATGGCTTGTATTTTAGGTTTTACTCAGGAGGAGAATAAAACAAAAACTATGGAGACTTATTTTGAAGATTCATCCCATAAAGGAGACTATATGAGTCTACGCGCTGAAGGGAAAACCGCAAATAAAAGTATAAAAGTTCAGACTAGACAGGGAACTTACAATTGTGAAATTTGTTTTAAGCAATTTATTAAAGAAAGTGGGTTGAAAACTCATTTGAGACTGCACACTCGAGAAAAACCATACACGTGTGAAATTTGTTTGAAGCAGTTTTCTCTAAAAGGTGATTTAAAAAGACATTTGAGATGGCACACTGGAGAAAAACCGTACAAGTGTGAAATTTGCTTAAAGCTGTTTACTCTAGCACACGATCTGAAAAGTCATTTGATAGTGCACACTGGAGAAAAACCATACAAATGTGAAATTTGTTTTAAAGATTTTTCTGTAAAAAGTAATTTGAAAAAACATCTGAGAGTGGTGCATACTGGAGAAAAGCGTTACGAGTGTGAAATTTGTTTCAAAAAGTTTTCCGAAACAACTAAATTGAAAAGACATTTGATGGTTCACACCGGGGAGAAACCTTATAAGTGTGAAATTTGTTTTATGCAGTTTTCTGTAAAAAATAACTTGAAATCACATTTGAGGGTACACACGGGAGAGAAACCTTATAAGTGTGAAATTTGTTTTAGGCAATTTATTCAAGCAAGTACGTTGAAAACACATTTGAGAGTGCACACTGGAGAAAAACCCTACAAGTGTGAAATTTGTTGTAAACAGTTCAGCTGTTCTAGTTATTTAAAAACACATTTGAGAGTGCACACCGATGAAAAACCGTACAAGTGTGAAATTTGTTTTAAGCAGTTCATTCAAGTAGGCGATTTGAAAACTCATTTGAGAGTGCACACTGGAGAAAATCCATACAATTGTGAAATTTGTTTTAAGAACTTTTCTGTGAAAAAGAATTTGAAAAGACATTTGATAATACACTCTGGCGAAAAACTTCAGTTTGTATAATGGTATATAATTTTCATTAAAAATCTTTTAAAAAGTCATCAAAATGGATTATATAAAAACATCAGAACGTTTTCGATATAGTCAGGTCATCTTCAGTGACATTCTATGTAGTAACTGAAACTAGCCCACTAGTTGATTTATATGTAGTCTTCAAAATTACATAATTATTTATTAAATTGTACTATTGTAATGCGACACAATGTCGATGTTATTTAATAGATTTTAATATTAATACTCAAAAGCAGCATGGCTTCACTGCTCGAAAAAACTAAAGGTGTACTTGTCAAGATGATTGACACAGTCCGAATCAATCGTGTGGAATCAATCAACATGATATCGATGTATATCCATTTTTGTACCTTTTGCTCGGTACAGAATGTCTCAAACTTTTGTTTCGGTTAAAACGTATATTAAACTACAAAAACGTCTATTCTTTTTATTTCTAAAGACATCAGGGATATTCAAAAAACAAACTTAACAAAACATAAGACTACCATAAGATTTCAATGTATACTCACATTTTTCTTTTCTTCCACCCGGTAGGTATAAGTAGAAAAAAGAAGTTTGAGTAAAACTTTACCCAACTGTTTAAATACTAAAGAAAAATCTAAAATAAAAAAAAATCAGTGGAATAGGTTAATAATCTATTCACGAAAAAATCAACTATGAAAATGAGCCTCATTTTCTATATCCCTAACTTATGCCTCGCAGTGTATTTATCTGGAGGTGAAAAAGACCGGCCCTATTGTTATGTCTTATTCAGATAATTATTATTATTGCAGGTTTAAAACGTATTTAGTATATTGGGTAGAATTTTGCTGTATGTATTATGGATTTTGCTTTACTGTGTCTATTATTTTGTGATTGAATTAATTTTTCTCTTCTAAAAAACGGTTTCTATTTTAGGTTTTATTCAGGACAAGAATAAAACGAAACGTACGGAGCCTTTTTTTGAAGATTCATCCCATAAAGGAAACTATATTACTCGACACGCTAGACATTAACGTTACAAGTGTGAAAATTGTTTTAAGTTTTATTTAAAAAGTAATTTAAAAAAGCATTTGACAGGGGTACATACGGGAGAAAAAAATTACATTTGTAAAATTTGTTTCAAGAAGTTTTCCGAAACAACTAAATTGAAAAGACATTTGATGGTACACACCGGGGAAAAACCTTATTAGTGTGAAATTTGTTTTAAGCAGTTTACTCAAGCACCCGATTTGAAAAGTCATTTGAAAGTGCACACTGGAGAAAAACAGAACAAATGTAAAATTTTGTTCTGAAGCTATTTCCTTGTGGCATTTTTATAATCAACTATTTTCAGTGGGAAATAAGCCACAATTTTACCAAAAAAAATGATTTTATTAACGTTTCGACGCCCAAGTGGGGTGTCGTTGTCAAAATACAAAATAATACAAATTAAACAAAAATGTTGTTGCTTAGTAAAAAATTCTTCTAATTGATTTAATCTGTCTCATTTATATCGGCAATTCAGACATGTATTATATATTTTAAAGTAGAAGACTTTAAAATGATATTGCCAATATTGATGAGTTGCGTTCCTGGGACGACTTTACTAAAAGATAGTTCATTCTATTTTATAATATAATATACTATTATAATAATATACTATATACTATTCATTACCGGACTTCCGAAGGACGTACATTTTTAGTCCACCCGAAGTAAGTCCAGCGTCGGACGTCCGAAGGACGTCCGTTTATGGTCCATGGACGTTATGACCAAAAATGGACCTATTTTGGACGTCCAGAGGACGTCGTGTGCTATTAGGGGTATACAGTGTGTCTGCGTAACTTGGAACCATATGGGAAACTTTTTTAATATCAATTTTACGAAAAAAGTTATTCTTTATAAAGTGCTCTGCATAGTCTAAAACCTAAGAGGCAATGATCAGATATCAAATTTTATCAACAGTATACGAGGTATGTCAAAAAGTATGAATTTCGCTCAAGAGTACAGTGCTTTTATATTTCACAATATCGAAAATTGTCATTGAGAAAAGTTGTTTGTAATTAAAAATTATGTTATAATCTGCATTTACACTCTTCTAATTGAACAAAAATTTTTTGAAAATTTTCCTTAAATCACGGACACCCAGCATCATTTTTATTTATGATAGCTCCGTTATTATTAATTTTACGAAAAAAAGTTATTTTTTATAAAACGTTCTGCATAGTCTAGCAACTAGGATAAAATTATTAGATAGGTATGTCCAAAAATATGAATTTCGCTGAAGAGTAAAGTACCTTTATTTTTCAGAATATTGAAATTTATTATAGAAAGTTGTTCAGAATTAAAAAATATGTTTCAATACGCAATTGCATCCTTCTAGTTGAAATATTGTGAACTATAAAGGTATTTTACTCTTGAGCGAAATTCATATTTTTTGACATACCTCGTATAAAATTGAAAAAAATTGATATCTTATGATTGCATCTTAGTTTTTTGACTATTCAGACATTTTTATAAAGAATAACTTTTTTGCGCAAAATTAATAATAACGGAGTTATCTTAAATGAAAATGATGTTGGGTATCCGTAATTTGAGGAAAATTTTCAAATTTTGTTTTTTCAATTAGAAGAGTGTAAATGCATATTATAACATAATTTTTAATTACAAACAACTCTTAATAACAATTTTTGATATTGTGAAATATAAAGGCACTTTACTCTTAAGCGAAATTCATATTTTTGGACATACCTCGTATATTATTGATAAAATTTGATATCTGATGATTGCATCTTAGGTTTTGGACTATGCAGAGCACTTTATAAAGAAAAACTTTTTTTCGTAAAATTGATATTAAAAAAGTTTCCCATATGGTTCCAAGTTACGCAGACACACGGTATAATGTCTATGTATTATTAATATTATTTATAATTTAAAATAGCATATACATATATATTAAAGTCAGAATTTGGTATTAGATTTGAGAGTAAACTAAATGTAAGCCCAAATACTTCCGATGTCGGGATAGTATCACGAGGTTTTTTCCTGGTTTTCCCTCGTGATACACAATGGAGAAAAGCCATACAAGTGTGATATTTGTTTCAAGTAGTTTATTGAAGCAGGTAATTTGGAAAGACATTTGAGAGTGCACACTGGAGAAAACCCGTATAAGTGTGAAATTTGTTTTAAGCAGTTTACTCAAGTACCCGATTTAAAAAGACATTTGAGAGTGCACACTGGAAAAACAGTACAAATGTGAAATTTGTTTTAAGGAATTTTCTGTACAAAGTAATTTGAAAAAACATTTGAGAGTGGTGCATAGTGGAGAAAAGCGTTACAAGTGTGAAATTTGTTTCAAACCGTTTTTTGTGAAAAATAACTTTAAATCACATTTGATGATACATACGGGAGAAAAACCTTATAAGAGTGAAATATGTTGCAAGCAGTTTAACCAATCAGGTTCTTTGAAAAAACATTTCGATGATACACACTGGAGAAAAACCATACAAGTGTGAAATTTGTTTTAAAGCAGTTTATTCAAGCAGGCGACTTGAAAAGTCATTTGAAGGTGCACACTAGAGAGAAACCGTACAAATGTGAAATTTGTTTTAACCAGTTTACTCAGGCCAGCCATTTGAAACAACATATGAGATGTCACACAGGAGATAAACCTTACAAGTATGAAATCTGTAAACAATTTAACTGTTTAAGTTCTTTGAAAACACATTTGAAAATGCACACTGAAGAAAAACAGTACAAGTGTGAAATGTGTTTGAAACAGTTTAATCGTTCAAGTTCTTTGAAAAGACATTTGAAAGTGCACACTGGAGAAAAACCATACAAGTGTGAAATTTGTTTTCAGCAGTTTTCTCGAACACATCGTTTGAAAAGACATTTGACGGTGCACACTGGTCAGAAACCTTACAAGTGTGAAATTTGTTTTAAGCAGTTTACTCAAAAGATTAATTTGAAAACACATTTTAGATTGCACACTGGAAAAAACCGTACAAATATGAAAGTTGTTTAAAGCAGTCTTCTGTAACCAGAAATCTAAAAAAGCATTTAGCGGTGCATACTAGAGAAAAACCTTCTTTTTGTGCCTATTCGTTTCGAATATTGGCGATCATTCTGGCTATAATTATTTTAGTAGCTGATGCTTTAAATAGATTAGGTATTTGTTGTTGTGGAGAACCATTTCCTCAGGTTCTTTAACCATGATATTCTTCTTTTCCCAATTCCTCGCTTTCCGAATACTTTGCCTTGAAGGATTACCTTAAGTAATCTGTATTTAGTGCCGTTTCTCATTATGTATCCGAGATATTCTAACTTTATGCTTTTAATGATATACATCACCTCTCTTTCTTTCCCCATTATTGGTAATACGGCCTCGTTGGTTATCTTGTCCGTCCATGATATTCTTAGGATTCGCCTGTATAGCCACATTTCGAAGGCTTCAAGTTTTTTCTTCATCGCTTCAGTGAGTGTCCAGGATTCAACTCCGTAGTATAATATTGAGAAGATATAACATCGTAGGAGCCTTACTTTTATTTCCAGATTAAGGTTGCTTTTAAAGAGTTTGACCATAAAGGTGTCGTCTGCATAGCATTTTGTTTAGGCGTTCTCCATTTAGGAGTATTCCATGTTCGCAATTTTTCAAGGCTTCACTAAATGTTTCCTCTGAATATAGGTTAAAAAATAATATTTAGTATATTGGCTTGAATTTTGCTGTCTGCAAAAGCATTTTATGTATTCAGCTATACCGTGTTTGAATTCGTTTTTCTCTTCTAAAAAATGGTTTGTATTTTAGGTTTTACTCAGGAGGAGAACAAAATAAAACGTATGGGGACTTTTTTTGAAGATTCATCCAATAAACAACACTATATGAGTCTACACGCTGAAGGGAAAACCGAAAATAAAAATATAAAAGTTCAGACTAGGCAGGGACCTTACAATTGTGAAATTTGTTTCAAGAAGTGTTCTCACCCGTCTAAATTAAAAAGGCATTTGATGATACACACTGGAGAAAAACCTTATAAGTGTGAAATTTGTTTTAAGCAATTTATTCAAGCGAGTGAGTTGAAATCACATTTGAGAGTGCACACTAAAGAAAAACCTTACAAGTATGAAATTTGTTCAAAGCAGTATACTCGAGCTATTAATTTCAAAACACATTTAAGGGTGCACACTGGAGAAAAACTTCACAAATGTGAAATTTGTTTTAAGCAGTTTAATAACACAAGTTATTTGAAAAACCATTTGAGAGTACATACTGGAGAAAAACCTTATAGGTGTGAAATTTGTGTTAAACAGTTTAGTGTAGCAAGTACTTTAAGAACTCATTTGAGAGTGCACACTGGAGAAAAACAGTACAAATGTGAAATTTGTTTTAAGGAATTTTCTGTAAAAAGTAATTTGACAAGACATTTGAGATATCATACTGGAGAAAAACCGTATGAGTGTGAAATTTGTTCCAAGAAGTTTTCCGAAACAAGTAAATTGAAAAGACATTTGATGGTACACACCGGGGAAAAACCTTATAAGTGTGAAATTTGCTTTGTGCAGTTTTCTGTAAAAAATAACTTGAAATCACATTTGAGGGTACACACGGGAGAGAAACCTTATAAGTGTGAAATTTGTTCTAAACAGTTTAAACAATCATGTTCTTTGAAAAAACATTTTATGATACACACTGGAGAAAAACCACACAAGTGTGAAATTTGTTTTAAGCAGTTTATTCAAGCAGGCGAATTGAAAAGTCATTTGAGAGTGCACGCTAGAGAGAAACCGTACAAATGTGAAGTTTGTTTTAACCAATTTACTAAGGCTAAGGGTTTGAAACAACATATTATGAAAGTGCACACTGGAGAAAACCGTTAAAAGCGAAATTTGGTAGAAGCAGTTTTCTATAACAAGAAATTTGAAAAAGCATTTAGCGGTTCATTCTAGAGGTGTGAAATTTGTTTCAAGGTATCAAAGAAAATATTAAAGTCTCAGATACAGAAATACATTATTATAAATAATAATATTGTAACAAGAATTATACTTGGCAACCCTGCCGACCAAGTGACGTAGGTTCTCCCAACGGCTGACAGCTGACATGGCGGAGGCTGACTCCAGAGTTGCTGTTTACGCTCCGAGAAGTGAAGAGCCATTTGAACTATATTAGTAATCTAGTTTTAATAATGTAGTTTGTTTCTGTTTCTTTCGGTGATTATACCGCTCACAGTAAAGTTTGTGCCTATTATTATTCAACCCCGATGTGTAAGGTGCTTCCCATTATTTACAGTTGAAGTTCCAGTACGAGCAAAACCCCTATATATCCTGAGTCTCGCACCCTAAACCCCTTCATCCCCTCATAATATACACTTAGTCCATTAAAATGTTACATTTTTTAAGCCATACCTTGCATTTGTTAGAGGAGCCAATTTTATTTCTTTAATGTGTAGGGGGAATCAGTAGAAGCTTAAGTTCAAGTTTTTGGGGTCGCCACCCTTGTCCCCCGGCCGCCATCTTGAAAATGGGGTGAAAAGAGGTTTAGGTTTCGTGTTATATCTCGTAAACTACCAACCCTACGGAAAATCTAATTAAACATAAAATGTAGCAAATTGAATTTTCTACAATTTTGTTTCTATTACTTTTTATCGTCAAGTGACCAACAAAAAAGATTACAAAAATATGTAAAAAATTTTTAACAAGTTTCCTTTTGGAGGTTATAACTTTTTTTCAGTTCATTTTAAAATAAAAGAACATAGCAATTTTGTAGAGGGTTTCCACTATAAAGTTGTTTAATTCTATTAATTTATATAGGTTTTACAGCGCTCCAAACTTGACCAGATTCTCGAATGCTCATAGGGATACAATAACAACAAAAGTTTGGGTTACTTTTCTATCTATATATATTTTTTATTCATACAATTTATTATGATTTTAACATTCCTATGCTATTATTAATTTGTTTTTGACCTCTCTCCCCACTATAAAACTTATAACCCTAAGGATATATAGAAATGGCCCAAGAAGTTGTTTGAGGACAAATTCGCCGGTTCAGAAGAAGAATGACGCAACCGCAAAATGCAAAATTCTTAAGAAGAGCAAAAAAACGATTTTTGATATCAAAATCATAAAGTATGATCAAAATTAGCCATTCACCACACCGTGGTCAGGATCTCGAGATATAAGCGTTTTTTGGTGTGTGCTGCTTGTCTATGAATTAACATAATTTTTTTCCTATTGTATATTTTGATTTAAATTTTCCAAAAACTTCTTCATGAATTATATTTTATTGTTGTGTTGGTTAAAATTATAAACTAAAAAGTTTGTCACTTCACTTTTTTAAGTAAACATGAAACTAACGAAATATGATGACAAAATGTTTAAAAATTAACAACTCCTTTTTTAATGTGTTTAAACATTTTGGACAAATTGCATTGTTATCTACATACTTCAGAGATGACACAGTAAAATTTTCAAAAGGAAATATTTACAGCGACCAAAGCTACAGCGAGGTAAATTTGAAAAACCATCAAAATTGATTTTTGGCATTTTTGTATAAAATTTAATTTTTAACACATGTTCCACCAACTCTAGATAAAAATAAACTTCATATTCGGATTCAGCGACATCGAAAACATAAAAATAGACCAAAATTGGTCATTCACCTTAAATTTGATTTTCGTGGTCGGCATAACGGTTGATGCCGCTCGCCTAATATACATATAGATAGAAAAACATTGTTTTTATTGTATTCCTATGAGAATTCGAGAATCTGGTCAAGTTTGGAGCGCTGTAAAACCTAGATAATAAATAAAATTAAATAACTTTATAGTGAAAAATTGTTCATTGAAAAATCCTCTACAAAATCGCTATGATGTTATTTTATTGAGAAATGAACGGAAAAAAGTTATAACCTCCAAAAGGAAACTTCTTACAAAATTTTCTCTTATTTTTGTTTATAACTTTTTTGTTGGTCACTTGACGATAAAAAGTAATAGATAACAAATTGTAGAAAATTTAATTTGCTACATTTTATGTGTGAATAAATTTTCTGTTGGATTGCTAGTTTAGGAGATACAGCGTGAAAGCCCTTTGCACCCCTTTTTCCAATATGGCGGCCGGGGGACAAGGGTGGCGACCCCAAAAACTTGAACTTAAGCTTCTACTGAACCCCCTACACATTAAAAAAATAAAATTGACTCATCTAAGAAATGCAACCCTAAATGTAACATTTCAATGGACTATAACTAATTTAAATCTGAAACTTTCCTTATTAGAACCATTCTCTGTTAACATCCTAAATCTCTGCTTTCCACAATTTACAAGGCATAGAGACGACGAATATAGAAAACGGAAAGGATTCTACAATATGCAATCACACTCCGTTTTCATTCGTCTAGGAAAAGGTACGAGAAAAGGTTCTTAGTACTCACAATCTGAGTAAAGATAGAAGTGAATTAAAAGACAATTTATGTTTCATTTCGATTCAGAGATAAGGCATAATCTACAGACAGCGCTGTTTCTGTAAACTTCATCAGTGCAGATGCTTCTGAATCAAAACGAAACGAAGGGGGAAGGGGTCATTTTAAGGGGGAAAAACAATGAAATCCTTTATAAAAGGTATATTTGTTAAAATCCCTATACAGGGCTACATCACAAATTAAACAGAACTAGTTTTCAATCGGTTGACCGATCATCATCAGTGTTTTCCTAAAAATTGTATAACCTGATAAAATGATGCAAAGTATTTAAAACCCTTAAGAGTTTTGTCGAACCCTTAGAGTTCTGATTGGGTAGCCTGCAGGGACCTTGGGAAATAGTTGCATGAATCTGAGCTTGTCTTATACATCCCTCCCAGATTATGAGACATTTCTACATCACTGTCTCCCCCATTGTGATCTTTTATGGTACTTCCACATATTTCCACACTTCCATATAACAACTTCCAATCATTCGAATAAAATCGATAACTTGATATCAACATAAAATTGCTTTTCTAAGCCCTAGATGTTTACATAAGAGGGCTTGATAACGTTTATAAGTTTTTGTTCTAACGTGTAATGTGGTTTGCCTATCTCTTTCATTACAAATATTCTAACTTTTACATCAAGTTCATTTTCATTTTAACAGATTATTTACCATAGTGGGAGCGACTGTTTTTATTGTTAATAATTTAACAAACTTTACGATATCACAAAACCAACAAGGAAATTTTAACTTCATGTGGAACTGTCATTTCTGTCATGTCACCATTCAGAATTTCCGCTATCAAAGCCATTTGCTTCCACACAGCCATGATGTGAACAAATCAAATTTAGCTCAATGGTACCTCGAGCGTGAAACATTGGATATTTTAAACATCCATGTGTAAATTCACATCATTTTTATATGTTCCTATGACGGATTAATTTTAAAGGGTTTTTACCCAAATATTTTTTACTTTGCTGGTTAGCATGTAAGATTCAAGTGAGTATAACCTATAACTTTTAATCGTAGTCAAAATTTTAAATACTTTGCATCAATTTATCAGGTTATACACTTTTTAGAAAAACGCTGATGATGATCGGTCAACCGATTGAAAACTAGTTCTGTTTGTTTTGTGATGTAGCCTTGTATGGGGATTTTAACAAATATACAGTTCAAGAAATATAGCTGAAAGTGTGAAAATAACTACGATCATGATGCGCATTCGTCAAACTACGGACCTCGCACTCGCACTGACGGTCCTGACCGTTTGTATTATGTGCGTTCTCACTTCATTGTTAGCGCAGGCAATGGGAATTTCAAACTTTCAGCTATATTTGGTGAACTGTACCTTTTATAAGGGATTTCATGGTTTTTTGTAATAAATGGTATACAGCCCACTACAGGAAATTTTTTCCTCGTGGATTTTTTTATTTTAAGGGGAATTTCAAAAATATATTGAAATCCACTACTTATGATAAATTGTCTTTTAATTCACGTTGTTTCAAGGTGTTTTCCAAAACATGTAACTTGAAAAGACATTTAATGGTACACACCGAAGAAAAACCGTAGTTACTTTATAATATAAGTTTACCTGAGAGGTATAGATGCAAAACCCGCTAAGTCACATTTTTGTGAAATTTTCGTTTGATACGGGAATTTGTTCTTTATTGTGTGTATATACATAAGTTCAAACATAATTTAGGTGCAAATCACACCTTAAATCGGAGTAATTTAAAGGAGAAAATACGTTTAAGCTGCAAAACCCGCCTTGTCCAAAAAAATTTAATTGCAAAGACCGCCAAGTCCGATCTGACCAATGGCATAACGTTTGGACTGACACGTGATTTACCCGTTCCCGCGAATTTTTTATGAGTTTATGTTATTTTCAATTTTATAACAATAATTTTAATATCATATCATTATATTCAATATCTATGTTATTGATATTACCTCCTGTTTCCACTTTGCTTTTTTCCTAATGTTTGCTGACGATTTAAAATTATATTTGAAAATCGGGAATGGTGGTGACTATTATCAAAATTACAATCTGACTTGGATCGGTTGAGCTATTGGTGTGATAGCAACGGAATGGAACTTAATGTTAAAAAGTGTCACTTAATGGTTTTTGGTCGAAATAGAAATCCTACAAATCATATCTACACTATTAAGGATTGTCCTTTAGACTTTGTATCTCAGATAAAAGACCTAGGCGTTGTGCTCGATTTCAGCTTATCCTACATCCTCCATATCTCATCTATTATCTCAAAATCACTTTAACTTTTAGGGTTTATCAAACGTTGTGCTAAAGACTTTTTAATTATCCCATCCATAAAAATATTGTATTGTTCACTTGTGAGACCTCACCTCGATTACTGTTCATGTGTTTGGTCTCCACACTATAACACCCATATTCTAGCTGTTGAGAGAGTTCAGCACAAGTTCTTAAGATTTGTTGCATTTAAACAAAACCAAAGGGTTGATGAAATTAACTATTCTAATATAGAAAAGTCTCTAAACATAACCTCTCCAAATCCCACGCATGCATAAGGATCTCACAATGTTTTATAATATACTACACTCCAATAATTTTGGTCCTCAACTATTGGAGAAAATTAGCCTCCATGTTCTCAGTAGACAAACGAGGCTAAATCAACCTTTTTACATTAGACCCCATCGCACTAACTACGGACACAACTCCTTCATGTCAAGAACACCTAGGTTTGTTAACCAATATTCGGAAGGTTTAGATTGTTATAGTTTTCCAAATTAATTTAAAGCTCATCTTAAAAACTGTGTGTGATAACTTGATATCCTTGTGTTTTGTACATTTTTTGTTGAATGTTTGCTATTTAATGTTCCTAGTTTGTATGATCAAAATTTTTAAATTTACTTTGGGTTAGGTTATAAATCTTCTGTGATTAATGTTTATACTCTATTTGAATTGGGTGACTGCCCGTTGATAAATAAAATAAAATCAAAAATAATTATAATTATAAATATGACGATGGCTTAGTGTGAAAACCTCGTATCTCATTAAATTACAATTTTACAGGAAAGACAAAAAACTGATTTTTTGCATAAGATAACCTAAAAACAAAAATTACGTTACGTATTTTTAATTCGAGCACATTGAGACAAATATCTGATATTGGCCCAGAGCTAAAAGTGTTAAATGTTGCTATTAAATTGGAAATACAAATAGTAACTATGAAAAACACGTAAATATCCTTGCAGTATATCGAGCCTTTGCCCAAGTAACTATGATGACCTCGTATATCTTGATATACGTGTTTTTCATCTCAAATGAGGTTGTGTTTATTATTATTTACGAGGTTTTCATATTTCATATGTAGCTTATTGCACACCTCCCAATACTAGGTCCGGTCGATACAATATAAATCTTTTGATTTAAGGTTCATAAAATGTTCCTATATGCCGGACTACCATTTGTTGTTCCACCAAAATGTCATTTAAAAAAAAATGAGATACGAGGTTTTCACACTAAGCCAACGATGAACAAATTTAATACATATGTTTTAAGTAATAAGAGTCTAATTTTTAAAATAATTTATTAAGTGAAGTTTAAAAAACGTGTTCCGAATTTTTTGGTAATTTCAAATCCAAATTTGCTAAATTTTGTTGCAAATCCCGCCATGTCCATAAATAAAACCAATTTTATTGGACATTATTGAACTTTTGCAAGTTGAAGATGTTTGAGCTACCCTTATAATATTTTAGTCTTATGAAGCGAGATGAGAAGAATCATTAATATTCATGTATCATTTTTTTATTCTTTATTAAATTTTTCTTTGCATCATTTAATTTTTTAATTTAATAATCTTATTTCTTTCTAAAAGTAAAATGTCTGTTATGTGATTTATTTATTCTTGCCGCCACACATCGCCGAACTCTAAATTCCAATATACATAGACAAGGCGAAAACGGCGAGTTCTTTGGAAAAAATAGTCCCATGAGATTTTTTTGCATAATCACATTCGTGAGACATTCCAGAATAAGATTCAAGAAGTCGCCCACGCGAAAAGTGGTCCAAATTTTTTTTAACAATTTTTTTTTAATCAAATTGCAAAAGATCAATATTTTTGGCAGGAACAATTTTTTTTAGGTTTTTTTGGACCATTCTGGATAAAAAAGGTCTCTTATAATTTTTCTCTAAAGTTAATCGTTTTCGAGGTAAAAGCATTTTAAAATTGGAAAAAAACGAAAAATTGCGTTTTTCAAGGCTTAATAACTCGGTTAAAAGTTATTACTATGAAAGTCAGAAAGTAACTAAATCAAATTTTAAAGCCCCCCTACAAGATCCTGAAGAAATTTTTGTCATTATTTGATTACTAAGCTGTTATTTTTAAGTAAAAATAATGAGCGCCATGCACGTATTAGGCGGCCGTCCATGATGAGTGCGAAAGAGTTGCAACTTAGGCAGTCCAATGGCGCATCTCACTCGCACTCACATTTACAGCTGCGTCAATATGATTTTACCACTCATTATTAATAATTAAAAATAACAGCTTAGTAATAAATTAATGACACAAATTTCTTCAGGATTATGAAGGGGGGCTTTAAATTTGATTTAGTCACTTACTGACTTTCATAATAATCATTTTTAACCGAGTTATTAGTCTTAAAAGTCTTAAAAATGGCCATTTTCGCGTTTTTCAAATTTTAAATTGCTTATAACTCGAACACGATCAGCTTTAGAGAAAAATTATAAGAGACCTTTTCTGTCCGGAATGGTCCGAAAAATCTAAAAAAAATTTCTCCGGGCCAAAAATATTGATTTTTACAATTTGATTAAAATGGTTATTTTCCTAACAAGTGCAGAAAGTCACACTTTTCCGCACGCGACTGCAGTTTGCCGAACGACGCGAAGCGGGAGTTCGGCAAGCAGTCGAGTGCGGAAAAGAGACTTTCTGCAAGCGTTAGTAACAATATTTTTTCTACGAGTCTTTAAAAAATGACCAAATCTTAATCAATTAATTTAATTAATATGAAAATACATACACAAATTAATTTTTTGACAAGGTTGTCAAAACCAAAGTTTCAGCATAATTGGTTGGCATGACGACGATCTTGGTTTCCATGACGACGATTCAAAACCACTGTTATTGTCTACTGATTTGACTTTCGAATATTATGTCAAAATTATTTTATTTCATCGAATTATCGCGTTAATTTCATTAAAACATGATCACAATAAGATATATTTGAAATAAATTAGTAAATAATATCTAAATATTAGTTTATTGCATGTATTATAATTACTTTAAGGCCATATTAACATATCTAAATTAACACGCGTGCGAAAAAGTAAAACGCGTGCGGAAAAGTAAAACGCGTGCGGAAAAGTAACACGCGTGCGGAAAAGTAAAACTTTCTAAACTAAAATGCGTGTGCGAAAGTAGACATTTTTGCACGCTCGTTGAAAAAACTTGTTAAAAAAATTGGACTAATTTTCGCGTGGGCGACTTCTTGAACCTTATTCTGGGGTATCTCACGAATATGATTATGCAAAATAAGCGATGCAGTGCATGTACACAACGATTTAAGTTGTTAAAGATGTTCAAAATTTATCTACTTGTTCCATAATAACAGTATATTATCAAAATCATTTCTTCTCTGTTCTTGATTATTAATTATTGTATAGTAGTATATAAATTATTGTAATCACTAAATACATAGTGAAAAAATAATATATATATATATATATATATATATAAAGAAGTTTGGTATTATTGACTGACAATATGTAGACTTTAGTTTTTTATTGAGGTTGCAGTCATTTATTTCTAAGGGGCAGGGTAAGAGAAACTCTGTGTTATAATCATTATACCGGCGAATTTCCATTTTAGTTTAACTGTTTAACGAGTAGCATCTTTAACTTTTGTGATATTTCTTACCCAGGAATTCCTTTTTCTATCAGACAGTCTTACGTTGATCATTTGTCTTTCCATTGCTCTTTGTGTTTTCGCAATTCTGTCCATATTCGCTTTTATGAACTTTCCATGTTTGATATCCATATGTAAAGACCGGAAGGATACATTTGTCATAGATTTTCGTTTTTAGATATTGAGGGTATTTTTTATTCTTCAATATGAAGCTGAGCTTACCAAACGAGGCCCACGCTAACTTCGTTCGTCTCTTTATTTCTACTATTTGGTTGTCTATATTCAATTTTATTATTTGTCCCAAGTATATATATCATTCACTTCCTCTATTTGATTTTATTTAACTACGATTCTTAACTCATCTTCTTGATTTGTTATTACTTTTGTTTTGCTGTAATTCATATTTAATCCAACTTTACTGGCTTCTTGGTCTAATTGTTGTATCATTATTTGTATTTATCCCGTATCTGTAGCGATAAGGACGATGTCGTCAGCGTACCTTAGGTGATTTAAATATTGGCCGTTAATAATGATTCCATATTCTTCCCATTGTAATCTCTTAAAAATGTTCTTCTAGTGCTTGGTTAAAGAGTTT
This sequence comes from Diabrotica virgifera virgifera, assembly GCF_917563875.1. Classification (NCBI taxonomy): domain Eukaryota; kingdom Metazoa; phylum Arthropoda; class Insecta; order Coleoptera; family Chrysomelidae; genus Diabrotica; species Diabrotica virgifera. The sequence goes on from NC_065447.1 coordinate 61,927,172, forward strand.
CGGCGAAATCGTATCTCCCTATCTAACGCCCCTTTTGATAGATATGAGATGTGTATTCTGTTTTCAAGTTGGATCGTAGTTGTGACCTTACTATATATATTAGAGATTAGTTCTGTATACCTGTAATCTACTCTGCTATTGTGTAGTGATTGTTTCACTGCCCAGTGTTCTGTAGAGTCGAATGCCTTTTCAAAATCTATAAATGCCATATATATGGGTATTTGGTATTCATTCATTCATTTACATATTCATTTGGTATTTAATATATTTTTGGTTATTGGGTATTTGGTATTCGATATATATGTGTATATACATCTATAACTTCTAAAATTTTAAAATGCACAAGCAAGTAATAATCAAAAATCTATTTCTTAACAACTTAAAATCAAATAAACAAATACCTACGAATGTCTTTTTGACATTATTTAAGTGTCTTTCTGGCATTAGTCAAATTTAGAACTAAATTAATAAATCATATTTTTTATCATGAATTGTAAAAATTAAAACATTGGAACTTGAAAACCATTAGGATAAAGATTTTTTTAGATATTTTATGTTTTGTAGAAATGTCAAATTAAGGAACAAGCCTCACGTTGTAAGTTTTTGTACTAATTTTTATGCAATGTTCTTTCATTTCGTTGTATTTATTTATAACTATATAATAATTTTAGCTAATCCTGACGAAGCAAATAAATTTTGCGAAAGCTTGATTATAACACAGAGTTTCTCTTACCCTGCCCCTTAGAAATAAATGACTGCAACCTCAATAAAAAACTAAAGTCTATATATATATATATATATATATATATATATATATATATATATATATATATATATATATATATATATATATATATATACGCGAGCAACGCACCATGCGAGTCCCGATATATCCAGCAGACCACCCGAGACCCACCATAACCAAAGTGTATAATTAGATTTTTATTATAGAAAAATAAACAATATAATATGAACTTTTATGGGCCCCATAGAGGGGTAAGAAAAATCTTTTAGTTTAAAAAATCTATACGGAGCATACCGTGCGAGTCCCACTTACAAGTCAAAAGGACATGCGAGTCCCGCCAGTTATACATGGCACACTCAGCAAACAATATGAGACCCAGCGATGTTGCCACAACGCTGGGTCTCGTATTGTTTGCCGAATCTTTTAGGTACTTCCCCGGTTTTTATATTTCACCTCGAATTTAACGGTTTTGTTTCAGCGGTTGTTATTTTAATTCTTCTGAATAGTAAGGGCGGACGTAAAATAGTGATTTTAGGCGCAAGGATAAATACCTATGGAAAATAGATCGAAAAAAATTTTGGAACTCGCGTTGGACGAAAATAATAACAGTAAGTACCTCAAGTGTTTTTTAATTTATGCAAAAAGCAGTTATGTGGCAAAGTAGTTAATATTACTTACACACGTCTAATTATTTAAAATTTTTACAAAATATTTTTATAAATGAATTATAAATTAAAAAATGCCATTTTATTTTAAACTTCGGAGCGCTTTTATAAATTATGTTTTTTTATTGGCAATCGTTGGTGGAATAAATTATTTTTTATTCTATTCTTATTTATTTCTTAAATTTTTAGAAAAAGATTATTCAAATGCAAATAAGATGGGGAAATCTTATTTTGGGCCGGCTAGCCAAACGAAACAAAATGCGAAGAAAAAAACTGAGCTTTTAGAGCCCAATGTAAAGATCTTATCGAACGTTAACCTTAAAGAAAAAATTGGTAACTACTTGCAAACTATACCAACTCCCTTTTTTTTAATGTCAAGAAAATAAAATAGATGAATCAACATTATCTGAAAGTAAAAATAACGTAGAGGTAAGTCTTGATCTCATTTAGTGTAAATTAATGTATACACCAAGAAAACTATTTTAATTTTTAGACTCCATTTAATAAGTATGATAAAGAAAAAAAACAGGACCATTTAAAGCCCAAAGCAAATATTTTACTGGAACCAGATGTTAAACTTAATGATAATATTGATAACGACTCACAACCTTTAAACAAAACCTTGGATTTATATGAATTTCAAGAAAATGATTTAGAGGAAAAGCATCAAAATCTCCTGAATACAACAAGGTAAAAATTGTTTTAAACAAAATATTTAACAAAAGCTTGTTTATTTTCATACAACTTATTTGCTCTATTTTATAAAACAATATATTAAAAAAGTCTTATTTTGGTGTTAATTATTTATTGTTATTTAAATATTGCTTTAGCTGGAAGAAAAAACTTACACTTCATTAAAAGCTGTAAATTTTGCTTGCTATCCAATTTTCACCAAAATTTACACGAATCCAAATACTGACCATAGAGACTATGAAGACAATGAAGACTTTAGCGAGTCACGTGACACATCCTCATATGTACCCGAAACGGAAATAGAGTCTGAGGGAGGGGAAGAGGAAACTATTTCCCCAAGTTTTAAGGTAATTTTTTAATACGACATATTTTATCACTTCAAAAAAGTATTGGATAAATCCTTATTTTAATTAAAATACAAAATGACAAGTAGATACTTATTTTAAAAGATAATGCTCAGTGTAATTATTTATTTATTTATATACATTACTGATTTTTTGTTATTAATTTTAGACCATAAACGTAACTTGCCCTGAATCAACTTTAACAAAGGACGAACCCTCGGAAAAGCCCCATATTTCTAACGTAAGTTAAAGAATTATTAGGTTAATAATTAGCAGTCATTGGGAATCCCTTCCTTGTAATTTTTTAATTAATTTAAATTGTTTAAATTTAGTTTTAAAATGTACTTTTTTACAGTCTTACTTTTAATTTTTTCAGATCGAAACTAATAATTCCATTGTTGCCCTTTCACATAGAAAAAACAGAGTTTGGGATACAAACAATTTCTGTCCAATTTGTTTCGTAGAAGTGAGTCATTTTGCAAGACATTTGGAAAGAAAACATGCTGACGAAAGTCGAGTAAAAAAGATTTTATGCAAGACATTTGGAAAGAGAACATGCTGACGAAAGTCGAGTAAAAAAGATTTTATCTTTTCCAAAAGGATCTAATGAAAGGAAAACCTTATGGGATTATTTACGCAAGGAAGGAAATTTTCATTTGTTTAGAGAAGAAAAAAAAGTGGTGGCTGTTCGAAGGCCCACGGAAGCCCAAGCATTATACTTTGACGATTTTGTTGTTTGCGAAAACTGTTCTGGGGTGTACAAAAAATTTTTTTTCTATAAGCATGCTAAAAAATGCCAAAAAAAATACACTGCTACAAAGTGTAGGCGACTAAATGCCTTAACTCAATCCCAAACATTTTTAGCGGCTTCTCGCTGCCAAAACAGTTTTTTATCACAGTCAAGATTAAAGAAAGAGGTATTTTGCATTATGAAAGCAGATAAAATAAGCGCCACCGCAAAAAATGATATTTTAATATGTTTATTCGGGGAAACCCATCTTAAAAAACATAAAAGGAAGCAAATTGTAACAGAAGAGAATTGTAACAGAGAACAAAATGAGAGAATTAGCAAGACTTTTGATTGCTCTTAGAGAGTTCACACCTGTTCAGAACCTAATTGATGCTATGAAACCAGAATTATTTGACGATTTAGTTACGGTCACAAAAGTAACTTCGGGATTTAGCAATACCGATAAAAGCTTTAAGTCTTCTTCATTAGCACTTCATATGGGTTCCACTTTAAAACAAGTATGCGATATAATTAATCGAATGATTTTAAAAAAATCCCCATTCTTTACCTTTAAAAACCCTAATGAGGAGAAAAAAAGCATTCGAGATTTAAAAACATTATTAGAGACCAGTTGGGCCAATGAAATTTCTTCATTAGCCCTTAAAACAATGAAAGAACGGCAATGGGAAAAACCCCAAATACTGCCGGTGACAAGTGACGTAATTAAGTTTAAAAAGATCATTTGCGGACCCCAGTGTTCAAAAAGAAATTGCTGAAAGTTTAACTGTTTCAGAAAAACTATTGTGTAAAAACTTTAGAAGAATTATTACAGGTGGAAAGGTAGCAAACCTGTAGCTATTTTAATTTCTCCTTTTTTAAACGAGAAAATTGAGCTGATGATTAAAATAAGGGAAAAAATAAAATTAATTCCACGAGATAATAAATACATATTTGCAAATCCCAATTCGTCGAAAGGTTGGTTTCATGGAACAAGTGTAATTAAACAATTTGCAAAAAACTGTGGGGCAAAGGATCCGAACTCCCTAACTTCTACCAAATTTCGAAAACAGACTGCAACAATTTTACAGATTATGGACATTAATAATACTGACATGGAAAAATTGGCCACTTTTATGGGTCATACAAAAAAACCCATGAAGAATGGTATAGGTAAGCCAATCTTGTTAAAATGGTTTATTATTATATTAGCATAATTTTAATAGTTGTAATATTTTTTTAGACTTCCTCAAGATCTATACCAGACTGCAAAAATAGCCAAACTAATGATCGCTTTAAATAAAGGTGACGTTAATATTTACAAAGGAAAGAGCTTAGACGATATCAATATAGAAGAAAATGACTACTTGGAAATTGAAAACATAGAAACAGAAGTAAATGAAATAAATGAAAAAGGTAGGATTAGTGTACTCGCATTGGTAATTGCCTAAAAGTTTAGTAATCCATTTTTTAGAATTAACAGAGCCTACTCATTCTTGGAGTCCTAAAAGTAATTTTAGCGATGTAACTGACGAAAAGATTGAACAAGCTAATAAAAATGGTAGGTAAAAGATTATTATAAACGAAGTCTTAAAAAATCATTACAATAAATGTTATAAATGAAAAAGAAAAGATGAGTAGCTCCTTACTCTTAAAAGCAGTTTTATACTTAAAAGTAACAAATAAATAATTATTATTAATTTGCAGAAAAAGTTTCACCGAAGGGTAAAAGAAAGTTATTTACCGATGAAATGACGCATCCAATGCAAAATAATAAAGGTAAAGAAGTTTTAATAAGAGTACATGTATCGAAAAAATGCATGTATTATTTTATTTTTTTAGTTACAAAAAGAAAGGAGGTGCCAACTACTGAAAAAACCGAAAGCACTTCAAATGGTAATTTCTTTAGATAACTATTACTCTGCTACTCGTAATACAATTGTTTTAATTTAATAATATATTTATTACCTAATCAGATTTAAAAAATATTTATTCGTAAAAAACTCTAATATAATAATTTTATTTGTAAAAGAACAATTACCTGTTTTTGTTAAAATTAAAAATGCTTTTCAAATTATATAAATAATTTAGGGCATATTTTTTGTATTAATTTTTATGTATTATTTTTTATGTATTAGCTTTTTTTGGCGATTGCAAGGCACCGATGGACGGAAAAGGACAAACAAACTATGCTTAAATACTTTACAAGATTCATAAAAGAAAAAAGGGTTCCGAAAAAAGCAGACATACAGGAATTTAAAAAAAATAAAGCTGGAGAAAACTTTAAATCAATTGATTGGGTAAAAATTAAAACGTTTGTTTACAATTCTTACAGAGTGTAGTTTTTGTGAACTTTTTTTATTAAATAACGTGTTTCTAAACATTTGTGATTTAATTCGATTTCGTTTGATATATATTTTTCGGTAAAATTTTATTTAATCTAGCAAATCAGATTTTTAACAAAACTATGGTTAATAAAATAGTATCTTATATTATATAAAATTCTTGTGTCATAAAGTACGTTCCCAAACTACTCTGAAACGGTTCGACCGATATTTATCCCCCTAGATGATAAGAGTTGACCACCCCTAAAACTTTTTTTGGACTTATATTTTATTATCTTTTTATAATGTGGATTAAAAAATACATAAAACTTTAAATTTTTTCATCGCACAAACGTTTTTTTTTTCAACTTAGCGGTATTAAAGAATGGAGGGAGCCCTTCTTTAATCCAATACAAAATCCCACAGAATACAACCAATACGTAACCAATAATCTGGTGAAAAGTAGCCTGCTGGCAAAATATAATCAGTCCCGCGATTCTGTTTCTCGGCTACACGATTTACGCCGTCTTTAAATATGGCGAAGGACAGTCGTTCTTTTGGAATCGCGGCCCTGGCTAAAATCAAGTTCAAATGAAATTTCTTTAGTAAATTTTAACAAAGCAATGTTGCCGGGTTTTGGGTCTCGCATATAATGTTTGATCAATCTGGGTCTCGGATGGACATACAGCTTACATACAGTCTACCTGTGCGCCGCCTATGGTGCGTTTCTATGAACTAAATTTCATATATTTTGCGATAGCAAACAGACTTCCGAGTCCAAAAAAAAATTTTTGTTGATCAGTTTTTTTTGATAAGTTGGACCTTCTGCAACCGATATACACGATAAAACCATGCGAGTCCCGCTGAAGGGTCTCGCATGGTCAAAACGGGTCTCGGACGGTGCGCAGCATATGGCAAAATGGGACTCACATGGCCGGTGTGTATGTCTATATATATATATATATATATATATATATATATATATATATATATATATATATATATATATATATATATATATATAATCGATAACCCTTCTACCCTAAGGTGTTGGGCAGTGAAAAAATAATACTTTTAATTAAATATTAAATTAATGAATAATTTACGCTATTATACAATTAACTTTTGTCCAAAAATATTCAAAAACTGAACGGAATAGCTATCTAGATCGTTGCTGATGACTACGTCGCTGTCAACTTATGTTTACATCTATGTATAGCTTATGTGATTTTAGTTATAGGTAATTTGGTTTCTTTGATTATTTCATTCATAGGAGATTCTGACCAATAGAAAGCTACAGACATGCAAATTAAGGTGATAATTTTTGATAATCTCCCGTCGTTAAGCATATTACGTCAGATGCCCTTCGTTGCTACGAAAAAATACATTCAGTGACATTAATGACAAATGTTTTAAAAATTATAAAAGTGATGACTTTCAACCGTCAAATACATATTTATAACAACTGTGTGTTTAATTTCACTAATTGGTACTTACATAGGTACAGGGTGGTGAATCGGAAAACGGGCCATAGGAAACTCAATGTAGAATTTTAAACTGTTGAATTTCTGCTTCCCTAATTATTTTACATCAGAAGTCATGAGAAGTTATTTGTAGAGGATTGAAATCTGTATTAAAAACAGAAGTTACAATTGTTGTACGATTTAAACACATTCCAAAATTTTGAAAAATATAATGTAATTACCGCAGTAGGTATGTGTGGGCATGTTAGGCCACACGTTACTATTTAACTGACAGTGAGCACACTATTGACTAAAGAAAATATCTTTATTATTAATACTTTCTCCTTAACTGAGGGTATCTGATCAACTTTATTGTGTTTTAAAGAATAAATGATAAAATAAATAAAGAAATTGACAGTTCAAATTGTTAATATAATAAATTCATTGTCACCGAATGCAATCTTATACACATTATTGCAGTGTGTGTGGCGTAACTTTGGCGTATTTCTCTGAAAATTGTATTATATTTTTACAAAATTTTGAATAATTATTGTTTGTAGAACAATATTAACAGTCGTTTTCAATACAGATTTCAATCCTCTACAAATAGTTTCTAATGTCTTTTGATGTAAAATAATTAGGGAAGTAGGAATTCAACAGTTTAGAATTTTACATTGAGTTTCCTATGGCCCGTGTTCCAATTCACCACCCGGTATATAAATTACAATAAAATTTTGGTTTTGAACAGTTTTATTCATGAAATAATCGCAACAAATTGCACTCGAACTCTAAAATTAATATAGAATTTTTGCCCTCGTGACACTTTGACATAATTTCACTCGCCTTCGGCTCGTGAAATTAAAACTGCCAAAGTGACACTCGGGAAAAATTCAATAATTTTAGAGCTCTTGTGCAATTACTACTGACAATTAAATGAAATTTTGGTGCGATCCGACATAAATTTTGTTTATCTGACAAATAATAATTAAGCGCCACATAATTTGATGTGAAAAGACTTACATTTTATCCTATGAATAATGAATAATCCTATCCAATGAATCCTCCACATAACGATCTTTCATAGAAGACCATATTTATCTGGAAGCGAAAAGACCGGCCCTATTTTCATTTCTTATTTCATCATTTATTATAAAATATGTTAGATTTGATTAGATAATTATTGCAGGTGTCTAAAACATATTTAGGAGATTCTATTGGGTAGAATTTTGCTGTCTGCAAAAGCATTTTATGTATTCTGCTTTACTGTTTTTATTATTTTGTCTTTAAATTCATTTCTCTCTTCTAAAAAATGGTTTCTATTTTAGGTTTTACTCAGGAGGAGAATAAAAAAAATCGTATGGAGACTTTTTCTGAAGATTCATTCCATGAAGGGCACTGTATGAGTCGACACGCAGAAGGGAAAAATGTAAATACAAATATAAAAGTTCAGACTAGACAGGGACCTTACAATAATTGTGAAATTTGTTACAAGAAGTTTTCTTGCCCATCTAAATTGAAAAGTCATTTGAAGTTACACACTGGAGAGAAACCATACAAGTGTGAAATTTGTTTTAAGAACTTTTCTGTAAAAAGGAATTTGGAAAGACATTTGAGATATCATACTGGAGAAAAACTTCACAAGTGTGAAACTTGTTTAAAGCAGTTTGTTTCTACAAGTGATTTGAAAGTACATTGGACTATACACACTGGAGTAAAACCATACAAGTGTGAAATTTGTTTTAAGCAGTTTACTCAAGCATCCGGCTTGAAAACTCATTTGAGAGTACACACTGGAGAAAAACCATACAAGTGTGAAATTTGTTTGAAGAACTTTTCTATGAAAAAGAATTTGAAAATACATTTGATTATACACACTGGCGAAAAACCATACAAGTGTGAAATTTGTTGTAAGCAGTTTACTCAAGCACCCGATTTGAAAAGTCATTTGAGAGTGCACACTGGAGAACAACCATACAATTGTGAAATTTGTTTTAAGCAGTTTACTCAAGCATCCAACTTGAAAACTCATTTGAGAGTGCACACTGGAGAAAAACCATACAAGTGTGAAATTTGTTTAAGGAGCTTTTCTGTGAAAAAAACGTTAAAAATACATTTGATGATACACACTGGCGAAAAACCATACAAGTGTGAAATTTGTTTTAAGCAATTTACTCAAGCACCCCATTTGAAAGTACATTTGAGATGGCACACTGGAGAAAAACCATACAAATGTGAAATTTGTTTTAAGCAGTTTATTCAAGCACCCGATTTGAAAAGTCACTTGAGAGTGCACACTAGAGAACAACCATACAATTGTGAAATTTGTTTTAAGAGCTTTTCTGTAAAAGGGAATTTGAAAAGACATTTGATGATACATACTGACAAAAAAACATACAAGTGTGAAATTTGTTTTAAGCAATTTATTCAAGCGAGTGAGTTGAAATCACATTTGAGAGTGCACACTGGAGAAAAATCATACCAGTGTGAATTTTGTTTTAAGAACTTTTCTGTAAAAAGTAATTTGAAAAGACATTTGAGATATCATACTGGAGAAAAACTTCACAAGTGTGAAACTTGTTTAAAGCGGTTTGTTACTACAAGTGATTTGAAAGTACATTTGACTATACATACTGGAGTAAAACCATACAAGTGTGAAATTTGTTTGAAGAACTTTTCTATGAAAAAGAATTTGAAAAGACATTTGATTATACACACTGGCGAAAAACCATACAAGTGTGAAATTTGTTTTAAGCAGTTTACTCAAGCACCCGATTTGAAAAGTCATTTGAGAGTGCACACTGGAGAACAACCATACAATTGTGAAATTTGTTTAAAGAGCTTTTCTGTAAAAAGGAATTTGAAAAAACATTTGATGATACACACTGGCAAAAAACCATGTAAGTGTGAAATTTGTTTTAAGCAGTTTACTCAAGCACCCGATTTGAAAACTCATTTGAGAGTACACACTGGAGAAAAACAGTACAAATGTGAAATTTGTTTTAAGGAATTTTCTGTAAAAAGTAATTTGACAAGACATTTGGTGATAATGCATACTGGAGAAAAACCATACAAGAGTGAAATTTGTTGTAAGAACTGTTCTCTAAAAAGTAATTTGTAAAGACATTTGAGATATCATACTGGAAAAAAAACTTACAAGTGTGAAATTTGTTGTAAGCAGTTTATTCAAGCAGGCGAATTGAAAAGTCATTTGAGAGTGCACACTAGAGAGAACCCGTAGAAATGTGAAGTTTGTTTTAACCAGTTACCTAGGCTAAGAGTTTAAAACGACATACTATGAAAGTGCACACTGGAGAAAACTGTACACATGTGAAATTTGTTTGAAGGAAATGATGAAATTGTTGCTGGTGTGAGCACATGATTAATATGTTAGGGTAGGGAGTCTAATACTCACAATCTTATTGAATATACGGTGTTTATTTAAAACAGTTTGGGGCGACCGGTTTTGGCATTCACAGTTTATATGCCATCGTCAGGCCCTTATAGAAACTGAACAAGATATCTGTACAAGAACCATACAGTATTAAATGTGATGTTATGTTAAATTGAAAGCTCATGTGTCTCCATCGATTTCAAACTCCCATAAGTTTGTACCATGTAAATGTGTCTCTTGATGAATTTTATGCGTACTATCTGTAAGGGATAATTTATTTATAAAATGTAATGAAGTATAAAAAATATAAGACAAAAACCGGAAGTTGATTTAGGACTGCACAAACGAAAAAGAAAAACAACAAATATGTCACTATGTAAAAAACTACATTTGAGGTGCTAACTGTGTCCTATAAAAGGAAAGAAACCTTTTAATTCCAGGAAAGTTATTGTAATGTCAGGAATTCATTTTTTGTTACAAAAGGCAATTAGAAAGACATAGTGACATATTTGTTTGTCTTTTTCGTTTGTGCAGTCCTAAACCGACTTCGGTTTTTATCTTATACACTCAGGTGCAAAAAAATCGGTCCACTAAAAATTTGGTCATTTTTGAAGTTTTGAATTTTCTAAACCTTTTGTTGGATTTAACTGATTTTTTTACCACGTTATAGCCTTATTCATTGACAATATCGCTGTAATAATATTGTTGCTAGACAGTCAAACTGTCATTGTATACCGGGTGTACGAATCAAACTGTGCCTTTTTCTCAAAGTTCGCATCACCCTGTGGACTATTCTAGCATTTATAAAATACTGAAATTAAAACCTAACTATAGCCCCAGGTTTTCTTAACATTTTCTTTCGATTAATTCGCTTATATTGGATAATGAAAAAGTTAGGTACTTTAACAACTGGCCATGTTCGTCATCAGTACAGGGTGTTTCTAAATAAGTGTGACAAAATTTAGGGGGTAATTTTACATGAGAAAATAATCACAATTTGCTTTATAATCATAATGTCCGCAAACACTTTGATTCCGAGATACGGGATGTTCAATATTTTTTTACAAACTGACGATTTATTTATTGCTTTAAAACCAGTTGAGATATGCAAATCAAATTTGCTGGATTTTAAGACGTAGTTATTGCACATTTTTTGACATACAATTAAGAATTTTATATCCACCATTGTCGCGCAAACGGGTAGTATGACCCGTACGCACGCCAATGGTGAATATAAAATTCTTAATTGTATGTCAAAAAATGTGCAATAACTACGTCTTAAAACCCACCAAATTTGATTTGCATATCTCAACTGGTTTTAAAGCAATAAATAAATTGTCAGTTTGTAAAAAAATATTGAACATCCCATATCTCGGAAACGAAGCGTTTGCGGACATATGATTATTAAGCAAACTGTCATTATTTTCATGTGTAAAATTAC